>NC_053117.1:27577076-27892547 GCF_010015445.1 Perca fluviatilis
TAATGATGATCATGAGTGTGTGCTCTATGAGTGCATTCATGAGCATTTGCAAACTAGATTTGTATTATTGTCATTGTAAATGTGTGTGTGAAAATGGGGGTGTATTGACTTCAACGCCTGGTTAGCAAGATTAGGTAACCCACCTTGAGGAATGTTTGTCTCTTAATCTTAATCACATTAAAGATTACCTTTAACCAGGGTAGCAACTAATGATTATTTTTACTATCAATTCATCTATTGATTATTCTTACAATTTAGTTTATCTTTTAGTCTATAAAATCTCAGGAAGTATACTTAAAAAGTTATTCACAATTTCTCAGAGCACAAGTGTCTTTGGATTGCTTATTTTGTCAGCAAATATCACATCTGAGAGGCAGAAACCAGATCATGTTTGGCATTTGAGTTTGATTGATAATTGAATTGATTATCAAAATAGTTGCCAATTCATTTTCTGTCCATCGACTCATTTACTACTCATCTAATTATTTTAGCAGTACCTTTGTGGTACTAACTCAATCCCTGGTTGACACCTAAACAACCACATTTTTGTTCAAGTCTAAATAATTTCTCATTAGTCAGACTTTTAACACTCAATAATAAAGCTTCAGACAGCAGTCTGTCTGTGAGGTTTGTTTTTTCTGTTTTGGCGACATTGGTGTTAAGCGCTCATTACTGTGCTGCCTGTGCACTGCACGCTCCAGAGATCATCGTTACAACACACAGTGTGGGTGGTACTTTGATGTCTTTTATCTTGCATTTTTCCGCAGATGAAGTTTGAGTTTCTGGTGGTTTTTGCCCTTTTCATGGCCATTGCTGCAAACAGTAAAACATTCTGTGTTACTCATTAAAACGCATTGTGTGTATCCTTGAGGTCTAACAAATAGGTCAGGTGCATTTCCTTCCTCATAAAACGTTTGTGAAGTCTGACTTCCTGTGAACTAGAAGATTTTTCTTGGCAAAGACCCACCAGACAGTGTTTCTAACAGCACATGTAGAAGCTTTCAACAACTGAGAATGCATCAAATTACTATTTTTTACTAGTTTCATATTACTTGCCTCTTTTTTTTGGGCTATTACTTTAATCTAACACTCATCACACTGACTTGATGTGAGCATTTATAGGTTATGTGAAAAGGATGACGCCTTGTCTGTTGGTGAATTTAAAGATGATTCTGTTGTCTGTGCCCACTTCTCTGTCTTGCAGGCGGAGATTGTCAAACGGCTGAATGCAATCTGCGCCCAAGTCATCCCCTTCCTCTCTCAAGAGGTAAGACTCAAAAGTGCCTGTCGCTGTGAGTTAAGACGGAGGAGGGTGAGAGAGAGAGAGAGAGAGAGAGAGAGAAAGAAAAAAAAAAAAAAAAAAAAAAAAAAAAAAAAGAGAGAGAAAAAGAGAGAGAGAGAGAGAGAGAGAGAGAAAAAAAAAAAAAAAAAAAGAGAAAAACGGAGGAAGTAAGACAGATAGGACCCATAGAAGAAGGAGAAGTGTGTGGTGGATTGTGAGGCAAAACAGACAGATATGGACACACACATGCATGCACACAACCATGTACACACACACACACAGATTATCCTGGGCTAATCCTCCCTGCTCGGGATAGGCAGATATGCACTGAACTTATTAAATGTCTCCCACTAACGTATGCAGGAGCCAGCGGCTGAGTGTTTGTGTGTGAGACAATTATTTGTGTCATTGTGTGTGTGTGTGTGTGTGTGTGTGTGTGTCTGTGTCTGTGTGTGGGTGTGTGTTTGTTTAGCTGGTTAATCCTTCCTCTGGAGGAGTTGAAAGTGGTGTGTGTGTGTGTGTGTGTGTGTGTGTGTGTGTGTGTGTGTGTGTGTGTGTGTGTGTGTGAGGGGTGGGAACAGCAGCAAGGAGTGAGTGTGGACTCCAAAGCTCTCCTCCAGATTAGCCATGGATTAGGAGGGTTTAGGGTGGATTAGGAATAATGGCATTAGACTGTGGAGCTGCTACACAGCCCTGAGGCCCACAGAGAGGGGAGACAGGGAGAAGAAACGGTTTTTACTGCTTTGTTTTGATGCACAGCCTCGTTTACTGGGTGAGTTTGTGTGTTTTTTTTTTGTTTATTTACATTATCAGAACTAAAATAGGCTTCACCATGTGGTTCTTTTGTATATACTATTTATTAAATTATCAGAAAACATTCTATACCGTGATGTATATCGTTATCGATATAACCCTCGCAGTCAACAATGCACATACTTGGGTCCTCAGGAATACACCCACCCAGTGTGACATTGAGCGGACGAGCTGAGAAAATCGAAGGACAGACAGACTGCTTCCATTTTAGTTAGATTATGCCTAATACATATAATTGTGCATATATAAATATGATTGGGTCCCACACCTTATAAATACAGAATTAGGAGCTCATCCCAGAGTAAAAAAACTGTCTAGCAACTAAAGTTGGTACTGAGGTCACGGGTCACAGTCTTGTTATGCTCATTCTTTGATCAGGTATTTCTTGACTTACAGTAAATCATGATTTTGCTAAATACAACATTTTATTGAGGAAAAGGTATATGTTCATATTGTCCTTTTTTTAAGAGAATTACTTTTTTTGTAGACAAGCTTTTGTCCTCAGCAAGTACTAATGGAGTTGAATAAAGTACTGTTTTGGTATCTGTGCCAAAACTCAGTTACTGTGGTGGCACCGGTATTTTTTATTTATTTATTTTTTTTAAACAAACCCAGCCAAAAATCCGGCATAATTCAGCTAGACTGATCCAATGTTTTTGGTAATTTTGTCTGTTTAAATGTGACAATTACTAGCTAATTATTGAAAGTAACAAACTGTTATCTTACTTTTATGTGAATGTATTTGTCTTTGTAATGATTGCGGGAAACGTTTGATATGTATTTCCCTTGCAACAGTGTAAAAGTGTCTATCCCAGGGCTATAATTATTAGAATTATTGATTATAGTTTAGAAGCTATTTGTCAATATTCATCAAACTGATGGATCTTTTCATGTGTGTGAGTCATGTTCAGGCAGGTTAGACTCTGCAGAGGTGATGCTGAACTCGATGGTCAGGTTCATTTTCACACTGGATAAGCTCTTTCATCTCTACCCTACTTTGATGTTTTGCGCTCCTGGATGAATCTTTGCTGCTCTCTCTCATCGTCTGGATCTGTGTTTCTCGCTCTGTACCCTTTGGATGACTTTGCCCTGTTAGCTGTCTGTCTCTCTGGGTATCTGTCTCTTTCTCTCTACAAATACGTCTGTTTTCTCTCTGTGTTGAAGTTTTTGCAGCTACACCATTTTGAGATGTGTGGGCAGAAAACAGACGACCAATTTTATGGTTATAGCTGCTGTGCCTTAAACATGTTGATTGAAAAACTGATGGATGGTCTCCAGCACAGAGAACATAATTATATGCACACTGGGCTTCTCCATAAGATATTGTCGGTGTTTATATGTTTGGCCACTTGCACTACTGTATATCTTGGATGCATTAGCAAACCTGGATCTTGAATCGTCCCTTTGGACCTCTACTTGTTTGGTTTTTAAATTCTGCAATTCCCCAAAGAAAGAATTAACTGGCCTGTGCAAGTTACACTTGACCAACTAGTACACCCCAATTAGCTGCACATTTTTTCTATCCGGTGTTTTAATGAACACACTGGTGAGTATCAAATTGTGAGGAGGGGCTTTTGTTTTCCAAATATAAAGCAGTGATAACTCAGATGTGTCCCCGCTTCTTGTCTGATAGCATTTAAACTGGATCTGGCTCGAGGTACCATAAGAAACTGTAGCTACCTACACATTTATGGCTGGTTTAATGAGGTATACAACAGTTTGTCAGGTTTTATGATCAGTGCATTGCTAATGGATAAGTCTATGTCAGACCGTGTAATGTTACAGTGTACAGCTGACATAAAAAAAGCATCACTTTTATATGAGGTGTGCAGAGAGTCTTTTTTGATATACTCTATTAGCATCTTCATTTATACCAGATAATTGTGTAGGAGGAATGAATGTGTTGTTGTAGTTCCTCCTGTTTGTCCATAGAGGTCATAATCTTCATAATCCCTCTTTAAAGATCCAACAGATCTTTCCTCCGTCTCAGTTGCTGCTTCAATTCACTATCTCTGATTGTCTCCGTCTGTCTGTCCCTCTCCCAGCATCAGCAGCAGGTTGTGCAGGCGGTGGAGCGGGCCAAGCAGGTCACCATGGCTGAACTCAACGCCATCATAGGAGTGAGTGTATTGCACACGCACGCACGCACACACACACACACATGCACACGTACACACACAAACACACACACACACACACAGTCACAAGGGAATACAGTCTTTAATAGAAGATTCTATAAGACAGATGTAACAGAGATAAATGTGTAACTGCTAAATGAGTGGACCAGTCAGTTGCTCGCTCTTGAAGAGAAAGAGATGAATGCAACAATAAAGTTTTATTTCTACCTTATTCATTCACCAATGTTTAGCACATTGGCCAATACTCAGCTTTACAGTAATGAGACTTTGTTATAATCCTGGGTCAGCTTTGAACTAGTTTTACATTGTGAAAAATAGGCCTTTCAATATGTCTTCTTTGATATTTCCAAAAAGAACATGTTAATTGTGGCAGTGGGTTAAGAGCCGTGGATTTACATTGGCATGGCAGATATTATCAGATAGTTTTATTTTATCACAGATTAGAAGTATTGGGGTATATGTTGGCTGATAGGCAACGAGGAATTGCACTACAGAAATGCCAAAGATACTGTATGTATGAGGTGATTTGGACACAGTGTCACAAGTTTGTCCATAATCTTAACCAAATCTTGGGATACATTTGGGATCCTTTTGAAAACAAGAACAACAAAACGAATATAAGCTGATAATATCTTTTTTAGTTATTTTAAAGCTTTGATAAAAAATGAAAACATTGCCTTTCTTACTGCTGGTATCTTTATTTGTTCAAGATGTTTTGCATGGACCATACCAGCAGTAAGCAAGAGTTTTTTTGAAATTTCTGTTCAAGTTGTGCTTTTCTCTGACACACCTGTCACTTATTCAGGTGTCCAGAGACTTTTTACAGTTTTTTGAGGACACTACAATACTTGTATCTCATGTATTATACAGTACTGTTCAGGCTCTTAATGTTTAAGCTACCATGTGGTGCTCCTAATGTTTTTTTCTTCCTTTGCACTTTGCTTGTTTTGTCCCCAAAGTTCTTTTTTTTTTTTCCCCCCCCCCCCCTTTTTTTTTTTTTTTTACCATGCACACTGCTTCTTTTTTTTTCTTCCCTTCTTTTTTTTTTTTCCCTTCCTTCTTCTTCCAGGTCAAAATGCAGCATTGAGCTAATCATTATTTCTGTGTGGTTCAGCAGCAGCAGCTCCAGGCTCAGCACCTCTCCCACGGCCACGCCATCCCAATCCCGCTCACGCCACACCCAGCGGGCCTTCAGCCCCCCCTACCCCCAGGGGCCGGTACCGCCAGCCTGCTGGCTCTGTCCTCCGCCCTGAGCCACCAGCTGCCGCTCAAAGACGAGAGGAAACACCACGACAACAACAGCAGCGAACACCCGAGAGGTAAGGCCTGTCCTTGTCTCTGTGTGTGTGTGTGTGTGTGTGTGTGTGTGTGTGTGTGTGTGTGTGTGTGTGTGTGTGTGTGTGTGTGTGTGTGTGTGTGTGTGTGTATGTCTGCAGTAAGTCTTAGCGTGCATTGCTGTTTTTTTATGAGTTAAACAGCAGTTAAACAACAAAACTCTTTTTGGTTACTTCATGCAATGCATTGATACTTTACAGTCACATCTTGGAATGATGCAAACACATGAGAGGGAAATATAGAAATCTTCAAAGCTACAATTTCTTGTCAATTTATGTATTGTTGAAATGTCTATTATGCATTATACATTATTGTATCATCATATTAAATAAGAGCTTTATTAGATATTTAATAAGATTTTTTATTATTGCTGTAGATTTTAACAAATTTTTTCTTTCTCACATCCACTGACAAATGAATTATCCAGATAAATGGTATTTACGTATACCAGGCTAAAATATAATTTTGCTTATCTGACATTTTAAAAAACACAAACAACCACATATAACATGTCTGTGCTGTTATAGCTTTTATCTTGTGTTCAGTTAATGATCCCAGAATCATTTTACATGTCTGGAATATTCAGTCAAAGTTATGAATTATACCACCACTTGTCTTGGCTGATGCTTAATTTTTAGTACTCTGAAAGCAGATAAAGCAATTAAAAATGTTTTGTCATTGTGCCATTTTAATTGGCCTAATAGGGAGCGATACACAACCACCATGATGCTTCTTTTCTTTTGTACACGCACAACGCATCTAATTCTTCTGTGAGCTGACTTTGAACTCAAGCATTTAATTACAGTACATAGAAACTGTGTGTTTTGTTGTGTTGTGTGTGTGTGTGTGTGTGTGTGTGTGTGTGTGTGTGTGTGTGTGTGTGTGTGTGTGTGTGTGTGTGTGTGTTGGTAGAAACAGTGTGTGCCTGCTCTTAATTACCCTATTCCAGCATGACTGTGAGGGTTTTTACAGTGCAGTAGAGCAGTTAACCTTGGCCTGCAGCTGCAGTAAAGCTAACAGCTGCCAGCTCAGGTAAACTTATCCGCATTAGGAGCCCAATCAATAACAATCCAATTCCTTTAGTTCCTTTGAATGGGTGTATATGTACAGTAGGGTTTCTTTATTTTTCTTTTTAAATGTCTGTCTTTATTCTAATGCATGCTGTTTCGAATTAGGTCACTTTGTTGCCAGATTTAGTGTTATTTTGAGCACCTTAATTTACAAATCCAGCAACTTCTGGGCAATATCCCCATTTAGTCAGTGTTAACATTTTCACAAACAGCTGATCATGTGTACATAGTATGTACATTTAGGCTGCTAGCTTGTCTAATCTAAACAGGCCTGATAATCATAGAACTTCCATTGGATTGGAAAATGCAATTTATTTCTCTGCTAAGACAGCAAATGTGACCCAGTGTCATCTTGCAACGTCAGGTTTGCAGGTTTTAAGCAGCCTTTGGCAACACTTTTCAGAACAGAGTTGATTGACAACCATCTTTAAACTTTCTAAATGCTTGTTTTTGCCCCAGCAGCTGCTGCAGTACTGAACTTCATATGTCTTTCTTTATGCGAACAGGATGATCAAACTGTATTCTGACAGAATACAGCAGTATAATCGTGTATTTCTGCTTTGTTTCCCATCATAACATTTCACTTAACACGCTGTAGGCTATCAGGAAAAATAAACAAGAAGATTGAGAGTTAATGTACTTTTAGCTTTAGCTGGCATTAGTGATACCTCAGGTAACATCATCATTAAGCAGGAGAATCAGTAACAATGGCAATCCATCATTATCTGTATTGCTCTCTCTCTCTGTGAGGTTTCCATTTTCTGTCTGTTTTTTGTGTGTGTATCTCTGCTCATGCATTATTGCGCTTGTTGCTGAGACATTAAATGCCTTAATTAGTCATTTTATTTCTGTTTCCTGCCGTTCGCCTCCTCAGACAGAGACTCGGTCAAGGTAAGTCCTTCCTTTTATTTTCTCTGGTACATATGGATGTGTTGCTGTGCAGTCTCATTTCTTATCACTCAACCTAGCCCGATAAAGTAAAAAAAAAAAAAATCAGGTGACAAACCTACTGCCATCAACATTCCACACCAGATATCTTCATTCATTTTCATTCATGACACGCCTGCTAGTGGCTGAAGACTAATATTTGCTATCATATGCAAAGAACATGACGTGAGACTCGTATATGATTGTAGTTCAAATATGAAGGAACGATTTCTTGGCATATAATAATAATATATTTTTTGTCAACTTGTTATTTGTTATAAAGTCACAATGTAAATTACTGTAATGAAATTCAGATGTTGTTACAACAATGTAATTTTACAGAATGTTCAGGAAAAACATACAATTAGAGGGCAGTATTGTGTATTAACCTGTTCTGCATATCTTTAAATGAGTTTTAGATGTTAGTAATATATAGCTACTATAGCTACTATATATATATTTCAATATAAAATGTATAATTATAAACGTACAAATATTAAAGACATTTAAAAGTGGCTAATCATTTTAATATTAATAATGATCAGACTACTGCCTTCATTTCTCTATCAGATTAGTATCCTCTGATCCACTAGTCGTTTATGTACAGTGTTCCACATTCACTGTTAAAAAAGAAAACACAAAAAAACAAAAATTTATTTTTAAACATTCAGATTTTTGGAAATGGAGACAAATAGGAAGACAGAACAAGCCATGGAAAAAAATAGAAAAGCTAACGTCTGAGAGGCAGTTCAACAGAGCAACATTACATCCAGCACTTGTAGTAATTAGTCCCTTAAGCTGAGCTTTTTTTCTCCCAAGGCAAACATTTGGTTTGTTGAATACTCAATGAGCAGATTAGCATTTCTTCAGCAGCCCGAATGCTCGCACACACACACACACACACACACACACACACACACACACACACACACACACACACACACACACACACACACACACACACACACACATACATACATACATACATACACACACACACACACACACACACACACACACACACACACACACACACACACACACACACACACACACAGTTGTGGGTGTTTTGGAGGAGGTGGAGACAAGAGGAATGTTTAATATGTTATCTCCTGCCCCCCATGTAGTATAGCCTCTTACACACACACACACACACACACACACACACACACACACACACACACACACACACACACACACACACACACACGTAGGCACCATGATGGGAGCGATTAGCTGTGTGTGTGTGTGTGTGTGTGTGTGTGTGTGTGTGTGTGTGTGTGTTAAGAGGCTATACTACAATGTGTGTGTGAGAGAGAGAGAGAGAGAGAGAGTCAGAAATCAGTGGTAAAGATAGAGGGACCAGAATGATGAATGCCTTTCATTAGCGCCCTGTGAGAACACACCCAGCCAAAAGTCACTTCATGAAACCAATAAGCCCCTTGTCAGTGGTCTACAGTTGCCTTGGCAACAGTCCACAGGGTACAGTGTGTGTGAATTGCATGAACATCTGTGCCTTAATGTCCTTGGCGTTAGCACCTCACACACTTATAAAGGTTTGTGGGTGCTGATGTGTGTCTGCATACTTATTGTTGCCAATACAGACAATCTATTAGGCCTATATAGTCGTGACTGCACCTCCTCAGGCCTGTCAGACGCACTTATCTAATGAAGCTAATTGTTGGTTCCAGTTGTCAATGCCATTGATTTTTTTTCTTCTGTAATGTTCACTTTTCAGTCCACGATGTGATACGTGGCGTGAAATATGACCTTAAATATAAACACTTGTGTAAAAATGTAAAATCACTCTTTAATAAAAGTTGCCATCCTTGATTATGTACTCTATGTTTAGAATAATAAGTAGAGAATGATTTTCTAATGAGGCCACTTTTTTTTAGACTGACCTTTTAGAATGAATCACTTGTTGAAAGTAGACATACTGCTTGTTGTTAGTGTGACCGCTGCGGTGGCCATCACACTTCTTTTTTGTTTTTTGTTCACTGGTAAGCTGCAGTCCGTCTCCTTGTTAATGCTGGGATGCTCTTTACAAAAAGTGTGTATACAGTGTACAGTCCTGCCTTCGATGCTGAGTTGGCTGCAGAATTAGAAACAAATTTTGTCGAACAGAAGTATCAGAGTTGAAAGAGTAAACCAACTGACTTGAACCCAGAGTTAAAAAGGATTTTTGGTATGAACAAAGCCAAGCAAAAGCAGCTTAGAAACAAATGGAATAAAATATAGGATTTCAAAATAGCTACATCTCTTTCTCACTAACGGTGGCATAAAGCAAACTTGTGATGTCTTTCTCAGGAGAAAGAAAATAGGGAAGGTGGAAGAGAAACAAAGTAAAGATTTTATATATAGTAATGGCATTGTAAATAGGGTTTAACATGGCTATTAACATGGTATGAATGGCTGAATTGTGTTTTTAAGTAAACACCACAACATGTCCATTTTTATGTGGTAGCAGAAAGTGTAGAAAAGTGAGCTTGTGACCTGAGAGTTGCTGGTTCAATCTTCGGACAGCCAGGATAAATCTGGGTGAAAGTGAAAGAGCAACTCAATCTCTCAGAACTACAACTGAGGTGCCTTTGAGCAAGGTCCTTAAACCCCCACCTGCTCAAAACCCATCAGATCAGGCAGCTTCCAGGTGTGAACTGTGTGATTGGGAGCAGGTTGTTCCTGACAAAGATGCACAATCAGATATATCAGATTGCTGGCCTTGACTTCTTAAAAACATATACAAGAGAAGTTTGGTTATTCTGGGCCTCTCAAGTGTAATTGAGCAAAACAGTGAAGGTTACAGGTATCATTATCACGGCTTGCAGAATCAATTTGAAATGGGAGGCAAATATAATTATGTTGTGCTGGTAAATTAATAATTTCACCCAGTCACACCGCACGGTTCTTCACACTTACAGTGCTTGTACTGCAGGCAGACCATCCATTTGTCTCTGCAGTAAAATTAATTTGCCTTGATGTTTTTCAAAGAGCTAATTTGCAGGCTAATTAATCTAATCAGTCTAGAGAGAGAGAGAGAGAGAGACCTGGCTCAACCTGCTCTGTCTCACTCAAGAGAAGACACCTGTAGACACACTGACATCTTAACTAAACATTGTTTGCCACACATGGAGTACTAAATAAAAACAGGTACAAGTGTTGCGCGCGCACACACACACACACACACACACACACACACACACACACACACACACACACACACACACACACACACACACACACACTGAACCTCACACCTCCCCCACAGAATCTTTGTCATCAACACTTGCAGCACGGCAAAGGGCAGTTAAAAGGTTACAAGCGTGAGTTAGTGGAAAGGTCGAGGTAAAGGTCCTGCTTTATTTTTCTTCTCTCTGTCCGTTGTGTGCTGGGTAAGGAGAGCCTCCCAATGAGAGAGAGAGAGAGAGAGAGAGAGAGAGAGAGAGAGAGAGAGAGAGAGAGAGAAAAAAAAAAAAAAGAAAAAAGAGAACCGAAAAAAAAAAAAAAAAAAAAAAAAAAAAGAGCGAGAGGCTGGGAAATGTTTAGTTGACCTTATTTTGATCTTCGCCTCTCAGAGAGGATTAAGAAAGAGAGATCCTTCAGTAACCGTATTTAAAGGATGCCATATTTGATTAAGAAAATAGAGACATCAATGGATCAACTCCCCCCCACTTTCCCACATTTCAAAAACAATGCTGCTGAGTTCAAGCCATTATGCTGTAGTCAAGGATACAGCACTGCTTTAGTATTGTGTTATACAGTCAAAATAAAATGGTTTGGCAGGAAGACGAGTTTTGAAAGTGATAAGGATATCCAGCCGTGGAGTGGATCACAGTCATTTGCGGTGTTTGTATTGCTGTCTGGCTGCATGCTTAGTCCAGATTTGTCCTAATTTAGCTCAAAGTAGAAGTCTTGACATACAGTAGTAATCTATTTTGTAGCATTTGAACTGTAGCTTACTTGCGCTTTTCACACATAATGATTTAGCCTCAGAGCCCCTGCGTCTAATTTCCTTTGACATTGCTGAGTGCAATTTCATTTTTTGGTATTAAAGGGTTGGTTCTCCTAAGTTACAAAAATTGTATCTCCTACCTCATTGGTATGTAACCATGCAGATACAGTAGTTTTTTGGGGATATATCTGCTTTTACCCAACACAAAGAATGTCTGAATCTAATGATTTACGTTGATGGATTTTGCTGCTTGCTTTTATGAAAAAGATGCAAAATGTCAGTGTCCTCATTACTCTGAATAATTCACAGAACATAGTGTCAACTGTTTTCAGTGGGACTGTTTTTTTTGTTGAAAGTAGTTCCAAAACTGTTTAAGGAGCGGCATTGTTCTAAGACAAGATAGAAGTGGTTACAATATATTCAAATGTATGCATGAATGAGACCTTTCTTTCTTATAAATGAAGACGGATGTTTTTTCATCTCCTTTTAAGTAAATGTTTCTTTTTTCTTCCAGAGCTCATCTGTGTCTCCCTCGGCCAGTTTTCGGACCCGAGAGAAGCACAGGAGTTCAAGTGATTACTCCTCCGACAGCAAGAAACAGAAGACAGATGACAAGGAGTTGGCCTCTACACGCTATGTGAGTCAACATAAATGTTAGCTTTTCTGACATGATAAGTATATTATTTAAGGTAGAGTCTTGTGTGAGGTATCATTGAACTCAGCAGAGAGTTCCTTTGTCATTGGTGATGCTTTGGCCGCCCCCTATGCTTAAAGTGATGGTTCGAGTATTTCACCAGTCCATGAAGCCAAACACCCCAGCTTTTCACCTGGTCTTTGGGGAGTATATTACCCGGTATCCTCTCTTCTTCTGTCTGCCTACCCAGTTAAGGTTGCCCTGCTTTTAAAAATTTTTTTAACAACAACAGCAGAGAGCAGAAGCCAGCAGGCAAGTGTTATTTACATAAACTTCTGGTGTACTTACAAACTTTCCAATCCATCGTTTTATGAGAGCATAACCTATTTGTACTACTTGTAGACGTTTGGTATCATTTCGGGCATTATTAGTGGGGTAACTTACAAGATACAAACGTGCGTCCGTTAGCCCCTGTGCTAAGCTATTCAGCTGATAACGCTACTCTACGCTAACTCTCCCAATGTTACACCCAGGTGAAAAAAGCTTCTGGGGGGGTGTTTGGCTCGAGGTCATGGTGCAAAGGACCCTAGGGTGAATTACTCCGAACCATCACTTTAAGCCACGGCCCCTTTCATAACTACTGACCCGTTTATCGTAGACTATTGTGAGGTATCATTGAAGCAGAGAGTTCCTTTTTCATTGGTGACCATTTAAGCACATTCCACCATGTGCGCTGTGTCCGACTGTTGCGCAAATGCAGGGTCGTGTGGGACGGCGTCCGTTAGTAACCCTGATGCGCGCAGAGGAGCAAGGGCCCATCCAACGCTGCTTGCAGCTTTAATTTTAACTTATTTCTGAAGGAAAGGCTTATTCGCTTTATTTGATTGTTTTGTGATCAACTACATTTGTTTACACCTTTGACTCTTGGTTCAAATCTATTTTGTAGTCTATGGTTCAAATATTCACCATATTAGAGAAGAAAGAGGAGTGCCACCTTTCTAATGCAAAATCCATGACAAAACAAAGACGTCCTGACAGACAGTATGTAAAGTTATCTCACATGAGCCACATTCAAACCCACACTTTCTTTCTTTTTTTGGACAACACAGTGAGAGAAAGACCTGACATGTTAAAGGACGTAGCTTGGATTTGAGCTCAGTCTGTTTCAGTTCATGACATGTTCTTTAGCCAGATGAGCCATCTGGATGATACACAATGGAACCATTCATACCACTTTAATCTGATAATTAAAACATGCAAAAATATAAAAGAAGTAATGCCAGAGGAATGAGTACAATGGTCTTTATGGTCTTCTCTCAGATCATTTATTAAATCCTTGATTTTATGATTACCCTTTTTATGAATGTATGAGTAATTTCTATTTTATGTACTATCAAATAGGTGGGATATTGAATTTAATAAAAGCACTGAATATATGTATTTTTACTGATGAAGAACTTAGGTCTACATACAGTAGAAATGTTTAACGCCAGAAGTCCAGCCATTTTATAAAATGCTGATCACAGACACATATGCCAATTTGATACATGTGCTTGTTTATACTGTTCTGTAAATCTAGCACAAAAAATGATCCCACATTTTTCACCATGGAGTGAAAGTCAAGTGTGTGTCTTCTTATGTGTCCATCTTAGGAAAGCGATGGAGAGAAGAGTGACGACAACTTAGTAGTGGATGTCTCCAATGAGGTACAAAACGGTTTAGGCAGTATGGTATCTTTTGTGTTAAAAAAAACACCAACCCCTCTCACTCTCTCATCTTTCCCTTTGCTCACCCACCACAGGATCCAGCGTCTCCTAGAGGAAGTCCTGCCCACTCGCCTCGGGAGAACGGATTGGACAAGAGTCGCCTGTTGAAGAAGGATGCTCCGCTGAGTCCGTCCTCCATCGCCTCCTCCAGCAGCACACCTTCATCCAAATCCAAAGAGATTAATGTGGTGAGTCATGGGGTAATTATAGCCCTCTGATCTTCTTTTTCATCATTTCTCTAAGGTTTCTATTTTTAGGCATTCAGAAAAATTGAATCATTGTAAGTAAGGTATAGAAGAGAATGAAGGTTTGGTGTTAAAGAAGGAAAACTCCTGTTAGTCAGAAGATAATAAATCAAAAAGTATAAAAAGTGGCAAAATGAAGGTAATAAACCCTGGATTATATCAGGTGGAGAAAGCGTTTAATACATATTTAATAGACTATCAATTTTGTGAGTCATGAACTCAGTCTCAGCATGAATAGTTCCTGTATTGAATGCTTTATGCTCTGCTATTACATTTGTAAATGGTGTGTCTTTTATCTCTACAACCCTTCTGCAAAGAGATATCTGCTCCATCTGAATTAATTGTTTAGACTAGTGTTTAAACCTTTCGTGATTAAGATGTTAAACTTTTTTTGTGTTGTAGAATGAGAAGGCCACAACACCTGTGTCCAAGTCCAGCACCCCCACATCCCGCTCTGACGCCCCGACACCCAGCAGCACCTCCACCCCGGGCCTGAGGTCTGTACCCAGTAAACCGCCAGGAGTCGAGACGCTGGGTCAGTGTTGCCAACAGAACGTAAATCTTCTCCGTGTGCATAAGTGAGATAGTGGATTTGAATCAGTAAGAAGTTTGACTAAAGTAGATGTTTTTGGAAACCGTTTGATCTTGTAGCTCCTGGTCTCCGTACGCCGTTGGCAGTGCCGTGCTCATACCCCAGTCCGTTTGGAATGGTTCCTCACCCGGGTATGAACGGAGAGCTGAGTGGAGCCGGAGCAGCCTACACCGGCCTGCATAACATTTCTCCACAGATGAGTGTGGTGGCTGCTGCTGCAGTGGCAGCTTATGGACGCACACAAGTGGTACCCAAACACACACACACACACACACACACACACACACACACACACACACACACACACACACATTGTATATGTATACATGCATACCAACATATTCAATCTTAGTATGGTATTAATTTAAAGTTTTGTCTGCCAAGGACTAGTAAACAAAATAAAATCATACATGTTGTTTAGGCATTCCAATCATTTGCCTTCTTCTGCTGCTCATTACAATTATTTAAAAGTAATAATGTTGTATATATGTGATACTGTACATATGGAAGAATGTGCCGTGAGTGAGAGAGTATTATTTTATTGGGTAGCTAGCAAAAATGTAAGTGTGCAGCATGTAAAGAGATTGGCTTTAGGAAAACTTTTCTACTCTGTAACAGAAATATAGACACTCATCATTATAGCAGCTACGAACAGCTCTAGTATTTGTGTGATGTGTTAGATTGTACTCTAAACCCATATTCTCTAGGTGGGATTTGATCCTCACCACCACATACGTGTCCCTGGACTTCCTCCCAACCTCTCGGGCATTCCTGGTGGAAAACCGTATGTTTCCTCTTTGTTTAATAAATCTCCATTTATTTCCTCTTCTTTCCCACGTTTGCATGTACCTTGACCCACACGTCCACCTCTCTTCTCTCCACATGACCCTTTTCTTTTCTCTAGAGCTTACTCCTTTCATGTCAGCGCTGATGGACAAATGCAGCCTGTGCCTTTTCCTCCGGATGCACTGATTGGCCCCGGCATCCCGCGCCACGCACGACAGATCAATACTCTCAGCCACGGGGAGGTGGTGTGTGCTGTCACCATCAGTAACCCAACGCGTCATGTCTACACCGGCGGCAAGGGCTGCGTCAAGGTGTGGGACATCAGTCACCCGGGAAACAAGACCCCTGTATCCCAGCTGGACTGCCTCGTGAGTGCAATGACCCTTACATACATGCAATGTGACTTCATGGTTAAAACACAGAACATGTTTTCTACTGTTTAACCTGTTACCTGCTAACAGCAACTAGTTTATGCACTGGTACTTTTTTAATGATAGTAAATAAAAACTTCTGTGCGTCTGGTATATTAGAACAGAGATAACTACATCCGTTCCTGTCGGCTACTTCCGGATGGACGGACTCTCATTGTTGGGGGCGAGGCGAGTACTTTGTCGATCTGGGATTTGGCAACACCAACTCCACGAATCAAGGCTGAACTAACTTCGTCAGCACCTGCGTGTTATGCTCTGGCCATCAGCCCCGACTCCAAGGTCTGCTTTTCCTGCTGCTCTGATGGAAACATAGCCGTGTGGGATCTTCACAACCAGACTCTGGTTAGGTATGAAGCTGGGGAGGGTGATGTGTGAGGGTTTTGATTATTGCTGGGTGATAAAAATGAAATTTTGACAGTCTTACCAACTTAAAACCAGTTGTCGGAACCTCATACCATTAAACTAAAAATAGCAACAACAATCAATACAATCTAAACCGACTTCTGAGTCCACAGTCCAGTCCAGAAGTCCACAAATTATTGGTCCACCATACTTTGCAATGCAAGACAGTCATCAATAAGATACTGTATGTCATTAACCTTTAACATACCCCTAAAAAGGCAGATGATTTTTTTTCAAAAATGTTTGGAATGTTTGTATTGTAAATATTGTTTTATAATATATAAGTAATGAACAGTGCCTTCTTGGGCTTTTTTGCTCTCTTTGCACATTCAAGTTATTTTTAATCCATCTAGTCCTTAATTTAACTGTGTGTAACAAAGTTCCTACAATTTTTTGTATATTTTGGATTGAGGCTGAACTGCCAGAAATCAATAATGTATTGCAATTGTTTTGCTTTGTTGTTTTAAATAACGTGTGTGTGTGTGTGTGTGTGTTCTTAATATGTGACCCCAAATCTTGACTTTAACTGACACATTCGCACAGATTTTAATAAGAATTTGAGTTAAAGTGGGTCATTATGAAATAATTTCTGACATGTCACTCCATTGGGTGCTGACTTGGCTGATGTCAACAAACTAGCAACAACTCTTGCAACCTTGACTCTGTGTTTTTCTTCAGGCAGTTCCAGGGCCACACTGATGGAGCCAGCTGTATAGACATCTCTAATGATGGGACAAAGCTGTGGACTGGAGGCCTGGATAACACTGTGCGGTCCTGGGACCTGAGAGAGGGACGGCAGCTGCAGCAGCACGACTTCACCTCCCAGGTACACAAGACACTTTGTCCACACAAACACACCGATTCTATTAGTGCTGCAACTATACCTATCACTTTTAGAGGGCATCATTCACCAACACTTTAACTAGCTGATGAACTGCTGATACTCACTGTTTTTATGCTAAATGTCTATATCGATCAAAGTTTGTGTAGCAGTAGAGAGGAACTAATATGCAGGTGTAAGTTGCAACCAAGTTTGGGATTGCACTGTGTTTCCTTATTATTTGGTGGTTAAAGTAAAATGCACAGATTGTTGAAAATTGTGCATCTCAGGACAAGTCACAGCTATTCGCAGTTTGTGTGATTACACTTTCTGGCTTTGCTTTATTGCAGTAATTTACAAGCTCAGTTCAGAACATTTAACCCACCATAAAGGCCAGACTGTGCTCTGGTTTTCTGCCCAGTGCTCAAAAACCTTTAACGCTAACACTGGCAGTTAGAATTTATTTTTTCCAGGTGAGAAGAGCAGCAATAATAGACCATTACTGCAATTTTACTTCAATTTCACAATCTCAGTGTGCACAGGAGGAGGTGAGTGTACATAGAAGAGAGCTCAGAGAGGGCTGGGCAGACAGGGAGAGACATGGCCAATAGAGTGCTAATGCTATCTGTTCCAACCCCCACATCTCCTAAAAGAACAGCTTCGATTTTAGAAACTGAAACAGATCTGTTTTGACAGATTTGTAAGAAATGCTAATGATGGTGTAGAAAAGCATACAGAGGACTTTTGCTTACATAGATTTGCCTGCCCTAGATATGTTAATATCAGTGGCCACCTCGGCAGACAAACACAATCTTTATGCACTGAAACAATTCAAGACTAGACTAATAAAAGAGATGGATATGTGTTATATTCTTTTATAAACTATGAGACATTATAACTGTTGGGCTTCGTTGCAGATCTTCTCACTGGGATACTGTCCAACGGGCGAGTGGCTGGCAGTCGGGATGGAGAACAACAATGTGGAGGTCCTTCATGTTACCAAACCTGACAAGTACCAGCTCCACCTGCATGAAAGCTGTGTGCTCTCACTCAGATTTGCTCACTGTGGTAAGAATCAACAATTCTGTCTTTAAACTTCTTTCTATATGTCTCTATATATATAGATATGTATATATCTAAATGTGTCAGCTTTGTGTAGGAGACATGATTAGAAAATAAAAATAAAATACTATGTAAATGAAGGCGCTTTTCAGAGGAATCATTGTACAGCTAGAAATCATGTTGGACCAAAATTACTTTTTAGTAGTTAGGATTAAGACTTCTGAATAAAATGGAATTAGCCAACAAGTACAAGTGTTACAATGGAGCACCAGCATGAACTATCTGCAGGAACAAATAGATGATTTTGATGTTTACATTTCATCACTTCATGGTTAAATTGACCAACTTGACAATATCCCCAAATTATGATTACAACTACTTTTTTTATTTTGAAGCTGCCAGTTTATCTGCCAGTACTGTATTGTACATAATTAATGTAGGATCATACTACATTATACTTATTTTTGAGTTTAATTAAGTATAACAGACAGTAATGAGTGTCAGAATTTGAGCATTATAGCCTGGTTAAGTATTTATCCCACTCCAGATCGATTTTTGCTCCAGTGGTTAAAATTAGAAGCTGGTGCCCCCTCATTTCTGTCCTTTCAACAAAGTCTGGTATTATTCAAGACAGTGGCAATATTTCACCCAGTTAACAACTTTCACTTTGCACTGAGTATCTCCATGTTTGACTGAGAGTTACCTTATCTACATTGTTTCTTGAATTTCAACCTATAGCAACTGATGCATCCTAGATCGAAGTGTTCTAAAACAATGAGTCATTATTTCTCACTATGATTGGGCCAATCAAATAAATAGTTAGCACTGCATTAGATAGACCTCTTCCACCGTGTACACGTACATCTGAGCCACATCCGGGCAGACACAGCACCCTGGGTCAGGTTAATTAAGTCTACCGCTAACTTACAACACTAATAACATTACCGTCACCAAAATATCCCCGCGAATCAAATCCATACTTCACCGTTAACCATCAAGCCACTAAACCTGTATGTAAATTAACACCTCTGCTGAAATGTTAAATTCGACACGAGACAACACGTCTCTCTCTCTCTCTCTCTCTCTCTCTCTCTCTCTCTCTCTCTCTGTGCGCGCGCGCGCGCACACACACACACACACACACACACACACACACACACACACACACACACACACAAATGGTCCGGTTCTGGTGGTTGATGAACACAGCTCTCATAACAGGCCGGGTGGGTAGCACACTGCCATGAGTCCAATGTCTGATTACTCCACATTGTCATTGTGATATTTTGTGATTACTTTCTGAATCTGCCCCGTTCTCTGTCAGGTAAATACAGTAGTAGGTAGGCCTACAATGTCTTCCTCTGATGTAGACGTAGCCTACACTGTAAGTCAGTAGTAGGCTATAGGCTAAAGTGGAGTAAGTGGTTTGGGGTCCTTCTGTAAGTAATTTTGGGGTACGTTTTGGTTTTTAATAATTCTACAAGCAGCAATACCACAGGCCAAGCAATTGCCCTTTCCAAACAGGCACATTTTCACACATTTTCAATTGGACAAGAGTTATCTCAATACACTTTACAGATAGAGTAGGTCTAGACCACATTCTATAATTCACAAAGACCCAACAATTCCAATAATTCTCCCAAGAGCAAGCATTTAGTGCAACAGTAGCGAGAAATACTTCCTTTTAGGCAGAAACCTGGAGTGGTGAGTAAAAACTTCCTTTTAGGCAGAAACCTCGGACAGACCCAGGCTCTTGGTGGGCTGGCGTCTGCCAGTGACAGTTGGGGGTACGATGAACAGTCGCAATTATAGTAACAATAAAGATAATGGAACTGTGACTAGAAATAGTAGTTGTAGTAATTCCGTTGCACAGCGTTCTGAGGAAACATGTCGTTTCAACCTGAAACCTGTAGCAAAAAGGTGTGCACCGTTTTCATCTTCTTCTACTTCTATTGAATTTTATGGCGGTTGGCATATATAAGTGTGGAATTACTGCCATCTGCTGGACTGTCCCTTGCCCCATCTATTCCAACATTGCCATGGCATGTGTGAAAAGACGCAAGACAGAAATGTTCCTGAATGTAGTGCTTGTGTGAGTAGTGAAAATCAAAGGTTATCTACCGGGAACTATGTGTGAAAGAGGCTGTGAAGCGCATTTACTGTAATTGAGACATTAAAATTTCGGGCACATATTTTTCCCTGATGTGGCCTAATGTAGTTTATCATCCTCTGCAGGGAAGTGGTTTGTGAGCACAGGAAAAGACAATCTGCTCAACGCATGGAGAACCCCCTATGGGGCCAGCATATTCCAGGTAAGTGTGGAAGAACGTACCACAACAACATATACATCCAGGCAGCTGAGAGGCCAAATACAGTACAGTATGATTACTAGAGTACTGAGTACTGATTTTAAGTGGAGGTGCTGAATACAGCAAAATCAGAAATCTTAAAGGTAAAAGTAACTGTATTATATTATATAACATTTGAACAAGAAGCCTTTATTGGTGTTTAGAAAAGATACAGTTGCAGTGGGAGCTAAATGTGTCACTGCACTCTATACATATATTGTGGACTGACTGGATGGAGAAATAAATCACATCTACTGTTCAACACCTGTCTGTCACACACATGGCCTTCATCCCTTCTTGGCTTTTTCTCAGTCTGT
Source organism: Perca fluviatilis (assembly GCF_010015445.1). Taxonomy (NCBI): domain Eukaryota; kingdom Metazoa; phylum Chordata; class Actinopteri; order Perciformes; family Percidae; genus Perca; species Perca fluviatilis. Next base: position 27,597,997 of record NC_053117.1, read on the forward strand.
GCACCTTTTACATTTTCACACATCTTTTATTCCCCTTACAGTCAAAGGAGTCGTCCTCAGTGCTGAGCTGTGATATCTCCATAGATGACAAGTACATTGTGACGGGCTCAGGAGATAAGAAAGCAACTGTCTACGAGGTCAACTACTAGGAAGGCTAGACCACTTCCATTCAGGCACTCTGCGGTGTCACCAACACCTATGTACAATTCTTAATGTATAAAATGGATTTAAATGGAACTAACCAAACAGACTCTTGGACAGGGGCGTTTTTCAACTTCAAAATGAAGAAGCAGAACCGAGCAGAGTTTTTTTTTTTTTTTTTTTTTTCTTACTTGTGTCTTCTTAATTGTCTTACTTTGTTGTTGTTGTGAGGATGAATACATGTCCATGTGCACTGAATCTGGAGAGGATACTATTGACTAGATAACATTCCTAAACTTTTAGGCCTCTTTTTTACCAACATATTTGTACAGACAAGCAGCTACAACACAAGTGTAGTTGTTCACATGCTTTCCTTTCGTACTTTGTTATACCTGAAGGCTATAAAAACATTGTGGCTGGATCATTCCCGGCTGACACCAGAACATTTTCTCTGAGATCTTCCAATTTGGCACAACATAAACATACTTACCTAAAAATGGCAACACTTGAAAGGGTTACTATTGGTTCTTGTAAATATCACGAAGAAGTTTCTCTTCAAAACTTTGTTTTTCTGTTCAGAGTCTGCTGCCAACCTTATTCAACACCCTGATATACTGTTTATGTGCTTAATTGCATCTTTAAGGGGTGTAGCTTTCATTTCTGTAGATGCATATGACAAACACACAACAACTATATCCAAGGCTTTATTCAGTAACAACTTCCTGTGGGTAAATTGTATTGTTTTGTGTTTTGAATTACTACTGTAAATACAGTGTTGCCATTTTTTTTTTTTTTATTACATTTTGGTTCTGTTTCCTGCTTGCCTTCAGGCACTTCATGTTAATACCTCATACCAAATTTGCCTTTTTTAAATGTTAATACACTTTTTGTTTGTTATGTTTGTCTAAATTAGTAAAATCAGCATTCCACATGTGAAAAACATCACATTTTCATTCCATAACAAATGCATGCTGAACATAGTGATTACACAAACGAGATACAACATGTTGATTAGTGAGCTATACAGGTGCTAGTAAGCTGATTATGTTGCCAGACTTTATGCTAAGCTAAGATAACTGGCTGTAACTTCATATTTACCTTTCACACGAGAGTTTGTAGATCTTCTCATCGAACTCTCAGCAAATTATCACTAAGTCACTGCGTGTGTGTGTTTGTGTGTGTGTGTGTGTGTGTGTGTGCGCTGCGACCCAGTGGGAGTTGATCAAACAAACTCACAAGATTGCCCCCGGTCCCCTCACTACTGTGTGACCTTTGCTCTTGGTTCTGCCCCCTCAGTTCAGACTCCTCTGGATGCTCACTGGATTCTGTGTGACAGATTTCAGTGAAACTGTTTGATTGGTGTTTGGAGGTCAACCAGCTCTTCATTTCCTGCCTGGAGTTTTATGTTTGGACTTTTGGAAACTTTTCTGAAAAACAAGTGGTCAATGATACGCTTGTGATTTCTCTTGGATATACTTCTATCGGCTTGTAGAAATAACACAGTGCCTTTATGCTGCTGCGCTTCTGATTCCATTTTGTCCTGCTGAGGGTTCAACTACACAGAGATGAAACGTGATGGACTCTGCTATTAGGTTTTTAACAAAATACTGTTTTTGAGTTCAACATTTAAGGATGAATTTTATTAAAAAATAAATAATAATAAAAAGATCAGTCATGAGCAAATTAACACAAACGGTAACCCAGATTATCCAGTCCAATTTGTATCGATTGTCTGTTGTTCACTTTGAAGTAATCAGGACCAAACTCCTCTTTGTCACCCGCTTTGCTTAACAAATGCACGGTATGGAAAATATACTATTCATGGCTACTGCTGTCTCAGTCTGATTGTTTGAAGTATGGTGCCATTAACTACAAGTTTTTGAAGCTACAAAATTCTTCACCATACTTTTTCTTTCTGCTTTCAAGCTTTGTTCTTTTGCCCAAATGGCACTCGCCTCACTTGTATTGTTATTTTAATCCCAGGAGTTGCATATTATAGCTTTATCTTCCAGTTCTAGACTCCTTGAGTGCAAAAGACGTGCTCAACCTGTAAATCAAGAAGGAAAAGCAGGTAGCAATGAGCCAAGAGAGATTTCCAGGTTTTACTGTTTATGGGATTAAAATAACATAAGGATTGGTTATTCTCTCTGATTTACTTTTCAAACTGATAAAGGGTGCAGTGTTCATACCTAGTTCTAACCTGCCTGACACCTAACTTCCTGTCTTTTACTGTAGGTCTGAATAGTTAGATATTAAAATCAGAAAAAGATCAGTATGTGTGAGTCTGGGACACTCATGCAAGTATTAAGTCTTCTCTAGGTTTCTGAGCATGCCCTTCTCGAGTTAAATGCCAATGAGAAACCTATTTAAAGATTGCCATTTCATTTTTAAATGTCTTTAGGATATTTTTGTGGCTGTGACACAGACATAATCAATTTGAGTTGAAGAAACTACTGATAATAACTGCACTGGTGTGAATGTAAAGGGACATTTTGCAGCAAAGCCACTGAGACTTAGTCTAATGAGTTTGATACAGGAGGGACCCTATGTAAGATATTACACTGTTACGACTGATATTTTTGTAATTTCTTTGACAGACACACACAGTGACACTGTACTGTGTTTGTTTTTCACAGTGTTTGCCTTATTCTGTGCTTTCTTTCTAAATTTTTAACTTTCTTGTGGCTTCGTTTTCTGCTCTTGAATAAATCATAAAATCTGTACCTTCTGTACTAAATAGCTACTGTGCTGCCTATGTCCCCATTAATAATAGGAAAATATAAAATACACAGGTAATACTTATGTCAAAAGTCATACCTTAATGTTAATCGTGTCATCTGATTGCTACAAGTTAGCTGGCTAACATGACCTGATACAGAAATGATTTACGTGCGTACAATAATGATGTGTAGAACATACTGTATAGCTTGACTGAACTTATGGCTTATGGCGTTATACATTTACTGTAAACATGTATTAATTCAAGCTTACAGTGGAAAGAAACTTCCTGATGTTGAGTTTTTTCTTTCCTCTTCAATACAAAATGCCTTTGCTCTCTTTTTTCTAGTCTGTGATTGATTTTATTAAATTATTGTGTGGAGTTGTTGTTTGATACTTTCTGAGAAGTTCTGCAACAATGATTCCAAATGTTGAAGAAAAGTATATCCAGTGGTGGAAGCAGTACTCAGACCTTTTACTAATAGCAATACCACAGTGTAAAATACTCTGTTACAAGTGAAAGTCATTCAAAATTCTAAACTTTTGTTGAAGTACAAAAGTATTACCATCCAAATATACCAAAAGTCAAACGACTGATTATGCAGATGAGCCTATATCAGTATCATATATTTAATATTGGATTATAATTATTAATGCATTAATGTGTACCATCACTTTAATGTTGTAGCTGGTAAAGGTGGGGCTAATTCTTTAAGTTAGTTCATTTTTAAGTTTAATTTAAGTTTTTACATGCTGCTGGGTAGCTTGTAAATTCACTAAAATAAAATAAAAATCAATAAAGTTCAATAAAGTCTTATCTTAAACTATAATATATCCTAATTTATTTGTTAATTATATTTTGTATTATTAATCAGAATCCGTAAAGTTACTAGTAATTTCAGTTATTAATTAAATTAAGTGGAGTAAAAAGTGCAATATTTGCCTCTGAAATATAGTGAGTGGAAGTAGAGATTAGCATGAAATGGAATTACTTAAGTAAAGTACATGTACATGAAAATTTTACTTAATTGTACTTGATTAAATGTACTTAGTTACCTTCCACCACTGAGTATATCTGCATTTCTGTGGGACAGGCAGCTTGTGCCCCATGTTGGTTCAACTGACACACATTTAGTTTGACTCCTTGCCCAGCTGAAGTAAATGACCTTGTTTTTCCTCCGTGGTGTTATGGTGTGTATAAAAGAAGGATTTTCTGTATCTTCAAAGAGTATTCATGGTATTACGATGATCATATGAAAAAGGATTGGGGGTGTGATGGATTTATGACACAGGTTAACCTACACTCAGTGACAGCAGATTCCTAACCCCCTGCAAAAAAAGGTATTACATGTTCATGACACAACACTTGACTTCTCTACTGGTCTCTACATAGTTCATTCCTTAATTCACACATTTGTGTATGGCAACCTGTTAATGGACTCATTAACAACCGGCCTCTTTTGTGCATGCCCATGGCACTAATATTCTAACCGTTTCCTTGACAATCTAATCCTACTACCACACAATTACACTGGCTACAGCCTGCTGTCAGCCACAGCAGACATTTAATTTGGCATCAGGTTATAGCTTTCTGCCCGTGAAATAAACTTGTCTCATGGCCAAACAACCAGAACAAGAACTTGCCTCTGAATCGTCTCTACACTTGAGCAGAAAGCAGATGCTTCAATATTAAGTAGCCATGTTATTTCTGCTGAGGCTATTGAGTTCATTCCAATGACTTGACTGGCAGTTTTAAAAAGAATTTGGCTTTTATCACTTTTTCTACATTCACTACAAACAAACCTGTATTTTAAAAAAAGCTATTAAAAACAGACAGAATACAATAGTACCAGTACTGGATATGTACAAAACTAATATCACATTAATTATCACTATTAATCTTCAATGTCCTCTTTAAAGTAATGTGACAAAACTTTGCCAAAAAAGCTATGGATGTTGACTGGTGTGCTGCTGTGATAGAGGCATACTCCACATCCATATTAAGTGAGCTACAAAACAGGGGTTTCAGGTGTTTTAGTGTGGCATTTTAGTGCAAGCTGACAGGTCAACGCATGTCTCTGTCTAACCTCCTATTGTGAACGTGCTGTGTTCACACAGAGCACAGCGCTGGACTGTTGAAGTGGATTAAGTGATCTAAGTGAGGGCTGTGGAGGAGGACGCTCCAGCATTACAGTAAATGATACTCCTGTTACAGCTCTCCAACCGGCACTTCAAACAACCAAAAGTGGGAGAGAAGGAGGAAAGGTGGGGATGCAATGTGGGAATGAGCCAACCCTACTTTAACATGTTATATCAAGAGCACTTGCAAATTGCCCACTTTCCTGACAGACATAGAAGTTGGATTAAACAAACAATAGCAAGATGACTTTAGCGTTTATGTGTTGCATCACATTGCTGTTAGATTTGGCTCATAAAGCTGCAAAGATAGAATTTACTTCTGCACACTTGGATGTTAAAAGTATGCCTGTTTGTGACCGCTGCTGTCTGCTGCCATAATGTTTGCAAAGTGCCACTTTACATAACATTACAATAGTCTACCAACTTCAGAGCACTGTGAGAATCACTCTTAATGAATTCACTTTTAGAGCACTGACAGCACACTTTGGAGTCTCCTGAAGAGGATTATAGATGCAACGGAGTGAATATTTACTGCACTTCAAAACAAAGTATCTCAAGCTCTCCTTTAGAACACAGCTCAGTACAAAAGCATTGAACAAGAGTCTACACTAGCCATGTAGCGCTGTGAGGCTGTACTTACGCACAGATGCTACCATTTGGCAGATTTAAGATACCATCTAGTGTAGCATTCTAACATTTAAGAATTAGCACTAAACACAAAGTACAGTTGAGGCTCATGGGAATATTATAGGTTTTGAAGGTATTCTGTCATAAACCAAAGTAATAGAATAAGAATAAAACCTGCACCAACCTGATGATGGTGCTGTATGGCAAGTTAAGGGATCACCAAATGTATTACAAATCATCCCGAGGGCAACATGAATGCCTGAACCACATTGTTTGGCAATTCATTCCGTAGTTGTTTAAACATTTCATTTAAAACCACAAACGTCAACCTGATGGTGGCGCTTGAGGAAAAGTCAGGGGATCACCAAAGTCAGCAGGCTTTCTCCTCTTGGAATCACGAATGTCTGTACAAAATGTCATGCCGATCCATCAGTTGTTGAGATATCAGTCTGGACCAAAGTGGTGGAACTTTTTAAAAAAAAAAAAATTTTTTTTTTCACCACTAACCGACTGCATCAATTTATTATCAATATACCAATCATACATCAGCAGAGCTTCCTTGCCCCCTTCTTGGGCTTCTTGGAACAGATTAAACCACTTAAAAAAAGCTCTTTCTTTTGGCACAGTACGAGTCGTGGTTGCTAGGATATTTTTTTAACCTAACCTCACCTGATAACAGGATTGGGGACGTTAGTGAACAACACCATTCCTTTCCAGTAGCTACTGTGCTTTGATCATAGAACCTCAGCTGAACTTATAATCATTGGTCAGTCTTTTGATGGGATACATACTGTAAAATCCCAGGAGAAAGCGGTGGATATCTTGCTGTGTGTCTTTGGTCTTTTATTCCCTTAGAAAACCCATTTTGCACAAAAGGGACAAAGGGACTGGAAATGCTAGGAATATTTTTCACTTTGGTGGTTTTTATACTCCTTTAGTACCCTGCGGGCAACTTAATAACTTTGGCCAAATACAAAACATTACTTTATAACCCAGGATTGGAGAAACATATGGCTAAAATGCACCAACAGGATTTTTCACACATCGAGGTGTGCAGCAAATACACTAACAACTAACCTGCAAGACAGTAACTCAGTGTGGCATTTTATAGCATGGCATTAGAAAAGAAAGTTTGTCACAGTGATGGCCTTTCTGCCCACCGTGTCACATTAGTGGAACACCAGGATGAAAGCTCATTTCTGTCAGTCCCTGTCCCCACCAAAAATACAAAATAAATGATGCTCCCAGTGCTGCAAAAATGTGTCTTACTACAGTGGGAAGATTAAACCTACAGTATGAAAGGAAATTCCTGTGAATAGAGATGTGTTTCTTTAGTGCAGGGACAGTTCATGCTATATGTTCAGGATGCACTTTAGTGTATTTTTAATGGGATTATATAACAGCTGTAAGGCTCATAGTATTCTCTTTTGTATTTGTCTTTTTGTCTTGTATTGCATTCAAACAAATCTATCCTTGTCATATCTGACTTATGTATTAATATCTCCTCCCATTTCTCACCTTGCCCGTCTCATCATAACTGTGAAAGAGATTGGATCATGGTACATACGAGGGAGCACGTCCATCAGCTTATCTGGTGGTGATCCTGTAATGAGATGAAAGATTTGAAAGGAGCTTTATACTTTTGAGTGATTCAAAGGGACATTTCTCACAACAACTGATGCTGCTTACAATTTCCTGCCCTATTACAGGGTGGACTAATGATTAATTCATGTCCCCACCGTCTTTAAGAGGTTGTGCCCGTTAGTGGGCGGGAGGGGGGCACACTCTGCGGAGCTTTGATATCCTACATTTATTGCCTGGTCACACATTAATGACTTCTTTGAGCTGTAAAAACGAGCATCATTATCCCTTTTCACAAAGGGAAGGATGAGAGATTTCAGCTCAGCATGTATAAAGACAGGGGAGGAATCAGTCGCTGTGTATGTAGGCCTGTGTGTGTGTGTGTGTGTGTGTGTGCATGCATGCGCATGTGTGTTTGTGTATATATGTGTGTGTGTGTGTGGGAAAGGATGGAAAAAGCAGCTTTTCTGTGTACTGTTCAAACCAAACAGCAATTAAGGCTGTTGAAACAGGTTTTATTAAATAAATGTAATAAGTTCGTACAGTAAAATGTGCGCATTGCCTTTTGATTTTTTCATTTGAAATGGGGTTTAAGGTGTACTTTATTGATTTTATATTGTACTCCCATACATTTGGGGTACTTGCAATAGACTGAGATTTCCTGACTTTAAGTTAGTATGTGTCATGCTCCAAGCAAAGCCAGATCCCACATTTCCCATAATGCAAGTAGGTAGCGTCATTCATTAGACCCTTCCTTCTTTGATAATGCCCATGCCTTTCAGACTCCACACCCTCTGTTTATAACACATGCTTGAGCAGTTAACTCTGATGACATTGTCAGGGTTATTCCCCAGACTTTAGAAAGCTCCCTCCAGAGTTGTAGCTACGCTCCGTGATGAGTAAACTGACCTTCATATGTAAAACTGATGGAGTGTTCCTTTAAATTGAATTCATCTTACTGTAAGACTTAGACTGGACATTGTTTAAAATTGTTCCAGTTCTGTAATGCTGCTTGTCTAAACACAACCAGCACTACAGGTACTGCTCTTAAATCGAAACACTTCTTAAAATATGATAAAAAAAACAAAAGCAAATAATTACAAATTTGACCAAACAGTCAAGCAACACCTTTTTTATAATTTATTAATACAGAGTGCAACGAACACATTTCAGTCAGTACCAAAAAGGTATTGAGGTTTGATACCCACCCTTACTCAAGACATGAGTGGTGATAACCTGTGCAGTGGAATATGTATCAGTTCTAGCTGCAAATCCAGGAAGCTTTGAGACATCTGTATGCTGTACAAAATTGACTAATAAAATACTATAATAAAAAACAATTAGTACATGCTGGCATAATGCTTTACAGTGACCTAGTGGCTTGACCAGTTGGATTTTTAACAAATTTAATGAGCAAATTACCCTGTTCTTCCTTTCTTTTTCATCCACCCCATGTGTGCTTTTCCTTCACTCCACTTCCAGTCGAAAAAATATGTTATTTGTTAATATGTTTTTTTTTTTTTACTTTTAAGAGGCTTTTGAGCTACATCTATTCTGTCACTTCACCACTGCGGCAATGAGAAGGGTTCAAGGGTCACGGCAAAGTAGAGAGAGCTGGATGAGTGAGAGGGTTTAAGTTCGCGCAGAGAGTGGAGGATTGTATATTTCCTAAGAAAACAGGAGCAGCCATTTGAGTGGAGGTCATCAACATTTCTATGCATGCTGAAAGAATAGGTGGAAGCGTTGGAGGAGAAAGGCCTCTTAAAACTAAATGAACTAAAAGCTCTTGGTTTGAATGCTCTTCAGTCTGTACTCTGCCAAATGTACTCTAGCTCGAATAAAGCACTCGGGTCAGAAGGGATGTTTTTTTTTTTAAGCTTTTAGGCTAACTCTGATTCCCACTTAAAACCACCTTTAGTCACCATTTCTAAACGAGACAAGGCCTTTTCTCTGCAGCCGTTTCACTATCATGTTACAGTTCAATAGAAATGTTCTTTACACTTTTTGAGATACTTCATACTGATGCTCAAAACTTCCATCTAAGATGGGTCAATAAAAGAAACTTAGATGAACCTCTGCTTTCAAATCAAGATATCAAGATAATAGCCAATTTAGCATTTTTTTCATTTTCTAGATTTTTTTGTGGAGATCAACAAATATATTTTTATATAGATAGCTCACACACACGCACACACACACGCACACACACACACACACACACACACACACACACACACACACACACACACACACACACACACACACACACACACACACAAAAACACACACACACACACACACTATGCACTGATTTGGGGGGTTTAATGCTTGTAAAATCCACATGATGTCAGTATGGATCTGTCAAATGATCTCTTTTTCTCTCACTTGGCATCTTGGTTTGTAGCTTAATTTGAATCATAAACACACTGCAATGTTTTAAAACATCACGTTTAATTGATCAATGGCGTTATAATTGATGAATTGTGTGAGAAACCACATTTTGCATAGATTAATTAATTAATTTGATTACATTTCTTTGAGCAGGGCATGGAGGATGTAGACTACACGGAAGATGTAGACTACATAAGAACTTAGTCTTATTGTTGACCATGAGAATAGTGTGTGGACAAAATAAAATGAATGAATTAAAAAATCTTAATTCAATGTCCACTTACAAGCTTTTTTGGAACTTTCAGCCATACGTTACTACATAATTCATAGGATGCAGTTGAAAGCTACAGAAAAAGCTTGTAAATGAACCTTGAATTAAGATTATTATGTCAAAGATTTACATTAAAGATTATACTGATAAAAGAGTAGCATATGTTGAGCACATACTGTAGAGTGTAGACTGTATATAAAACACATGTAGACAGTTTGCATAGCAGCAGGCGGCGATATGGAGCTTACTCGTACTAAACCTAACCACAGAAGAAGATTTAACTGCTAGGTTGGGTTAAACATTGCATGTTTAGACGTGAGCATCAAAATGCTTCTACAGACGGTCAGACCGTGGTTGCTTCGCTGCAGGAGCATACCTTTGGCTTGCACACGGTCTTACTACGCCGATAAAGTAGCTCGACTCGGGTCTCAGCCGGATAAACAGTCTTCTGAATTTCAGGTAGGTTAGCCTGTTGCTAACGTCAGCTATTACTCACTGCTAATGTCAACGTTAGCTAACTGTTGAACTACACAACTGACAGACAGATTTAAAACCACGCTTATGTCAGCTAATGTTGTCAAGCATAAAGAATATAGCTAGTTTATTTAGTTCCTAAATCACGCAGAGGCTAGTTCTAGCTAGTTTACTGGATACAAGAGGTCAAATTCAACACCTTGAGCTGTCATTTTTATGTCAGCCAAGGTCTAACGTTAAGCATCATCATCATCATCATCATCATCATCATCATCATAAGTTTGCCTGACCGCTGCATTTCTACTATTTCTACACCATTCTTCCTGCCTTTCAACAGTTACAAACAGCCTTCTGCTCCACGTGTCATGACTGGTTTGTAAGTGAAACCGAGTCCTGGTCGAGTAGAATAGTCCTGCTGGTTAGTTATGCCACCAAGTCGGTTTACTGGAGTGAAATTGTAATTTCCTTGTATGCGTCCTAGTACGGGCGATATGGAGAAAATCAAATATCACGATATTTTTGACCAAATACCTCGATATTGATACCGCAACGATATTGTAGTGTTGACTATTGGTGCTTTCACAAAATATTTAACCAATGAGATTTTTGATAAATAATCATCAGTAATGTGGATGTAATGACTAAGTGGTTAAAGGCAAATAATGGAACAGTTACAACAGTCTGGTAAGTTCAGAAAATGACATCACTTTACTGTAATGCAGACTTTAAAACCAGGAAAAGACAACTTATGCCATATTACGATATTCAAAATCTAAGACGATATCTAGTCTCATATCACGATATCGATATAATATCGATATCGTGATATATTGCCCAGCTCTACATCTTAGCCCCATTTTGTGGCTCTCAAGTAATCATCATTTTCCCAGTTGAAACTTTTCATAGCTGAGATTGTATACAGTGCATCCCAGGTGGAGGTGTAGATTGCTAGAGTGGCAACCAGCAGAGCTGTGGTACTCTGTGACCAGAGTTAAGAACCTCTGGTTCAGGGTATACAGTATAACTGATGATGAGTTACAAAAAATGAAATGCATCTATGTAGAACTGGGCAATATATCGATATTATATTCATATTGTGATATGAGACTAGATATCGTCTTAGATTTTGGATACCGTAATATTGTAATATGGCATAAGTGTTGTCTTTTCCTGGTTTTAAAGGCTGCATTACAGTAAAGTGATATCATTTTCTGAACTTACCAGACTGTTGTAACTGTTCTATTATTTGCCTTTACCCACTTAGTCATTATATCCACATTACTGATGATTATTTATCAAAAATCTCATTGTGTAAATATTTTGTGAAAGCACCAATAGTCAACACTACAATATCGTTGCGGTATCGATATCGAGGTATTTGGTCAAAAATATCGTGATATTTGATTTTCTCCATATCGCCCAGCCCTACATCAATGTGCAAAATCTACCATAAACATTTGTTGTTCAACTGTTACCTCTAAAACTGACCAGTTAGGTACCAGCATTACTTAGCACTTAAACATAATATAACAAATACAGAAATGTATCAGGCCAAGGTAGGAGAAAAGGCAAATAGGGTTTACTTTAAAAAGAAATGTTTGTAGGTTTTAATGCTGAAGAGCGTTGAAGTTATAATTGACTAATTCTGATCATAAGATGCATTAGTGTAATTACTGGTACATAGTGTCCACATCCAGTAACCAACAACCAATTCATCTTTACTGATGCAACACCAAAAGATTTCACTTGATGGCACCACACACACATTTTCTTTATCTTTCCAGCTTATACAAATGTAAACATGTCAGCTTATACCAATGTAAACATGTCAATTTTTTTATCGTTTCCCACATTAAATCAGTGTTAATGCAGCTATGTTCTTGACATTTTTCATTTCCTCTTGACAAAAAGGGGTAGTAAACTTCGCTATTGCAGATGATCTAAGAGCTCACTTTAACAATGTAATTAGCGCCATAATCATTACTTGTCTTCTTTTCTAATTGGGAAATGTCATGATGTTCGCCCACTCATACGATGATTGGGTATTATTGCAAGCTAAAGGGTGTTCTCGGTTAACAGTCATTAGGTGCTATGTCTGCCACAATCTGTAGAAATCATATAACATGACAAACTAAACTAATGTCTATGTACTCTTCTTGTTTTTCAGGAGAATTATGAGCGAATGCAAGTGCTTGTTGATGAACTGAAAAGCCGGACAGAGAAGGTTAAATTGGGTAGGTGTGAGCACATGACGGATACACACTTTGCCAAACTTAAATTCATCACTGTGTTTTCATTCCAACAGTGAGTTAGTTTCCAAGTTCAGGCCATCTGGGTGATGAAAGTGTTGACAAAACACCTTTAATTACTCTTATCTGTTCTAAAATAAAAATCCCTATAAAAGGGTAAAAACTCTGTTTACACTGTTTGCAAACATTGCCAGTCACACTTTTATTTAGTCGATATCGATTTCAGTGCTAGTACTCATCTAACTTTGAGTAGAATACTGTGTATAACAGTTATAGTTATTAACTATAACTGTTTTTAATGTGTAGGGTGTATATAGGTTTGTGGTTTGGGTTAGGATCTACATAGTCTATATTCACGAAGTACCACTTCCTGGATTGCTCCGGTGCCTCAGGAAATTCCGCCGGATGCATGTCTTTTTGCCGATGTCCGTTTGCTTCTGCTTTCTTTGTGTTGGAATTTTAAACTCTGGTGGATTTATGAGGACTGTTAACTGCTCCTCAGATCTCTGCATGGTATATTGAAACAGCTAGCTAGACTATCTGTCCAATCTAAGTTTTCTCTTGCATGACTAAAACAACTTGAACATACACGTTCCACCAAAACAAGTTCCTTCCTGAGGCTATTTTGCAGCGGATCCGTGCGGAGCTTAGCGCCGCCTATGGCGATTGTGATTGTTTTATAGAAATGCCAATGATGGTGATTGGTTTAAAGAAATGCCAATGAGCAGAGCACGTTTTTCTCCCATCCCGGAATGCTGTGTGGACTAGCCAGACCCTCCTCCGCAGCGCTGTAGAGGAAGGTCTGGCAACACTGCTCAACACTGGACTATCCAAAGTGTTGCCAACTTGTTTGTTAACATTCTGTTTATTTTTGATTAATCCAGGTGGGGGAGAAAAAGCCAGAAGACTTCATACTTCTCGTGGGAAACTCCTGCCTAGGGAGCGTATAGACAGACTGCTAGATCCAGGGTATAGTATCATCTACTTCCGTCTTTGGCTCAAAATTGATTGCTGACTCATATCCAGTAGACCAGATGCAAAACATTTGTAGTGCTCAGGTTTGATGTCATTACACAAACCATGGCGCCAGTAGTTCTAATTTCTAATGCTGTACACACTTGCCTACATCTCAAGTGTAAAATTGTTATTTTAAATTACAAGCATGTATGACATGTTTGTTTTTAATTTGGTTTTCTTGCAGGACCCCTTTTTTGGAATTCTCTCAGTTTGCAGCATATGAATTGTATGGAAAGGAGGAAGTCCCTGCAGGCGGTATCCTTACTGGGATTGGGCGGGTTTCAGGGTAAGCACCATTAATGAGCAGATATTTCTGTTAAAAACGGACTACAAAATTAAATAGGATTTTAAGCCACTGTCTGTGCCTCTTTAAATGCAGATTAAACATTCTTAACTAGATGCAGAATATTCAAATTGCAAAGTCTATGATAATTACATGGGGTGTTAATTTTATCTTTGTCACTTAAGTAATTAGCTTTTTGGTTAATTTCCAAAATGAGATTTCCCTTGAGTACTTCAGGTGCACCACAGATTTCAATTTTGTTTTTGTTTTTTTTATTTTTTATTTCTCATAGGGTGGAATGTGTTATTGTTGCAAATGATGCCACTGTCAAAGGCGGAACATACTTTCCAATTACAGTGAAGAAACACCTTCGGGCACAGGAAATAGCTCAGCAGAACCACTTGCCATGCATTTATTTGGGTGAGTTTTTCTATATTCAGAAGACTTTGGTAAATCAACAAACCTTTATTTACAAAATGGGGGAGGGGGGAAATATACGTTCACTAGCATAATTGAACATATAAATATGAAAGTCATTCTGGAGAAAAATGGAAATATCGTATATCAGGAACTTTATAAAATGAGCATACTAGAAGTTGTAGTTCTTCTATGATTTATTCATTAACTTGATCAGCCTGGTCTCCTCTGCAGTTGTTCCAAAATCAAAGGGCCCCGTGACTGTCTAGACTTGGGACATCCCAGAAGTCCCTCTTTAAGGCTATTTAGGCTTTATCGTATAAGGAAGACTGAGTGTCTGTAATATAGCCAGAGGCCAGATTTTAAAGGTCCCATGGCGTGAAAATGTCACTTTTATGAGGTTTTTAACATTAATGAGTTCCCCCAGCCTGCCTATGGTCCCCCAGTGGCTAGAAATGGCGATAGGTGTAAACCGAGCCCTGGGTATCCTGCTCTGCCTTTGAGAAAATGAAAGCTCAGATGGGCCGATCTGGAATCTTGCTCCTTATGATGTCATAAGGAGCAAGATTACCTCCCCTTTCTCTGATTTGCCCGCCCAGAGAATTTGGCCTGACCATTACAAAAGAGAAACATCATGGCTTTTAAACGAACAAAGTGGCAGTTGGTCAAGGCCACACCCCCAACATCCACCTTGCCCCCCCTCCTCCTCAGTAGCTACAGACACAGAAATGGCACATCCTAAGGGAAAGCTCATTGTGGGACTGGCTCTAGTGGCTGTAATTCTGCACCAAGGCTGAATTTTGGGAAAGAGACTTCAGATACAGTATTAGGGGACCACTCAGGTCTATATAAAAGCATCCAAAGAGCACCATGTCATGGGACCTTTTAATAATAACTGTTGAGTTCACTAACTATTCTGATGTTCTTGACTCCTTTAGTGGATTCGGGAGGGGCCAATCTTCCCAGGCAGGCCGACGTCTTTCCAGACAGAGATCACTTTGGACGTATTTTCTACAACCAGGCCAGGCTATCTTCAGAGGGAATAGCACAGGTGATGCTTATGTTTGGTTGATAACATTCAGTGTTTCCTCTATGTTGATTGGCAAGTGACGGTCCGCCACTGTTAGATTTCTCCCGCCACGGTATCAGAAATATATATACAAAAAGCCGTCTATCAGCAGTGATTGTAAAGAGCACGTCGACGGAGAATAGCGCAGACACGCGCTTCACAACGCGAGTGGGCACGCGTGCCACTCGGAGAGAAGGGAGAAAGAAAAAAGAGACAGGCTGTCCGGAGGGTTGAGATGGCATGTGTGCATCCTTGAGAACTGTAAGTCGTATAACTTATGTTGTCAGTTCATTTAAGCCTGTATTAGTCTATAGTTCTCGCACATTTTTAGTTTCACCTTCACCTGCTAGCTAAATTGCACGTGGCTGTTAATTCAATACAACGCCCTTGATATCATATCATGGCATAGGCCTAGTAGGCTAAACCGTGATTATTTCATACATTCATGAAACATATTGGGGGAAATTCATTCAACATAATTCACAGCCAAATAACAATTAAAAGTACGTTATTTGAACATTTTATAACCTAACCTAACCTGGCACCGCCTCCGTTTTGGTGTCTGCTGTGGTGCGCAGCGCTGTTTGGACCGTGCGCCGCTTCCCTTTTTTTCCTCGATAAACTCGCTCTCAGCTCCTAACCCAGCTGAGACTTTACCATGACTTCATAGTTTGTTGTCCACCTTTGGTCACTGTCTTTTACTGTAGTCTCTTGTTGTTATCTTGGATAGTACATTTGTTTTATTTGAAATAACTTCATGGATCAGTTCTTAGAAGTGTACAGGGTTGTCTGAAAAATGATATCAAAGAGGAAATTGATTCATCTGGTTATTAACTGTTGAAGAATAGACATCCTTGTGTTTAAAAACAAAACAAGAAGAAGTCCGTTTGTGTGAGAGCTGATAAATGTGATGGGTGCTGTAGAGCAGTCAGGTCTTGCCCTCACATCTCTCCAGAACAACTTCAACAAATTGAATGCCTATTAATTCTTGCTAATATTGTTTCTCCAAATGATTAAAACCATATATTATTCAAGGCTTTTCCTTCTATGGCATCTGTTCTTGTTTCCTTAAGGTTTTTTTCCCCAAGCCCTATTAAGTATTACCGCCTGCCACATTTACCACTAGATTGCTATATTACAAAGTCCAGTTGCCAGTGCCTAATACATTGTTGTTAATCGCATTGACATTTCAGTTCTTTATTGAAAAGGGCCTAGAAGGACAGTGTCATAAAAAAAGCGTAAAAACAAATACTGAATCTGACTTTCTACTGGTACAATCAAGTGTGAAGCTAAAAAATAGCTTGAAGCCAAGTTGTCCTTGAGCTTGTATTATACTGTCATAGAAATCAGCCATTCATTTCATAGCAGAGCTTTTGTGGCTTGGCTATCTTGGATGCCTGTTGTTAGTATTATGGCGCTTTTCCATTACATGGTACCTTCTCTACTCGCCTCGACTCTACTCGCCTTCGTCGAGCAGGTACCATGTAATGGAAAAACGCCATTAGACCTTTTCTTGACTCTTTCAGATTGCTGTTGTGATGGGCTCCTGTACTGCTGGAGGAGCTTATGTGCCTGCCATGGCAGATGAGAGCATTATTGTGCGGAAGCAAGGAACCATTTTCCTTGGAGGCCCTCCACTGGTAGGACATGTTTTTGTTGTTAGATTATATAAGACTAGGATGAAAGTTGGAGCATCAAATTGGCCGATAATCCTGTTAGTTGATTGGTGACTCGTATACCATAAATAGGTTTTACCAACAATTTACCAATTAAGCACAATAAATAACTTGCTAATGGCACATACTTTTTGTTGTATTAATTAACAGCGATCAGGTAGCAGACACTACTTAATGTTGAAAACTACTTCATTCATATTGTTAGGTGTTTTTGTTTGCTTGAAAGTCTCTGTGCTTTTGTATTTACAGGTCAAAGCTGCCACTGGGGAAGAAGTTTCTGCAGAGGACCTTGGTGGTGCTGATCTTCACTGCAAGTATGCAAGAACAGTATTTTTAATTACATTTCATGCATGGGTTTTTGATCTCATGTTTCTGCTTTTAGAGACGTGTTGTTTGTCAACTGCAACATCATTAAGATGTTGTCCATAGGAATACTGGGACTGCACCCTAAAATAGATCAACATTCTTGACAAAAGAGGACAAACAATGTGGTACAAATATTTTCCAGTGGTGCCATTTACAAGCTGGGTTTACACCGAGAGAGTAGGTTGAATTGAGAATTGTGTAATTTACGCAGATCACATGGAGATGCAAGACAATTGGAAAGAGTAATAGGGTTTTCTTCAGGTCAAAATGTTTTTGACATGAGAAGACTCAGCTGCGACAAAACATTTGTGGTATGGAGTCAGTGTGCAAGCATTACTCTTTTCATCATATTTTTTCACTATAGGTAGAGCTCATTTTTATGACACAACTAAATAGTCAAAAAATGTCAGTGGTCCACATTTACAGATTTAAATGAAACACATCACACACTCTTATCAGTGCTATCATTTTTTAAGTGATGATTTATGTGCTGTAATAATGTCACAGCGATTGATTTTTTTGTTTATTTTACAGAAAATCTGGTGTGACAGACCACTATGCGTTAGATGATAACCACGCACTCCATTTAGCAAGAAAGACAGTGAGAAACCTCAACTACAGAAAAAATATTGAGGTCAGTCCTATGATCACAATCATTAACAATTACCTTTTTATTGTCTAGCATGTTAAGCTGTCTGTGCTTTCTGTTAAAATGGAGTCCGTTATATTTTTCAGGTCACCACAGAACCTACTGAAGCCCCTCTCTACCCTGCAGATGAGCTCTATGGCATAGTTGGGGGTAATTTGAAACGCAACTTTGATGTCAGAGAGGTATTTGTCCAGTTTCCTATACATTGTCTCAAAGGGGCAAGAAAAAGAAGTTAAAGGCTGTACTTAAAATGATGATCAATCACTTTATTTTTGCCATAAAGGCTTGCCAGATTGTCTCATTTGGTTTAAAGCCTGTGACTTTCATTCTTGATGTAGACCCAGGAGCAAGAATTTCTGCCAACTCTAGAGATGTCAAACTGTTGTAGTGTAGAACAGTATTGACAGTCCATTTAGGATACAAGATCAAGTGACTGCTCCCTCTTTACAGGAGTTTTTCAACTGTAATAGGCTTTTCAACACAGGGCACCCTTAAATCACTTAAATTAAAATTGTTTATTGTATCAGTTTCTTTTTTTAAAAGTATCAGTCTAGTGGTATTATATATAATTTGTCTACCAATTTCTAACAACCAAAACCAACAATGAATTAATCCTACTAACAAGTTTCATCTGTGTAGCCAAACCCTGATTTAGCTTATTCCTCTGTGCCATAGAGCTCCATTTTTGTCCAAAAGCTATTACAAACAAATCAATGTGCAACACTGCTGCGCTGGGTAACGTGTTCCTTTGTTACCATGAGCATGGGCATTGTAGTTTATTGAATTGATTGAACATGCACTAATACTATCATGCTGTTGTAAATACTCACTATCACCATATCTTTGGCTGAAAATAGTCCCAAATAAAAACACCTTACCACTCATTCACTCCTGTTTGAGTAACTTTGCTAAAAACTACAGTGCCCAGCTGTTTTAGGAAATTACTTAGCCTTTTATATATATATATATATATATATATATATATATATATATATAAAAAAGGCTAAGTAAAAAAAATAAATAAAAAAAGGCTAAGTAAAAAAAAAAAAAAAAAACTGGACAATTTTATATATATATATATATATATATATATATATATATATATATATATATATATATATAGTTACATCTTAAGTAGGACTGAATGGACTTGTTGACACTAACAAAAATATCGAATACGCTGTGACATGTAAACTTGTAATGTAAGTCTCATCCATTTTTTTTCACTGGTCCTGTATTTAACTTTGCATTATTGACTTTAACAACTCTTCTCTATACATTTGATTGCAGGTCATCGCCAGGATCGTAGATGGCAGTAAATTTGATGAGTTCAAGGCTTTCTATGGAGACACACTTGTTACAGGTATGTGAAATGACATTCTTTTCTATTTCTACAACCCAGAGAATTATGTTTTGTTTAATGGAATCTACCAAACCTTAACATTTGACTCTCAATATATACCTGTTCAGGATTTTCAAGAATATTTGGTTACCCTGTCGGAATCATTGGCAACAACGGAGTCTTGTTTTCAGAGTCTGCGAAAAAGGTAAATAAATATCCTTTGGACCGAAAACGCTAATAGTGAATGTTCTCAAAAGAATAAATATGGATTTTTCAAAACGTTACTTGTGGTACAGCGTCGATCCTATGATATTATAAATAAACAGGCAACACCTGTGTAAAGTGTACCAAGCTAAGCCTCTTGATTAAGTTACATTTTCAAAGGAGTTAGCATTGTACTGGCAATGTGTTTCTCTAAATGTCAAGGTCTTTAACTTAATACTGAAGCACTTCAGATAGTATTCTCCACAGAGTATGCTACTTACAACACTGACTACCAAAATTTCTCTCTTGAAGGAGCTTTAGTCTTCGTAGGTGGTTTGTACTGACCTTTCAAGATCAAGGCGCAGAGTTTCTCTTGTACGATAAGGCACTCAAATTGCACTTGTCTGGGCCATCTCAGGAGTACTCTGATGAATGGCATTGTAATAACATAGCATTTAGAAACAATGAACAAGGGACAATCATAATTTTCATTTAATATAATTCACTTAATTTGCAAGCCAGTCTGCCGTGAACAGCTGAACTTTACACAGGCTTTGGAAAGATGAGGAGTTGAATTTGTGATTATAGACTAATATATTTTTCAAAGACATTTTGAATTAGATTACAAGCTTGACCTGAAAAAAAAAAAGGTTTCTTTGACTTATGTTTTTGTGAGGTCTCAATATAACAGTATGAGCATTATCTCATCAATGTAATTGCAGTTGAAAGGGACTGACACAGTGCTTCAGACAGACAGATGTGGAAGAGACATGCTCAGAGAGCATATCCAGGAAAAATCAATACAGCACCTGCATTTTCGAGATGCATTTTTGAGACACGCTGTCATCACTTAAGATGTGCCCGGGCTTCTATTATGCTAACTGTTAAATTGTTAAAAGCTTTTCCCCAGGTGTTTGTGAAAGGGAGAGGTAACAGAGCAAAGATTAGATTCCTGTTGTTGTGCACACATTTAGGAGCAGCAAACTGATGGATCATTTTTCACCAACTGACAGTTTCTTATAAGCAGCCGTCTTTCACGCTGTCTCCAACTTCTGTTTACACTTTGCAAGGCAAGGCAGGATGCTTCACTGAAAGAAAGCCAGTTGCCAAAATAAAGAAAACACCTGAGTAATTCACCAATGCAAATAAGATGTCTCTGCACAGTGCACTTTTGTGCTCGTTTTCCTGTGCAATAGCTCCTGGTAGCTCTGTGTTGTTAAGTGTATTTTTCTGGCAAGGCTGAAGGCCATTCAGCTCCTTCGTATTCAAAGTAAAATCTAACAAGTACAAAGCCAGTGTGTAGCCAGATGACCTCCCTCCCAAGTTGATACATTTCTGATCTCGGCTCCGATGAAGATGATGATGATAAAGGTGAGGCCAACTGCTCAAAGGACACGCACTTCAGGACCGCTTCCTGTGTCAGCACAAACTCCAGATGTCATTCAGACAGTATATGTAAATAGGTATAGCAACAGCCCAGGCGCTAGACTAGTACTTCAGTTCAGCATGTACACTTGTGTGCTTTAAATATATATTCTGATCTGTTGGCGCAGGTTATATTGCCAAGAAAAATACATCATTATCCTTCTCAACATCATTTTATTTAAAGGTCATGATAATACATGTGTGTGTTTTTTGTCCTTTTTAGCAGTTTTTCTGTTGCAGTGGGAATATACTAGATACACTGAATATTTTGATTCATTTTCAGGGAACGCATTTCATCGAATTGTGCTGCCAACGAAACATTCCACTTATTTTTCTCCAAAACATAACAGGTCAGTTGAAACTCTGAGGTTTGGGGGTTATTGACAGCTGCATTTTTATTTTCTCTTTCTATTACTCCATCACTTGAATTCAGAGTGAAAACAATAACGAAGGGTATTTATTAGGATTTTGGTACTTAAATAACTCAAAATATTTGTTAGTGGTTATATATGTTCGTGTTTTATTTAGATCCTAGGCACCTAATGAACCCTGTATTTAATACAAGCTTGTAATCGCACACTGCGAAGTGGTATTTGATAAAAGTGAAAATATCCCAGTTTACATAATCAGATATGACATGATGTACATTTTATTTCACAGCGTGCTGTCAGTTTACCTGTTTACCATTGATCGTTTATTTGTAACACACTTGTCCCTTGAGATGAAAACACACAGTCAATCCAGTTTGTATTTGCAATCTCTCCTCTGCATCTTTATCTTAGGCTTCATGGTGGGTAGAGAGTATGAAGCAGGAGGAATTGCCAAGGATGGAGCTAAGATGGTAACTGCCGTTGCCTGTGCAAATGTACCCAAGATTACTGTTATCATTGGCGGCTCCTATGGTGCAGGAAACTATGGCATGTGCGGCAGAGCCTACAGGTAAGTTAATGTAAAATAAAATCGACAGTACCGGTAGCATTACAAATTAACAAAATAGAAGCCTGGCCAAGACCTACAGTATTACATAAATATGAAGATCACTAGCTCCATTTAAATTATTAGTGCATAATTTAAATGTACAACATGTACTGTGCATGCTGTTCAATATGTGTAATAATATGCATCAGATGCACTAGATTCTTTTATTTAGGTGGAAGTGGCCTCTTCTTGACACCCAACACCTGTAAAATGGTTGTTGTGTTGTGTATACACTCATACCTTTCATTGTAATATACTGTAGTAACATTTGCATATATTCTGTAAATAGTTTAGACACAAGCTATTGTCTGATTGGATTAAATTTAACTCTTGTCATCGGTGTCTCACTTAGCTTTTTCTCCTTTTTGTTATCAATTTAGATACATTTAGAAAACAAATGCCAAGCATTATATTGTAAAATTTTTGTGAATTATTTAGTATTCCCTAAGTGGTACTTTTTCTGGCCAAAGCTCTCATAAAAGATGTTTTGCTGTAATTATCATCAGATTATCAGACTATTACTAGAGTAGGAGATCTTCATTAATGCAGGTTTCTGTTTTTGTTCTTGTTCTTATTAGTTGCTTGTCTGTGATTTAGCTATTCTTTACTATTCTGGCTCTGCAAATAACAAACACATTTCCAATTGCTTTTTTTTCTTCTTCTCACAGCCCTCGATTCCTGTACATGTGGCCAAATTCCCGAATCTCTGTAATGGGGGGTGAACAGGCAGCCACTGTCCTGGCCACCATCACCAAGGATCAGAGGGCACGTGAGGGAAAGGAGGTAAAGATTCATATTAATCATCCAGTCGATGCTTCACTGGAAAGGCTTAAATTAGCTTTTGAGGATTTGCTGCCAAAAAACATAAACATATGAAGATTCTTTTCTTGCAGTAATGGTTTGACAAGGCTCTTATACAAGGATAAAATTATATCAGCGTTAAGTGTTACTGTGATGGCTTATCTTGAATAGTGCAGTCATCAAGTGGCTGTAATTAAATTGTGTCAGGTATGCTGTTATGGGTTGTATTAAGAGTGCTTTAATAGCTTCAGAATGTCATGTCACATCAGTGCCCTGATGGTAAGCGTTTCAATCAGTGATGTTTAAGATGGTATTGAAAAGGAAACTAATCATTAGTTCCTTTTTGAAATGTAGTCTCTCTTTTTACCATCTTTATTCTACTTGTATTCACAGTTAAAATCTAAAGAACAAGTTATATTTTTGGAGATATAACCAGCAGTAACATACAACAAAACAAAAACAGAACAAAGGCTTTGCTTGGCAAATACAGCAGCAAGACACTGTTGGCCCACACCTCTCTCACCCATGTATTTAGATTAGGAGACTGTGGACAAGGGGGAATTAATAAATTCAACCTCAGTCTCACTCAAGGTCTTTGCCAACTGACATCCAGACACACACATTTTATCCATGATCCCTTTTAGCTACCACGAACCACAAGCTAATACATAGTGGCTTTATAGGATGGGCGTGCTTAGCTCGTTGCCCAAAATCACATTTGATCGGATACATTTATGTATACAACCCACAGTTCAAGACGAGTCGAGGGATTTTGATTTTAAAAATACTCAAAAATGAAAATTTGTGACCTATATTTGCCATATAACAAGAGATAACTGAATGACACAGGATTAGATTGTGTCTAACATACAGTGTTACCTCAGTTCCTAGTTTATTTAGTCAACCTAGCTAAAACGATTACAGTCTGCAATGCATCAAAACTTCATGATGATTATACTGTACATAGTCTATATCGGCGACCTTTCATTTCCGGGATTGTTCAGGTGCCGCCGAAAATTCAGCCAGATGTCCGTGATCTTCCGCTTTCTTTGTGTTTGCATTCTAAACTCGGTGGATTTATGAGGACTATGGTTAACTGCTCCTCAGATCTCTGCAGGGTAAATCGAGCTAGCTAGACTATCTGTCCAATCTGAATTTTCTGTTGCACGACTAAAACAACCTTTGAACGGACACGTTCCACCAAAACAAGTTCCTTCCCGAGGCTATTTTGCAGCGGCACCGTCATTGAGTCCACCCAAGACAATTGGTCTGATCGGTTTTAAAGAAATGCCAATAAACCAGAGCTCGGTTTTCTTCCATCCCGGAATGCTGTGTGGACTAGCCAGACCCTCAGCAGCGCTGGCAATGCAAGACTATACTGTACATGACTGTTAACATTTTCATTTTTCATTGTTTTGCATACCTATAGCACCAATTCTTTTTTGTTTTAACAATTTATTCACAGTTCACAGCAGAGCAAGAGGCCGCCATGAAGAAACCAATAGTACAGCGGTTTGAAGAGGAAGGCAGTCCATACTTCTCTAGTGCTAGGTGAGCTTTGGTCATGACCCATCATTCTGTGTGTGTGATAAAAATGATTCACCGAATGTAAATAACATCTTGATTTCTGTATTAAAGTAATTGATGAAAGACCTGCACAAGTATTAGAAGAAGCATCCGATAAGTGAGGTGCATTGCGACATCTAATGTGGTGCTTTGTTTTATTTTATTTTTTTATACAGACTGTGGGATGATGGGATTATTGATCCTGCTGATACTCGTTTGGTTTTGGGACTGAGCCTCAGTGCAGCACTGAATGCACCAACGAAGAAGACACGTTTTGGAGTGTTCAGGATGTAATGCTTATTTAGCTTGAACAGGTGAAGAGTTATCTGTTAGAGTTGGACATATGCAGTCTTTAAACTAGTCTTTGTAGTTTTACTTGTGAGGTGTCACCAGATTATAAGCAAACACAGAAAAAAGATAAATCACTTACGTAGAATCACACTACCTGGGATCAGTGGGGACGTGATTGGATGATGTGCTGTTGTTGTGGGATATTTCCACTAATAAGGTGTGCCTTAACTGTTACTTTTCCAGTGTAAATGCAAACTGTACTTCACTGTATTCTTTTCCTCTTTCCCCTCATACATTGATTGGTTTTTTTTAAACCAAATACTGTAAATGATGAATTATAAAAATGTGAAAACATACAAGTTGCTATTTTTATTCAGGACCATTACTGCTACTCAGTACCTGCAGTACCTGGTATAGGAATATCAGAGAAAAACAATATTCATAAGGGGGTGCTGTTTAGCTATAAATGTTTGACTGGCCACAGTCTAGAGGGTTGGTAGAAGCACACTCAACCTTTTTCAAGCTAAATGCCCTTGTTATAACACAGTGGTGTTCTCGTATTGACAGAGGAGCTGTTTTGAGGAAAACTAAGCTGAAGATGTCCAAGCTTGGTGCAATTATCTCTGTATGCCCACTTGAGCTCTTGTCCAGAGGCACTAGTTTATTGTGCCTTCTGAGCCAGCCGTCTATTTGCTTTTCATGTTAATAATTGTGCAAATATTGTGTTATAGCAGGTGGCAATAGGATGTAGTCTTATAGATCGCAAAGTACAGGCAGTGTGTAATGTGTACTGAAGCTGAGCCACCAAGGAAGAGTGCTTAACTTTGCCAGCTGGCCACCCTGTTCTTTCCTCCCTCTTTTCCATTTTGTCAATCTATCTCTTTAACTGAACATGCTGCACACAGTTGGTATACCCACATATTGGTATGGACCATCTGAGTTTACTTTAGCAACAAGTTACATTCTTTCTCTTTAGGACTTTAAGTGGCCAAGGATTAGGTACAGCAGTAGATTTGAATGTCAGCCAGCTGGTTAAAATGCTTAACTTGAAGCCCTTCATGCTCATCTGTGTATGCTTGTGTGGCTGGCACACTGAGGCTGTGGAGAGCTTCACCTTAGGGAGAGCAAAAATAACTTGTGTGTGTGTGTCACCCACACATCCTCCACCACCTCCTACCACCAATTTTTAAAAGTGGTTCGCTGGTTATGCTTCATCTTCTTCCACCAAATTTCACTGTGGGAGCATTACCAAACAGCCTGAACCAGTTTTAAAAGTTTAGATTTTATTGAAGGAAGTAAAACTTTCCAGAAATGTTCTAATGACTCAGAAAAGTATTGTCTCATGCCTGTTTTTTTCGGTATGTAATAAAAGACAGACTACATAAATGTAGTATAATCATATTTATAACAATGTATGATTTCACTCTAGATTGATGACCTAACTTTTCTCTCTGACCGTGACTGCTCTTAACTGCTGTAATTATCAATCACTGGGTGGCTTCCAGGTCTCTTAACAGAAGGACGAAGCTGTCCTTTTGTCTTGTCAGAATATCTGGCAAGCTTTCGATTTGCTGTCGAGCATTTTGGCTTTGAGGTTGTACAACACTTCACAACCTAGAGGATGACAGCCTTCCCTAGAATACAGGCAATCGGGACAGTTTGCCAGACAGATGCTCTTATAAACAGAAATGTGCAGCCAGTGTGTCCAAACTTGAATGTCTTGGGACCAAAACCCTAAATTTCACATTCAACAGGGTCAACCTGGCCCTAACCTTTAGAGGACCACAATACTCTTCCTTTTACAAATCAATTTTGTATCAATGCTGTATCAGTGATATGCATCTTTAAAGTTTCACTGCATTATAGGGGTAAATATTGTCTTCAGCAAGGACATTCCAGACACAATGGAGCTGTATTCTAGCTGAGCTGATTATTGCATCACTTAATGGCAAAGCCCACCATACACGATGGGTTTCTATGCATGGGTCGTGGTATCCAGGGCATCTGGCAACCTTTACAACTTTGAAGAAAACCTCAAAGTAAACTTTTGAGTGCTGCCAGCCATATGCCAGTTATCAACAATATTACAGAGTCACAGCAAAGATTATTTTCTCAGGTATTCTTGCTGTATTGTTTGATATCCTCGTCAAAGTGACAGGAATGTTGTGCTCCACACGTCTTACAGGTTCTTTCAGAATCCACCTCATTTCTTCTTGGCCACGAAATGTACTTTCCGTAATATATTTAGATTAGATTTTTATTTAGATAAATTGGACTACACTTGATGGGAATTAATAACTGGCTGAAATGGTGTCAACTCTCTACTCTTCCAGTTAGGACAAAATACAAACTCTAGGTCTTAAGTATGATTCTTTCAGACCTTCCTGTGGAGGAGGGATAGATCTTAAAGTATCAACATATTCCTGTCACTCTGCAAAGCATGTTGCTTTTGTGAGGCTCATTGTGACCTTTTACTGTTCATACATTCATTGTATGTCAAATACAGAGATTATGTTAATTCAGACCACGCTATTCTGTAGTCAGTAGTTGCAGCCGTAGCGAAAAAAATAAACTTCAGGCAGATTGGTAGACTTAACAGTGAACTAATTTACCCCCCAAAACAAGTGTCTTGGGTTGGTTTGAGGTCAGCAAAAGATTTGTCACAAAGTGAAATTCAGATTAGTTATCATTCTCAACCTCCTAGAAATCTGTTCTTAGTTCAGTATGAACAATTCAGTTTAATGATTCATTTATGACAAATAAATTATACCCAACCTGATTCAGGAGCTCATTCACTCTCTTGACAGATCTGCTTGGACAGCTATGACTCATGTTGAAGTCACCCCACAGCCTAAAAATAATCATGACTGAGGATTTGAGTCAGTCTTAATGTCCAGCTCCTGCAGGGAAATGGATTTTTGTCTGATGCAGACAATTTTCTTCTTCCCCCAGTGAGTCTGTAATAGAGCCAGACAGATATATCGGCTGGCCGATATTAGGCATTTTCCAAACTATCGGTATTGGCATTTATAATGGTCGATAAACAAATATTTAAAAAATGAAATAAAAATGGACGAAACACCCTTCAACCCCGTTATGAGTGCTGATATTACATAGTTTGTCCACCAGAGGGTACTCTACAACGTCCTTGTGGGCAACACTCTTTGATTTTTGTTGTTATTGTGTTTTTGTTCAAAGGACTTAGTTTCATATCTTAAGTTTGTGTTTTTATACATTTTATTTATCAGAACTTTAATATATTTTGATGTTCCTCTGTTCTATTGTGACAATAAAACAAACAAGTTTATTTTTAAACTGCATTATCATATTATTTTAGTGAGGACTCATAAATAACTACAAATAACTAGGGAAATCTGTTTGTTTTGTTACGCGTTTCTGGATAAAAAAAAAAAATCTACCGATATATCCGAATATCGGATTTTTAAATCACCAAATATTTGTATCGATATCAGCCTTAAAAATCTCTTATCAGTCGGGCTCTAGTCTGCAATCACTGCTGAACATGAGAGAGATGCTTCAAACGAATATGTCAAAGTCCAGGAGATAACTGATGTGTATTAATTGAGGAGGAAAAGATTCGCCAAGATTTGTTTTCAATTTGAATAAAACACAATACCAAAAACGCAATCATTTGGATAACCTCTTATTTTCATTTCAGTGCAGCTATGTTTGTCATTATTGGACATGGAACAATCAACATTTAGTTTAAATGTGGGGTCAGTTCAACTGTTATTAAACAGTAACAGAAATCCAAATCAAACTGTCAGAATAAATTTGGAAGTGTTGGTGCGGTGTAAAAAGTATTGCACCAATCACAGATACAGGATCATAGGTAACATAATTAAAATACAAAGACACGGCTTACTGATTGCAACGTAATAATTGATAGAACTCCTCTAAACAGAAGTTTTGTTGCAAAGGCAATACACTGCAATGCAGAAGAAGCTGCAAATTCAACAAGACAAACAGTCGTATTTCACAGGACACAGATGAGTCCAGAGGGCTGCACAGGATCAGACCAGGTCAGATGCTTATACCCCCCCCCAACTTTCTGTCCCGGCTCCTGGGTGAAGAGGCTGCAGCCTCCGGGGTGAAGCTGCCGCCTCTGTACTCCCCCACTCTGTGCTGTGTGGTGGCCCGGACACCGAAGTGACGATCGAGCCTTGTGGTGCAATGTAGGCTACGTCTACACCGTCCCCAGACTGACGGGGCCGGAGGTCCAATGAAATGAGTCGACATACTGAGGTAGTCAAATCAAAGCCAAAGGGAGGCGCTGTTCCGTCGTCGTCTGAATTACGTCATGCACAAACAGCTGGTCGTTGGCAAAAATCTGAAAAAATGTAGACCAGCACAGCGACTGAGAACTGCACCCGGGCTGTAGCCCTCCACTAAATATTTTGCTTTTAACGATGTGGCAACTGGAGCGTCTGGGCTCAGGATGTAGCCCTCCGAGGCTCCTCTTGCTTGTTTACACCTATCTGTGCGCTCTTGGAGGTGAGTGGTTTCCATTCAGTCAGAGTGTAAGCTTTGATTCACGGGGAGCTGTTCCTTTTGTCGGGGGTGCTGAAATCCTCCCGGAGAGCAGCAGCGGCAGCAGCATCGGATCCCGTTTGTGGTTTGAATCTTTTGAGTCTTCTAAACATTCACAGCTGCTGCTTTTAGTCTCGGCCACCAAAAAAAAACCGTTTTCATGAACACAGACTGGCTTCAGTTACGTGACGCATGGGGAAGGTTGCAGCTAATTATGGCACGCAACACATTGACAGATGCTCCTATAGGTTGCACGTTACGATACTGAGGGCTAAATGTGGCCACAAGAAAACCCATCAGGCTGGACGCTTTCATTGTTGTTGCCTTTGGTTGTTTTGTTTATTTGTTTGTCTATGTTTTGCTTTGTTAGAGAAGGCAAAGACAAGTTAGGACACGTTGGCATAATACAAAATATGATCGGATTCATTGGACAATTGGGCAATGTTTAAGTTAAACCTTGTTATTTCTAATTTTAATTTAGCCCTAATTGTAAAAATTAACAGATTTACTTAATCTTGCAACATTAAAGCAAAAACCTTTGAAATTCTTTAAATTTCGACTCATTTTATTAAACAACATGACCCAACAAGTTTTTCTCTTTCTGCATATTTATTTCCTTTAAAAAAGAAAAAAGAAAATCTTATGTAGACCGACATGAAGGGTGTTTTTCTCCTGTTTTTTGGTGTCCAACCACCAAGATGTCTTTGCAGCTTCAAGACAGAGGCAACAAAAACCTCAGAGCTCAAATGTGAGACAACAATGAATCCATACCTACAGCACACGCTGTACTGGCTGTGGTCACCGAAGACCTTAAAGGTCTGTCTAAGGATGTTGCAGTCCCCTGACAGACTTGTTGCTGTTTCTCTCCAGTGGTTTTTGTAAATCCCTGGACTTTGTTAAAGTCATGTCTCTTTTTTAGTATCACAGTGAGGAGGATCAAATTGATATTTGACAATTGGGTCATGAATGCAGAATTCAGTGCTTTAGCTTGTTTATTTAAATGCTCCTTGTCTCGATGATCAGCTGGAAGTCAGTTTATCCAGTTGGGATAGTGTGTTTGACCAAGAGTTGGAATTGATGGTCAGTTTACGCCAAATTCTGTCTTTTAATCATTGTTCTTACAGATGGTTCTCCTTCTTTTATCTGTCTTTACTCCTACAAAATGATGCTAAAAAAGAAGGAATTTTGAGAAGCAGCCTTTACGCTCTTCCAAAAAATAAGGTTTAAAGACTCCTGCTAAGCATTCAAGGATAAATCTCTAGTTGAGATGACAAAAAGCAGGATTATGCTTGTATTAAGCCTCTAACGGAGTAAAACAGTGGTTAGGAGGCGCTCATTGAAGATTACTGAATTCTGAACTGTGCTGTAAGAACAACTGTAAGCACTCTGCTGCCTTTATCTTTCAATGTCTTTATTTAGCTGGCAAACAAACAAGCATATTTAAATATTTTGGCGTGTTCCCACCTTCACATTGAGTGCAGTTACAGTGTGTGGCTGCTGGATTGTCACTGAGACAATTCCATTGCAGGTTCTTTTTTTTTTTTTTTAGAAGGGGTTTAAAGATAGATTATTAAAGTTGATTGTTCTAATTTTCTATAATAATACTTAGCATGTTGGTTTTAGTCATGTATACTTAATTTGTCAAAACAACCTAAGATTCTGACATGATTGAGATGTAGTTTGTCAAGGCTAGTTACAAGTGTAACTGTATCCACCTTTTTGTTCCTTACGCATTACAAAACATTAGGAATCATAATTGTGACATGTGAAATCTGGCAAATACAAGGTTGTGACAATTACCATTTTAATGCTATTTCAGAATATTGACCATTTACAGTCCATTGACATAAATAACAAGTAAAAGAAGTGTTTTTGCACACATGTATACAGCCAGGCGTGTAGAAGAATAAATGATGACTAAAAATAATCTACTGCACCCTGTCAACACTTATGGTAAATGTAATAAATAGCTAAGTTTTGGTACAGTGACCTTTGTCAGGCATTTCAACATACCAAAGTGTAGCTCGTTAGACCACTGGTTTCCAAAGTTTTCGGTCTTCAATATGAAGCAACGTCTACTTACTACTCAAACGTCTTTTAGTTGTGAGCAGTTCAATCCAAGACTGTTTTTGTCTCCTTACTGAAATGCTTGAATAATTTCTCTATGCTGAAGAGGTAAAACTAAAAAAAATTATATTGGATAAGTGTGAAAAAAATAAACATAATTTTATGCAGCATGAATTAGATTTTTTTAGTAACCCCCCTTCATCCTCTCTTCAGTCATCTCACAACCTCTCTTGGAGATCCTGATCCCCAGGTGGGGAAGCACTGATTTAGAGATTGGGTGAAAGCTTATTTTTGATGTAAAAATAGGGACTTCATCGTGAATGGGGTTATTATTTTGCTTGAAAAATGTGGCAATGCACAATTCATCCTAATGAAAGACTTTTTAATAGTGCAATCACAATTAACAACACGTCTAATATCCAGATGTGCAAAATTGTGGACTTTTTCCTCTCTAACGTTTGTCCAATCAACAAGTAATCATTAACTTTTAGTGGTCTTAGCTGTGAACTGAAGCTGGAAGAAGTCTGTTTCTTTCTAATCAGACAAGGTGAACATACGGTGGGCTTACTGAAGACTTGAGTACTGTTAGCGCCATACTCTACCAGCACTTCAGTCTGTGATATGGAACCAGTTTCTCCTCAGCCTCAGTTATACATAATAATACATTTTATTTAAAGGCACCTTTCTTGGCACTCATGGACACCATAGCCATGTAATGAAAGGGCAATGAACATCCTTAATGTAAAGAAGGCTCACATACTATATAACGCACATGGTGGACCAGAGAAAGGCTGGAATGAGAGTGAAATTAAGGCTGGGAGCTTTGTATGGGATTAAACTTTAGCTCTTGACAGGGAGATTGCTTCATTCTTCTGAGTTTCTGCTTCCCTATTCTGCGTCTTTAGTATTCAAGGTTGCTTCCATAGGTGAGAGCCAGCGCGAGCTTTGAGGACTGGTAATAGTGTGGGGGAGAGAAGCAGAGCAGAGCAATTTTTCTCTTTTTCCTAACATGCATTGTAACACACTGCACATTCAAGCAAACCGTTTTTCATTTTGCATCCACGCCTCAGCTCCTTGTCACTGTAGAGGGTCATATGGTTTTCTTTACTCTGTGTCATCATTAAGGTACAAAGCAGAAGCAATAGCAAACCATGCAGCTGCAAATGACAGCATTGTAATACTGGAGTACAGTGAGCTCGCTAAAACTCTTAAATTAATTGGGCTCATGCTGTTTTAGAGGCACAGGCTTTTTGTTGCATCCTCAAAACAGTTTTGTGAGATTTTACTATTTTTGAAAAAATTGCAGGGGAGATAAATTATCCCCACAACGAAAAACAAAACGGTGAACGACATCCCCACAGGTATTCCAAGTACAGATGGTAAAAATGCTTGATATGCATAAAAACAAAAGGAGTGTGCTACAAATGTAAAACATTCTCTTCCAGTAAAACATCAAGACTCCACATTGTTCTAATGACACCACTGTCTTCGTTCATATGCACTTATGTTTATATTTATGATAACACTTATCTAAGAGATGCAGTACGTTCTAGTATAGCAATTAACGGACTCACACTCCATTTCCCCTTGATTTTGGCCACCCACTGGGTGTAGCTCGATGACTCATGTAGGTGTAATATGGCAGATTACACCTGTCACTTGTTCTGCTGCTTTTATATGCAGAGCCTTTGGTGGATGTAATCCAAGGATTTGACATTATGCAGGACGTGAGTGAGCCTGCATACAAACATCTCCCTCAGATGCTTTAAAAGGAGTTAAAGTCTGTGATCACATATTTAGATGATCTAGCTCTCTACAGTTTGTGGGGTTCAAGGAGAAGCTTGTCATTATAGATTTAAGACAGAGAGTCTGCTTATGTCTCTGTTCTGTTTACAAGAACGATAGCGCTGACAAATTGGAAAATGTTTTTACTGTCAGTAAGCAACAGTCTTAACTCATTGTCAGTCACGCTAGTAGCGTGGCAATGTCGTTCTCTTTCGGTGGATCAGTCCGCCACTTTGGTTCAGAATTGAAATCTCTACCGGTCTGGATGGGTTGCCATTCAATTTTGTACAGAAAACAATAGTCCCCAGAGGATACATTCTAATAGCTTTGATAATCTCATGACTTTTTTTCTAGCTCAATCAGTAGGTCAAAGTTTTCACTTATCCTGTGAAATATCTCAACATCTACTAGAGATACTCATGGTTCCCAAGAGATGAATCCTAATTACATTAATGATCCAACTGACTTTTCATCTAACGCCATCTTCAGGTCAAAATTTCAGTTAGTCTTACTACTTTGGTTTATGACTACATACCTGCAAAACTCATCCGAAATGTTTGTGTAGTGCAAATTAGCCAGGATTAGCTAACGTACTAAACTAAGATGGTAAACATCAGCGCGCTAACACATGGTGAACTCTAAGAAGAGCTGTGCAATTCTCTAAATATGGATATCCCATGTGTTCCTCACAAATATTCAGGGATGCTTTCCTTTGGTTCTGTTCCCTACAGATTGCCTTTTTGTGACAGAATACTTCACCCGTACGCCTCGTAAGCTGAATGCTTTCAACTCCTTCGCCAGTGTGGAACTGTTCCACTTCAATGTGCCTGACGACACCATGATGGCCGTATGGAACCTCATCACCTTCAAGGAGCAAGGGGGCACGTTTGGAGACAGCTGCCCAAACCGCAATGTGACTGTGTAAGACAAGGACTTTGTGGCAACTTATTTTTCTCTTTCTGGAGTTGCTTGTGTTTAGCTTAAACCTTTCTTTTGTTCAAGACATTTAGAAGCTGAAATCTGCTCCTTCTCTGGGGTATAAATAGATAACAATAAGCATCTTATACACGTTACCTTTTGGGCAAAAGGTTATGGCAGCTGGTTCAACCTGAGCAATGTCAGCTATTACTGGCAGCCTCGACATATGGAGGGAACTGCTGTCAAAGCATTAGCTGCAATTAACTTTTAATTTTACCTGTCTATATTTATCATATTGGTAAGCATGAGAGCTGGTATCTCATGTGACTCTACTGTGTCCCTGTGATGTTGTGATTGACGTGGGCATGGTTATCACATTCAAATATGTAGTGTTGGATATGAATATTAATGTTTTGGATTTTAATTTTTCATATTTTAAAAAGAAAGATTCCATCTGTGCTCATGCTGTCAGCTGTTCATATGGATGCATTTCATACGTATATGGCAGATGCCCCTGTTGTTTGTGGAAATATTAGGCCTAAGAGGGATTGAATTTTGTCTTTGTGATGAACAGGTATTTCAGGTCTGGGGCTCCTCCAGTAATCAATCCCCTGTACACCCACTACCCTCGGGATACAGTCGTCCCAGGGTCCTTTGCTGTGACTCTTACCTGGACTCTTCCAAACCGTACAACAGGAGCAT
This sequence comes from Perca fluviatilis, assembly GCF_010015445.1. NCBI lineage: Eukaryota > Metazoa > Chordata > Actinopteri > Perciformes > Percidae > Perca > Perca fluviatilis. The sequence goes on from NC_053117.1 coordinate 27,632,695, forward strand.
TCAACGTGACCAGCCCGCTCCCTGGAGACTGGTTCCTGGCTGCACATTTACCCAAGGATGAAGGCAAGATCTCAGTGAAGGTCAGCCTGAACATTTATCAAAAATAAACATAATTCTTTCATATTATAATTGTAATCATAAAGTTGTGATTTTGGCAACATAGTTGGTGCTAACATTGGTCACTTAGTTGTTTCTGCACTGTACCTCCCATACATCCACTTATAAACAAACAGTGGACACAAGTGTCTCACAGCCATGCTAGCAGCTCTGTGAGACCATACATTGGCATGGCGATGCTTTGAGCTAAATGCTCTCTTGCTCACAGTGTCAATGCTTACATGCAGGTATAATGTTCATTATCGTCGTTTGGCTGATGGCTGTTGCAGATGTTGTTAGCTTTGCAGGTATTTAGTCAAATTAGAAATCTGATATAGGCCAAAGTTATTGCACGAATATTTGTACCAAATGATATGGCAATCCATCCAATAGTTGTCAAGACATTTCACTCAAAACCACAAATGTCAACCTCATGGTGGCACCAGTGGAGAAGTCACACGTTAGATGCAAGTTTTGTGTCAATCTATCTGGTAGTAGGATTTATCCTCTAGGTACCATGAATGTCTATACCAAATTCCATGGCAATCTAGCAGCTGTTAAGATATTACCAAAAAATGTCAACCTCATGCTAGCATTAGAGGAAAAGTTAGGGGATAACTGAAGTTCTTGGAATTCTTCCTCCTGAGGAACATCAATGTATGTACAGAATTTGATAATAGTCCATCCAATAGTTGCTGAGATGTCAGTCCAGACCAAAGTATGGACCGACCGTCCGACCAACATTGTCATCCCTAGAATCAGAGCTAGTGTGGAGATACAATCTTAACAAGCATCAGCATTTCATGTATGCAAATGCAGCAAATGAAAAGTTTCAGTCACTGTTTTGTTATACATCACTCACCAATTAAGACTGGTAAAAAAAATAGCATATTTAAGTGTTATGTAGGATAATTTAAATGAGATCTACCATCCATCTAAAATATTTTCTTCATGGTAACTTAACTCCCTTTCATGATCAAAAAAAAATCTAATAAAAATGATGTAAGTGTTCGTTGGGATTAGTATTCCTGCGTGTGCTGCTGAGCTTAAAGAGGCAGAACAGTGTCAGAGAGTCTTTATTCATCTCATCATGTTCTCCTATTTGGCCACATAAAAACACCTGCTGATTTCCATTTCTGGCAATTTATTTGTCACTGGCATGGTGTTCAAAGTTGTTTCCTTTGTGGTTCCCCCAGGCTGGAACAAGTGCACCTGGAATATACAACAATCAAAACAATCAAAAATATCAACAGAAGTTCCTATCAACATTGAATAGTTTGCTTTTGGGGCGCTGAGAATAGAAGCTGATGTGGCTAAAATGTGACCTGCCTTCAATGACACACCGTATAGATGGAAATAACATACCTTTTCCACATTCTGCTTCCTGAAGCAATTTTTAAACAACGAAAATGTGATGTTATCAGTTCAGAAAGGAAACATGGGTGGAAGCAATGCAAGCATAACAGTCAAATCTCAGTCAAATACTGAACATAGCACACAGGATATAAGGATTTAACAACCAAAAACAAAGAGAGCAGTGATAAACTGTATTTTCTGTCTTTCTTTTTTTGACTTGCTGAAATGTCCCCTGAATTGGTACTGTCCAGATGGTTTTTCCATTATTTGCTTATCAAGACCAGGTGTGTCATATCCTGATTACAAGTCAATACACATCATGCAGATAGAAAAATACGGGAAATGAATGGGAAGTGATAAGAGTAATAATGTAAAAAATGTTTACCCATGCATCCGTCTTTTTACTTTTAGACGTTTGTTGGTACGGCTACGTTAAAGTGTAGGTCAGTAATAATAAAATTAGCATAATTATTCTAAATAATCTAAAGACCAAACAGAAAGTTATTTTAGCTGACAAAGTCTAATGCCATATAATGCCATATACTGTATACTGTAATACATCCTCCCTATGTGAGCCTTAACATTTTATTGAGAGGTATTCCTTTCTATCTTATTATATTGTGTAAATGGGAGTATTCAAAATATAAGAAACTTAATATGAATACTACTATAACACTAACGCTACTAACTACATACTCAAAAATGACCATAGAGTTCAATAAAGCTATACATACCCTCTCAAATGTTGCATTTATTGCAGCACTATTGTCGTGGATTGCATTAGATTGTTCAGGTGAACCTAATAAAGTGGAAGCTCAGTGTATACCCCAGAGATTTCTCTAAAATTGCATAGTCTCAGTGGTTCATTCTGACTGAAAGAGCTGAAATAATGCAATTAGTCAGGGTTTCAGTGGTTTTTTTAGTGCTATGGCCTAAATCGGGTTTTAGAGGCTTTAACATCCTGCCAAGACTGAAAAATAAATTAATGCCTATATCTTTTTTGGCATTAAAATGGTCAAATTTAAAGCTATTGAACATCATCAAAAGATGTATGCACTTATAGTGTAAAAACATTGGCCTTAAAAACCCCATATTGGTTGAGCCTTAATTAAAACACAAATTGCTCTACAAGACACATGTGCAGGTCCAACTGACAGGCTGTAATAAATCAAAGGGTCACCTCGGCAGCTCCCGGACTAATGACATGCCACAGTAATTGTGGCTCAAGCAGGCGGGGTCAGTGATCGGCTGACAGGAATGAAGGGCCTCATTTGGCATTCACACCTGTCCTTATGAATCCGCAAAGGCATCCCCGTTCCTTTTTAAAACAAATTTTAACAGAAACAATGCATGGCCTCCTGGCTCTGAGTCGTTCTGTCTGCTCGGCTCATCTCACAGAGTAATGCATATCAAGCATTAATGGTTCAGAACAACATGAGTGAAATAGTGTGTGCATGTTACGCTGTGTGGCAGGAAGAGGGAGGACAAATTGATATTAATCCAGGAGGCTGACAAGCTTTATATACACAGTCCATTAGGAATTTTCAGCCAGTCTGAATGATATCTAATCTCCTCCTTAACAGCTTTTTAAAATATTGGTGCGTTAACTACTTAAATACCGTTTAAACAACTGATGTGTTATCTTTGTAGGGTCTGTCTGAAGAATGCCAGTATCTGTTTCAACCCCAGCTCATTGTCCAGAGGCTTATTGGGATTTCAGTGCTTTATCCTGGATACTTCATCGACCAGATGATCCCCGTCCATAACAGATCTGCACTTTATAAGTAAGTCTTCTAACTGAGCTTCCAAAAACCAAAAGTAAGGATGGGTTGGCTTTGAAATCAAGCACCTAATCGTAGACTATCTCCTGTAAGATAGTGGAGTATTCTTAAGCTTAAAGCTTAAAGCTTATCTTGCATTTTCATTTTAAAAAGATGCCATTTCCAAGTGTGTGTTTATAGTCTGAGCATCTTTATTAACTAAAAGTCACCTCAGTCTTGTTAGCAGAGGAATATTAATTTTCAAGGTTTATGTTCTGTTATCCATGATCTTTTGAAGGCGCAGGCCCTTAAAGGAAGGAGAGTCAGTATTAAGTGAGTTCTGCATGAAAAGAAATTATGTGAAGGGTATTGAAATATGAGTATATTGTTTAACTATTATATTATATACGATATATACACCTAAAGTAAGTTGTTGGATGTGTTTTGTGTTTGATGTGTGTATGTACTGTATGAAAATTGTATACGTTTTTGATTTAAAGCACTAGTCTTTGCAGAATATCACTATTCTTATTTAAGGACAGGCTAGCTATTACTCATGAAGTTGCTGCAAAGGTATGGGTTTACCTGCTTAAAAAAACAGCAAATTATGTGTTACATTACCATAAAAATAATTCATTTGATTAAAACTATAACAGCAAAGACATGCTGTTCTCTTCTAGGAATAATGAATAGGGCATTTTTAAAACAGTTTTTGTTTCTAATAAACATTAACTTGAATACATGTTATATACAGTACTGCTCTACATTCTGCTTACTGATATAGTGTATAGACTAGCTTGGTATTATAACAGCCTGAAACATGTGTCTGTGTGTGTGTGTGTGTGTGTGTGTGTGTGTGTGTGTGTGTGTGTGTGTGTGTTGTTGTGGTGTGTGTGTGTGTGTGTGTGCGCGCGTGCGTGCCTGTGCAGAGTGTTCATCCCCAATTATATATCAAAGGTGAAAGTTCAGCTGGTAAACTGCAGCACCAAGAACAAGAGTGGCGACAGTTGTCCCGTGGTGCTGAAGATAAGAGCGCGAGCTCCGCCGGTGCATAACTCAAGTGCCCTCGACTGCAGGGAGTGCAACCCTTGTGAATTAGACACTCTCGTACCTGCCTGGGAACAATGGTACTACATCCTGGTGGAGAGATATCTAAGTAACTGCAACGTATACTTTCGCATCGGGGTGCAGGTCACAGGTGAGTGTTTTATGGGCAAAATGTGATTAATAAATCTTATGAAATTTATCTCTGGGTTGTTGTGATTTTCCGTTGGTTCAGAGCTCAATTTACTTTTCAAGTCATACTTTACTTAATAAAGCAGCAACATGCATTCATTCTTTATATTAGAAAAATAAACAACATAAAACTATAAAACACTGATACTGAGATGAAGAGAATACCCTCTCTCATCCATTCACCTTATCCTTAGAAGTCTTTAAAAAATGTAAACTGAATCATTGTTTTCAGATTATAGATGGTATAATCCAACCATTTACACAATCCTTATCTATAACAGCGACAGTATAGACCTGTATCTGTATACAGATGCAATAATAGTAGGCTACATAAGACTTTTTTACATATCACATCAAAGGAAGCAGAAATTCAAACTTTAAATGTGCCTGTGTTTACTGAGTGGGTTATTCTGTTCATTGCTTAACTTTACAATCACTAAAATGGCAAAAAAAAAATTATTGTTATATTACTGTTAAAGTCGAGCACGGTGTTTGAGCCCACTGGTATTCTTGTCTTCTTGGTTTAATGAGAAAGTAACTTGCAATGTTTGTTTTATTTGTCCCATCTGGGTTTTGTGAAGACTGTTTGGTTAAATGAGAGTATTTTGCCAATTTAACAAAATAATTTAATGATGAGGTGTTAGATACTTATTTTCTCTCATCATTTTAAAATGAATTGTGATCATGTTTATTGCTACAATATGTGAGCTGTTTGCTTCCAGGGTTGTTCATAATTTTTCTTCCTGCTGCTTTTGATGTGTTTTTTTTTTATAAACCTGAGAACTCATAAATTAGGCTGAATAAAAGCTCAAAGTAGATCTCTGCAGCATATCATATCCAACATCCCAAATTATACTGTACAGTCAAAGTATAAAGGATTGTCGCTTTCTTTTGAACAGGCGCTCTTAAAAAAAAAGACTGATTCTGAGGTGTAATTTTGTCTATGGATCCAACGAAAAATCTCCGAATGTCTTTTTAAATGTATCCAGGATGCTCATGCTTCTGTGGCAGAAATTAATTTTGAAGATGTGTTTTGATGGGAAAAGGGAGGCCACAGTCAGACCATTAAGAGGCTTGTTCAAATAAAGACCCTAGCCCAAACTGAGGAGATCCATATGGGATTGCTAAGAGGCCAGTGATACCATGCATAAGTGCTACATGCTGTTCTGGGGTTGTGGAGAGCTGAGATATTTTTTATGCTCACTCCACAGGGATGCCTCACAAATCTGTGGGAAGTTCCCTCCCATGTAGTGATCCCCTCCCTCTGTTGGACACTGTACAGTGCACTTTGTCACTATGGCAACACAGACACTAATTATTCACACTCTGTCTCTCCCCCTGCCTGCCAGGCAGATCTTACTTGACCTTTTGCGGATTTAAATTGAAGACCTCAAGTTCAAGGGAAAAGACCATCTGGAGTCACCTTCTCATGCTTTCTCACTTATATTGGTTATTGTTGTTATGAGCCATAGAAATATATGCCCTTATTTGAATTTAGTCCAATTTACAGATATCACAGTCGCTGGCTAGACAGGAAATAGTGAAAGTAGGTTGCACTTTATTATTTATTATTGTTGTTTATACAGTATTTTCCCTGCAGGTGTATTGCCCTCAATAGCTGATTGGGTACAGAAGAGAGTTTCTGTTGTGTTATTTAAAGCGAAAGAAAGCCAGTGCGTTAGATTGTGAATGTTATGTGTATATTTACACAGCCCCTCGACTCTCCCACCCACCCACACATATGCATAAACATCAATATATATTTGGGTCTTTACTGATTTCACACAGATTTGTCTTGTTTCTACCAAAGTTACATTTGCCTCGAGCCAGCATTTGGTATTTCACTATTTTTTAGGAATGCTTGAGCTGCCTGAACGGACATCAAAATACTTCAAACCCTTTCAGAGACAACACTATGCAAACGAGGCTGAGCTAGAAAAGCCTTTGAAATCCTTTCCCCTTGGGGATTGGCGGTATGTGATGGTACTCAATGACCATTTTGCAGAGTTGCTTTGTGTTGAGTGAAAGCATACTGTTTGCAATTACTGTGAATCTTTGTCTCATTAAAAAGCATTGTACAACGCTGAACCTCGCGGTTTACATTATGGAAGCCAGCCGAAGGGGATCGTTTCAAACATTTGCAAAAGACTTAGTTGCTTAGCATGCATAATAACCCAAGTAAAATAACTGACTTGGTTATTGCCTTTTGTTTGAGGCTTGCTGGGGATCGGTTGTTTGACTTTATGATAGGGATTATTACATTGAACAAGATGTTCCAGGGTGCATTTTTTTAAGCTTCTGCAACAAACCAGGGAAAATCCATCATACTGGAATCAGTTTGATTGATTTCCTTTGTGAATTTGATATCTTTCTCTTCTGACTAGATTGCTCCAAGTCCAATTTGTCAAAGGACCAAGCACAGCCCAGCTCCTCTATGAACATGCCTCAGTCTTTTGGAACAGCGATGGGTTTCTCCCTGTCTGAGACGCTTTCAGTGGCCTCCCTGCCCAGCCAGAATGCCAGTCACCTGCACACCTTGGAGGACAGCATTATTTACCTCGCCCCCACAGCCGACAATAACAAGTGCTGGCCCATCCGTCCAACTCTGCGCAATGAGCTGGACACCTTCTCTGTGCACTTCTACGTCTTCTTTGGTCCAAATATATCGATCCCACCGGACAGGGCCGCTGTGTTCGCCATCAACCTGATGCCTGTTTTAGACAGTGGAGGCGTCCTCAACATGGAGCTCAAACTCAACATGGTGAGTTGCTCTGATGACACTAATGCTTGTTTTAAAGGCATAGTCTGTGATCCAATTGTAAATGTACATGTAAAAGACAATTTGATATTATACAAATAGGTTGGAAGGCTTTTTTTATAAAGATGTAAACACTACTCAAACTAAAGTCAATTAATGTTTTCTGATATAGTTTGTTTACTAAACATTTTATAAAAGAAAACAAGATTATGTTTTCATTTATGATCAGTTGACAAACACAATATGCTTATTTTCATCATCGAGGCACTTGATATGGCAATTAGCTAAACGCCGTATGTAAAATTAGCTAACATTATATGTCAAAATAATTAAGGATTGTGCAAGATTAAGCGTTTAATTAGATATTTTGACATTGCTTGAGACATTTGTAGGCATGTACAGGTTATTGTATGTATAACTACTATATTCCTGATATATCAGCCAAAAATAATGGTTACCAGACACCTTGAGGATTCTGAACTTGGTGTTGGACCTGCTGTATGCTTTACTATCGCAAGGATCGAATAGTAATCAGTTAAATAAATATTAAACAGCGCAGGGAGTTGTGTCTGGCAGAGCTAGCCTGCAAAATACGGATGCTCGTATAGTCATAGATTTTTCTGTGGGATCTGAAAAGGTTTTACAATGAAACAAGCGCCAGTGTTTGGGCTTGTGACATATGTCTCTAATTAAGAGCGAACAAAATGCAAATATCAGCCAAACAGAATTTGATATGTCTTTGTTAAGCTGTCCTTCAGATAGTAATGACATTAGGAATGCACCTGCAGTGGCTCTGAAGGTCTACAGGGAGCCAGAAACTGGAGAGCTACAGGCTGGCAGATGGACTTTTGAACATTTTACTCCTAATAGAAAGCAAGCCAGCCAGTGTTGAAGTAACTAGAGGATGAAGCATTCAGTAAAACCATCACAAATATCTTTGATTGTTCAGTTTAAAGAAATATGCTGACATTTTGGGAAATATGCTTTTCTTGCTGTCTTCCTGGGAGTTAGATTGATATCCGTTTCATCTCTTTGAATTCAGAAAAGATATTGGTCAAGGATATTTTTAGTCTTCAGTACCTGTAGCTTAGCATAAATGGCAGAGGCAAGAGGAAACAGAAGGAAAAATAAGCCAACAACTCTAAAATGAACAAAACGATCTCACCACAAGCTGCTCTGGAGCTTTTCGATCGTATCATGTCATCTTCCTCAGCACTTTAAGTGTTATCAGTCACTAAAAAAGCTTCAATATATAAAAAGAGCTGAGAGAATTAGTCAATTAATTGATTAGTTTTAAAACAATAAAAAAAATCAGCAACTGTTTTGTAATCATTTAAGTCATTTTTCAAGCAAAAACAACAAAAGATCTAATGGTTCCACCTCAAATGTGAATTTATTCTGTTTTTACCTCATTTGATATTAAACTCTACTAGATATTGACTTTTTGGGAGTTTTTGTTTCATTGTTCAAATCAAGAACATAATGTCAGATAAAAAAATTAATGAAAATAACCGTATGTTTCAGCCTGACAAAAAGACAGGTTTGCAGTTGTTATCATGCAGCCTCTATGCTGTCTCTCCCTGCTTCCAGACTTTGTGATAAGCTAGGCAAAACACATCTTTCATCTCCACTGAACACCCAGAGATGAACCTGATAAGCGATCTTCTCATCTAACCCCCCGTAAAAAAAGCACACACCCTATTTCCCAAAATGTCAGCGAAAAACAGGAATAGTTTACTTTAAAGGAAAGGAAATACTGTAATTGACTGTAATTATTGTGATGGTTTATTGATTGATTGATTGATTGATTGCTTGGTTGATGTGGCGACACAGTGGGTTAGTGGTTTTACTGCCACCTCACAGAGTGATCGTCTTGGGTTTTAATGGGAACCCTGGTCCTTTCTCTGTGAAGTTTCCATGTTGTGATTGTGTTTATGTGTGCTTCATCCTACAGTCGTCAGGAGAACCTCTGTTTGTGTCTGTGTTAGCGCTGTAATAGCGATCTCTTGGGTGTTTTCCTGCCTCATTCATCCTGGGATAGACCCTGACCCCTTCCGACCACTACCCCAAACCGCAGAAGTGTGTATAGTCGGTTGATTTTAGCTTGGCAGATGTAACAGAGACAATGTGCTGTGATGAAACCTGGTTGCTGTTGCTGTGTGAGCCACAAGATGTATTCTTCAGAGAGACTGTCATGCTATATTATTCTATGGACAGATTTATCCCCCCTCGGCGATGATCTGTCACTTGCTTGTCACATGCGCAGATTCCAGTCAGCCGCTGCCAGTGGGGGACTCTGGCAGATTTGCAGGGCTTTAGGAGACAATAGCTGGAGCTGCTTGTCTGCCTTGCATCACACTCTGTGAGAAAGTGTGAATGGAATGCATATGGTTTTTATTTCTACTGATACCTCAACTGGCTGTGGATCACTTTAATCGCTTTAGATCAATTTTTCAAAGTGTTCTTCAGGTAGGACTTATGCAGAGAAAGAAATTGTAAGCACTGTAATGAGCTTTAGTCCCTGAGACTGTGTCTGTGTATGCCTTTTTCGTTTCAAGGGGCTCAAATAAATAAATGAGCATGATGGATTAAAAATAAATGAATAAATAGAAATGTTGCCAAAAAATAATACAAATAAATAGGCAATGACAATAGATAAATAGTAATAATAAAAATGTATTGTATGTATTGTGTAATGTATGTATTTATAGATTTATTTCAGTATTTATTCACATCCACATTTATTATCAAATATATCAAAATATAATATGCTTTATTTGTGTCCATTCATCTATTTATCTATTCTTTTTTTGTTGGAAAATTCTGATTTGTCACCATGCTTATATATTCATTCACTTACTTATTACCCATCTGAGAACTTCTTTGTAACATGTTTAATTTGATTAGAAATATTAGATATTGAACTGAAAGAATGAACATGTTAGCTGTCACTTAGCGGCACTGGTATATTTGCAAAACCAATATGAGTCAAAACAGAAGACATTTTAATATTTCACTGATCAAAATTAAAACTCATGGAGTTTATTTTAATTAGTTTGGGCACTGGGATGTGCAGCATATAGTGCACATGCCAGCTTCATCCATGTTCTTGCTATAGTTGACATTGTGTTTTTCCTGGCACATCAGTGTAACTTCTGGGAAATTTAGCAAAGCAGATGCCACATGAGTAAACAACAGAGATTAACTGGCATTCATCAAACGTTTGTATCATTTACAGCATTTTTATGAAATTTGAAGTCAGAAATCTGTCCTGTTGTAGTAATTATTTTCTAGTTTTCTTAGTTCCTCCACAGTAGTTTGTGTCAGTCAGTAACCTTGAGCATTGCATTGTTGGAAGGTTGCGCTCCTGATTGAATTATGCCTCTGCAACTCACGTTCCACATTCCTAACTAACAGCTGCATAATGGATCAGGCATATACATCACAATATTAAATGTGATTAATGTAGCAATGGTCACAACAATGTTACAAAGTGCTTTACAAGTAACAGCAATAAATAAAACCCCAAACAAAATTAACGTTAAAATTACAGGCATGAATTTAAAATGGGGCACAACAAAAAGAGGCAAGCACAACAAGAGCTGAACAATAATTCATCAGCAATGCTCTGACAACAGCCATTTTAAGAAGTGATTGAAATCCTTTTTGAATCACTGGTTACAGGACAGCAAAGATGCAGGGTGCAGGGTCGGCATCCAGCTTGAGGGGAAATCATTTGGAGCCTCCAAAGTTATCAGTAAATCTTAATTTGAGCTCCACACAGACAGGCAGAGTGGAGTCGAAAACAAATTAATTTCCTGGTTTCTACAGCACATGAGTGGTTCAGACGATATATTTGAGAAGAATCAAACAAAATAATCATCTGTATCTTGAGAGCATCTTGCTTCCTTAATTTGATATCCTGTTGAATCAACATGGGCACATTACATGTGGGGCCATCATTTAAAACTGTTAACCATAAGATATTATGGATTCTAATTCTGAAGGTTGAGCTTAAATGATTTGTGTCAACACAATGTAAATAACCTAAATTACAATATATTATTGACTAAAGCTGAAGTATGAGGAAATAAAATCTTTAAAGTGGCAGTAGCCTGGCTTTAGCTTAGCCACCTAAAAAAATGTTCATCATTGATAAGTAGTGGCCCAAACTGCATCCTGTTGAAGTCTCACTTAAGAACTATACATCCTTTAAAAGCACACAGCCTCACGCTTTCATCTGTGTAAACCATTTTGAGTTCAGAAATGGGGCAATAGGCGAAAAAATTTTTTTACCATGATTTTGTGTCCATGAATTTGGGTCTTTATCACTTAGACTAAGTTTCTGAGAGTAAATGCCATGAGTTTTTTTTTCTTTTTCAGAAGAGACTGCGATTATGACTGTAATCAAAAGACCATAAGAATTGTATTTTAGGTTGTTAATTACCTTATAGCCTGCCTATATTTTGGGGGCCTTAACTTTGGACTGAAATAGAAATGTTTTCAGGATATTTTGATCATTTAGATTTTATGAGAGGGGATGATATATAAATAATCTACAGGGATTTCATCTAAACTGCTAGCATATCTAAGTGAGAATAGGATGTGTTATTTATTCCTTTCTTAATTTCAATTGCTTAAAGGAACACGCCAACTTATTGGGAATTTAGCTTATTCACCGTAACCCCCAGAGTAAGACAAGTCGATACATACCCTTCTCATCTCCGTGCGTGCTGTAACGCTGTCTGACGGCTCCAGCATTAGCTTAGCCCAGCACAGATCCTGCAGGTAACTGGTTCCAACTAGCCTACTGCTCCGAATTGTGACAAAAGTGACAAAATAACACCAACATGTTCCTGTTTACAAAAAACAACCTAACATGAGACACGGCCATCTTCTATCCGTAAACAAACCGGGAACTATATTCTCAGACAGGCTTGCTGCGAGCATATCACCCAAGTACTATATTCTTCCGCCTGAGAATATAGTTCCCGGTTTGTTTACGGTTAGAAGATGGCTGTGTCTCATGTTACGTTGTTTTTTGTACACGCTGGGACTCTACAAATCACAACATGTAAATAGGAACATGTTGGCATTATTTTGTCACTTATTCGGAGCAGTAGGATTACTGGAACCATTCACCCTCCTGTTCTGTGATGGGCTGATGCCGCTGTTTCGATTTATCTGGGCTAGGGGTAGGGGCAACAAGTTTGGGGAAACTTATTTTTGTTTGGACACAAACGCATTACTTGAAGCCTGAAAAGATGATTTTGTGTGATATGTGACCCAGCAATTATTGCATGATCTCGTGATATCGCAAGAACCCCGCTGCCGTGCAAGCTAAGGAAAAGGGACCCCTGGGCACAGATGTGTACAATGCCCATCCTTTTCCTATTCGTTGAAAACTGCACCTGAACTTCGGCTTACTGTGCGGGATTTGCACTATGTAGCTATATTATGTGAAAAAAATGAAAAGTCACAGGATCACACAAGTCATTAGTAAACATCGTCTGAGAACCATGAGTCTGTGCCAAATGTGTCAATTCATCAAATAGATGTTGAGATATAACCCGAATAAAAGAAACTTTGACCTGCTGGTGGTGTTGGAGGAAAGGTCAGAGCATCACCAAAGTCGTTAGAAGTTATTTTCTATTATCTCCAAATGTCAACCTCGTAGCGGAGCAAAAGGAAAAGTCAGGGGTTCACCAAAGTCAGGAGGATTCATCCTCTGGGGTCCATGAATGTCTGTGAAAACTGCTGGCACTAGAGGAAAAGCCAGAGGATCACCAAAGTCATTAGAATTTCACCTCTATGGACCTTGAATATCTGTTGTAAATGTCATAGCAATCCATTTCATAGCTGTCAAGATATTTCAGTCTGAACCAAGGTGGTGGACAGGCCAACCAAGAGGCTAACATTGCAAAGCTTCTAGCATGACTAAAAACATGTCTACTGAGCTCTTTGACTTACCAACCAAAAATGTTGATAACAGTTACTTCATATAAAGAGTCTGAGTTTGGAGGCCCTCTGATCCCTTTGCAGCCCCTGGGCTTCCTATGGTCCGTCTGGTAATCCATCCATGAGTGTTTCTCGCTCAATCCTTCATCTTAAAACTGTAGGGCAGAGTCCGGACGAAAGGGGGAAGGAGGGGGGAGGGACTATCTTGAAATGCCATTGGGCGTGATTGAGTCTTACTACCAAGAGAGTAGAGGCCAGATTGCGAATTTAGGAAGTCTGAAATCTCAGCACCTGGCAAAGTGTTTGTTGAGTCATTGCATTAATCAACAACTTTGCCAACTCCCTGCATATACATTATGCTCATTTTGTGCTGTGAGGGGGGGGGGGGGCGGGGGTAGAAATATATTTATTCAAGAAATAATTGCCTAAAGTTATCCCTGCCTACCACCAAGCGCATTTCCTTTTGGACACAAAGCAAATTAATTTAATGTGCTATGTCTTCTGCAAAGCTTTTATCTAAATAAAAAAAGGGCTTTTTACTAATTTTGACCTGCAGTTTCAAGTTTAGTAATTTAGTTGGACACTTTTCACAACTGTTGTAAAACATTTCAACGCTCTTCATTCCCAAAGACACTGTGAATAAATTAGAAGGAATTTAGAAAGTTATGAAGTGTCAAATTTGATGCCTGGGTGCACACTGATACTTTATGAACACTTACAGTAATTCATTGCTGCTATTTGTATTCCCGTTGTCCTTTTACTTATACACCAAATTGGACTGTAGTAGTCTCCTTTCACCTCTCTGCCGAATGAGCCAATTTGTATAAGCAGATGCAGCTCCCAACGCTTGAATAATTCTCCAGATTATTATATTTTTTTTTTTTATGCCTGAGCGTGTTAATGTATAATTGATGCTTTAAGGAGATAAACTGCCAACATCTTCATTTAGGTGCCTCAGGCAGACAGAGGGAGAGCAGTTTCACTTGATTTGTTAGTTTTAAAGTTTACTATCTGACGGCTGAAATGACACCTGAGGTAATCATGAACAGTGTTAGCTCACCAGCATGATGGCAGCAGATGGTTGATGGTTGGATGGATGAATGACATTTGCTTGTGTTTCCTCCTGCAGTCTACGCTGAAAGGAGCTAATGTCACAGTGTTTGGCTGCCTGAACCATGGGATGCCTCTCTTCTTACGGGAAAACTCCTCATTGAAATGTGAATCAGGTATGTCAAGTTTACCTTTGACAATATACCCCCAAATGAATAAACAGTATATTAACTATATATTATTATAGCATATTATAATTCATGTTTAATATTACAAGTAATTAATATTTTTTTCTATATGAGTGTGAGATTCTTCTAGGTCTTCACATTTGAGCAACAAAAACATTCTCCAGCTCCTCCAACTCCCAAAACTTTGACTATTCATAAACAATTTACTCCAACTGTTAGCTTAAACATCAGCCAACCCTTCAACTGACATCATCTTAAGAACTGGCACTAATTTCTATCAGGACTTCCACGTTAATTAACACTTCAAGCTCAATTTATCCCCTACACACGACTGACATTTCAACTCCTTTTAGTGGTTCAGTGGTCAGGGGTTTCACTTCAACATCACCTCACTGTTTACACCTTAATTGACACATCAACTTAATTTAGAACATCCGTTTGAATTTCAGCTCCTTTCAGTATTTGTATTTTCGACTGCAACTTCAACTCTTCCATTATTTAAAACAATTTCAAATGTTTTAACTGCAAAATTTTAGAAGCAAATAAATGTAAATGTATGTAACTTCTTCTTGTTAATGCATTTTTTCTGTTTAAGCATTTTAAAATATGTTTCTATTACTTTTTTTCACCTGTTGCAGAATCGGGGGCCGGGTTTTTCCTTTCTGTGAATGCCTCTGTTAATATCACCAAATTGAGGATTCCCTATCCGCAAACAGGCACATGGTACCTCAGTCTGCGCTCTCTATGTGCCACTGAACATGGGTAAGACAGGCAATACTAATTCTATATTTCTAGAAGATATCCCCCTATATGGTTTTTTTAGGTATAATATGCAGGGTTTTTTCAGAGAGGCCACAGTGGACAGTATGAAGCGTGCACTTCGGCTGCATTCACACAAAATCTGGCAATGCAACACCTTACTCCAGGGTTGTGCGGAGATCTGTGTGTGTGTGTGTGTGTGTGTGTGTGTTTATTTGTGGCCAACTTTGAATGTGTTTACAACAGCAACCGCCAAATCCTGCATTGTATGCCTTTAGAGAAAAGGTCTGAACCTTAAACTGTAATATACGCTTATTTGCTCTCTTGACGTGATTTAGATGACCAGTACTACTATTATGGCTGGAGGCCTATGCTAAATATGAAGCTACTGCCAGCAGCCAGCTAAATTACCTTAGCATAAAGACTGGAAACGGGGAAAGAGCTAGCACTGTCCAAATGTAAGAATCAGCAGAACAGCGCCTCTAAAGCTCACTGATCAACATGCTACAGTATATCTGGTATGTTTAAACCGTACAAAAACCAAACTATAAAAACGACAATTCAATGTTTTACAAGGGGTTATGAGCCGGACTGCTTGGGACCAGTAAATTCCTAGAGTCTCTGCTGGTTTCCCTTACAAACACGTGTAAAAAATAAGAAATCCCCATTTTAAATATTAAGCAAACATATTTAGTGTTAATAGTGAGCTTTAGAGGTGCCAGTAGGTGTTTTTTTTATACCATTGGACAGAGCCAACTGTTTCCCCATTCTCTACACTAAGTTAGCCAGCTGCTAGCGCCATATTTAGCATACAGAAATAACAGGGGTAGCTATCTTCTCGTGGAGCTCTCGGCAAGAAAGCGAATGAGTGGATTTCACAAAATGTTGAACTATTTCCTTTATACCTTTAAAAAGTAAATAATGGTGTTAATTGTGTGCTCTGTAGTAGTCCATAAAGTCTCCAACCCATAAAGTCTCCAAAACATAATTTATGAGCTTATACATTTTTGACAATCTTATAATTAATTCTTTGGCTTGGTCCCAGTGGGCCCCAAAGCAACCTCTGTGAGACAATATTTTCTGTCAATTATAGGAAGACAGTTGACAATAAGACCTTTTTGTATTTCTTTAAAACATCATTGTATAAAAATCCTATTTACCAAAATTAAAAATTCAGTGCTCTAATGAAGACACCATGCTCACTGATTAAACAGTGCTGCCTCCCTCATTCAGCCACATTCTCTCCCATCTGTCACCCAGCAGATTAATTTGGGATTGGCTTCATAAATGTGCCTATGGTGCACACCTAGCATAAGACATGGAAGAGTGTTAGATTTTGAGGTTTAAAAAAGTAGATTTTTCATATTCCACATTTGCATATTGGGAAATTTAGACAAAATGATCACTGTTCATACAGGAAGAAATGTAAAAAAAAAAAGAGGCAGAGACTAGTTTTTTATCTTTAGTATACTAAGCAGACCATAGTGCATTGCACCTACAAGATATTTGGGGTTTTTAATTAAGGGCACAGCTCTTATCTTGTCTTGAATAGAAATATCTAGTCATCTCTATTGTTCTCTTCACCTTCATTTACAGTTTAATCCACAGATGAGTGCAATAAGTACACACTCTTTTTCTGAGGGTTGTTTCAAGTCATTGTGAGATATGTTGTAAAAAGGAGGGGAAAATGTTACTTTAAGTTGGCCAACGCATTGTATTAGCGTATTAGCTATTCAGCAGATTAAGCTGTATTGCCGAACCCTTAATGGCACGAAGATGTGCACGGAATGAAATTGAGCAGATTTAGTTGCAGGCCACTTGGGAGTTCCAATTGAATTTCAATAACAAATAATAACAGATGGTACGAGACATGGTCTCATCCTCACGTGAAAGTCATTGCTGAGGTATGAAAATGTGGAAAACATTCACAAAGCTATGTTAGAGTTCCACAAATTTCCACATGCTAAATTAATCAGGTCTTGTTAGAGAAGAAAAGCGGTAGTGTGAATGATAGGTGCTCTTCAAGGCTACAATTAAGTTGAGTGTTATAACTTAGGGATTAGGAAGTGAGCAGCTGTACCAATTAAAGGAATGAGTTCTATGAAAAGGAAAAGAAACATTTGTTACCCCCTGATTGAATGAACAATTAGAAAGGATACAATGCAAGCAGAAATATGCAAGTTTCTTTCTAATCAGAAATTAACAAATTATATATAGATTCATGTGCAGTTGTTAGTTTCTATACTATAGTTATAACTCATAGCATGGCATAACAACAACTTCTATCAGTACATGAAATTCCTATAAAATGTACATTTTTGTTGAAATGGTTCTCTAAAAGTACAAAAAAGAAAGTTTTGACATTACAAATGGAGGTCTTTGTTATTATATTTTTATAATATTTTATATTTTATAGAGTTTTGTAAAGAAATCCAAGTGTGGTACCTAACTGAGATACTTAATGAAGGTTAAACTATCACAGGAGAACCCTAACTTTCTTGTTGGTCTATAAAGCACAGACATAATTTGTGGAAAACTACTCTTGTAAATGCTTTTAGAGATTGCACAAGCTTAACAAAGTAAAGTTGTCTGACTTCTGACAATCCTAAAATGACCTTTTGATCTCCAACATAGTGCTGGAGCACATAAAACAACAAGACAGAGTCTACAGACACACTGACTGAATCTAGGAGGTTTGGCAGTGGACTTTTCAGCTGGACTTGTAGGCCGTTATATTGTTGGGTAGTTTAATTTATAATAACACATCGCAGTTCACAGTTGCAGTTAACCACTGCACATTTCTACCTTAATACTGGCTAAATTTACCAGTGATGTTCCTCATGCTCACCTCTATCTGCGTTCTGCCTGTCTGTGACTTTTCCAGATTTGAGGCATGCACCAATGTCACCGCCGAGGTGTATATGCGTGCATACCTGACTCCATGCATCAATGACTGTGGGACGTATGGGCAGTGCAAGCTTCTGCGAACAAACAACTATCTCTATGCTGCCTGTGAATGCAAAGCAGGTAACAATTTACTTATAAAATCTATTGCAATGCATGCCATTGTCAGTGTATTTTTCAGGCTCACATAGGGGCTTTTTCCCCCCTCTCTGTTGATTTGAATTTGTGCATAATTTGAATGCGAACACATGTCTTAATTTGATTCTATTTGAATGTCCGCCTTTTTAAATTGCATTTCCATTCACTAAACACGGTTATGGAAGCCTATTGCCAACAAAACAAAGCAAGTTGTTTGATAGAAGTGGATACATGAATGAATAAATTAGGTGTGTACTCAACAATGCCGTTAATTATCCATCAGTAATTAATAATTAGCAAAAGGCATGACCATGAATTAATAAGTGGAATTGATTTTCAGCAGTCAAAAGCTTTGTTTGCATACAAGATAAGATACAACTTTCTGTGAGGAACTGGGTCATCACTGTGGCAAAGAATTTCTAATTTGTTGGAAGATCATGCAGATCATGCAGAGTGACAAGAAAACAAGAGAGAGCAAGGTGGGATGGCCCAGGTCTCTTTTCAGAATTGAAAGCAATTAGATTGTATGCGCTGCTGTCCAATGAGTCATACAGCCGCCTGGTGTTAATCTTCTAATATAAGCCAATAAAACACACTCTTAATTACAAACAGCTTTTCAATAAAAGATGAGTTTATGAAACTAAAAATCCTGCCTTTGATCTTCTTTTATCGGGACTGCTTTTAAATTCTTTGTCATACTTCACGTGTGTAACTGCTTCCTGGCAGGCGCTTTGCATTCAGCACTCGCCCTTGGCACGTCTCACACCGCAAATGATTCATTAACAGTAGAGCTCCTTCTCATCCATTCAGCTAAAAAGTTCAAGAAGTTTTTTTTCTTTTGAGTTTTAGGAAGTCGAAACTCCTTTAACTCCAGTTCTTTTCAACCTATAAAGACTGTAGACACAAAAGCTCTCTACTCTCTTAGATCTCTACTTTCTTAGACCATCATACAGTACAGTACTGACTGTGTGTGTGTGTGTGTGTGTGTGTGTGTGTGTGTGTGTGTGTGTGTGTGTGTGTGTGTGTGTGTGTGTGTGTGTGTGTGTCAGGCTGGGATGGCTGGGGATGCACAGACAACTCGGAGGCCTACTCCTACAGTTTCCAGCTCCTCTCCACCCTGCTGCTCTGTCTCAGTAACCTGATGTTCATCCCGCCTGTGGCCATCGCCATCCGAAGCCACTACTTGCTGGAGGCTTCAGTCTACATTTTCACCATGTTCTTCTCCACTGTGAGTGACTGCCACACTAACAAAGTAGTGTATGTTCCATCCTCTATAACAGTGGTGGTTAACGTTTTTTAAGCCAAGGACCCCTTAACTAAAAGAGAGATAGAGCAGGGACCCCCTACTACATATATTGTATAAAATGAAGTTGCATAGTAAACTGGGCCTTCAATAACGTGTGCCTAAAGCCTTTATACATACCTTTTTAGTGCATAGAATACTAAGCCACATAAAATATTAATTGTTGGCATGATTTTATAAATCATCTTTTATATGTCACAGTGAATCTTTAGGATGTATGTATGTTGTCTAATAAAAAAAACTTTCAAAATTTGACAAAAACTTGGTGCTGGACTGCAGGGACTCTGAGGACCCCTGTTGAATATCTCTGCTCTATAAAACAGAGTTGGCCTATAAAATGTTATTTTTGGGTCTGATACCGGCACAAATATTTGGAAAGCTGCATTACTGCTTCATCTGCAACTCAACTAAACTAGAATTTTTGCTAAGCAGACAAAGATGGCAAGCTAGCAATCATTGATGCAAACATTGGACAATTTAAAATTTCCAAAAAACGTATTGGCTTTGCAAATGTTTATCATGGAACTCAACACTTTTGTTAGGATGCGTTCAGACTGACTTGAGCCCTGCATGAAAAAAGTGTATAGCTTCTAAGACATATCTGCTGGTTGGTCTGACCACTCACTGCCTTTTCCCTCTCTGACAGTTCTACCATGCATGTGACCAGCCGGGTATTGTGGTCTTTTGCATCATGGAGTATGACGTCCTGCAGTTCTGTGATTTCCTCGGGTCTCTCATGTCAGTGTGGGTCACTGTCATTGCGATGGCCAGGCTAAAGTCCATCATCAAACAGGTAGGTGCATACTGTAGTTCATCCTTATTATCCTTAAAGGAGAGTCAAGTGACATAGTTGAAGGAAAAATACTATTTTAATGGAACTGTAGTTGTAGCTGAGTGTAGGCACATTTGTAATGACATTCCAGCTGAATGACCATTTTGTTTCCACTTTAATAAAACGTGTGAGCTTTTCGATATATATTATATAAAATGATTTATAATTTAATATGAATAATTATAATAATATATAATTAAATATAAATACATTTGCTGCAATGTAAACAGCGGCACATCGACAAGGCCATGTGGAGTGCAGCCCATGTCACCACCTTTAAATCTTCCCACAAAAGGCTCTGATTTATGGTGGCCGAGATAGTTTTTGCATTTGTGTTGAACTGTCTCCTCCGCCGTCTGATTGGCTCGAAGCAGCCATTCACAAGAGCCACTTCAGAACAGTGTGGTTTGCTTGACAAAATATTAGAAGTGGGCAGTGGTACTGACATCTGGAACTAGACATCTTCTGACCCTAATGCCTGTCCACTGTCATGTGTTGCACTCTGGCAGCACCTTGGCTGAGAGTTCCATGTTAGTGGTCGACAACTTATTTCTTATTTTTTTGCTTATTTATTTTATTACAGTGACAGTGCATATTAATAAACAGTTCTGTCAATATGCCAGAGTTAGCCAAAAGGCTATTTTTCATCTGCAGTCCCTAGACAGATGGTAAAAAAAAGTCAAAATTACACATTTACATAACAATATAACATTTAAAATACATTTGGTAAAAAGAACTATTAAGCTAAAAATGTACAATAGGAGCATAGCAGACCACAAACTTGAGATAAACCCTGAAGCAAAGAGGGATTAGAGGACTAAAAGGTAGAGCTGAAGAGCTGTGAAGTAGAGATACAAATGAGTAAAGCATATGCCTAAATTTTTTGTCAATAATTAAAAGATCAATGTGTTACAATCAGCGATGCCTGGTGCTAAATTCTCTGGTTGTTGACATATTGCGGTGGATAACAGTAAACACTAACAGGTGCACCTTCTCCCTGGGTCATTCCCTGGCTGCACACCAAGATGGCAGATCAAGATGCTTGAAGACACCAAGCAGTCTTAGGGAAAATGTGTGTCTGTGGGTGTATGTGTAATGTGTGTGTGCCCATGTCCATAAATGAGACAGAGAGAGAGAGGGAGGGGGAGGGGGCGGAGTAGTGGGAGGGAGGGAGGGAGAGTATACGAACATCTGCTGTCCTCTAGAGTTTTCATTTTTGCTGAGCGCTGCAGTACGCAGTCACTAATCAAATCGCACATGTCAGGACTGGCAAGTGGAGATGTGTGTGTTTGTGTACTAGCGAGACTCAGTATGTGTGTGTGTGTGTGTGTGTGTGTTTTGTGTGTGCGGTTGTTTGTGTGCGGTTGTTTGTTTGTGTATGTGTGTGTTTGTTTGTTTGTTTATGTCTATGACCGCAGCAGCAGTAGAGGGTGAAGGACCACCTGATAGTGTGCGTGTGCGTGTGCGTGCGTGTGTGTGAGACTTATGGACCTTCAAAGGTCTAGAAGTCATCACAAATACGTCAGCAGAATATCTTGCAAGGGCATTTTTGCTCGTTCACATATAGAAAGTTATTAATCTCAACTCGCTAATGGTCACTCTGTCAGAATCATAAACATCAATTTAAAGAATAATTAGATTTTATTACAATTTGGTTCTCATCTTTGTAGTTTTGGCCCTCTTTTACTGAGCGGTTATGATGACATTGTTCTCACCAAAATAAGTTGGGCTCTCCTTGGAGACTTTAAAACCTGATCATCTGACTGCTTGTGAGTCTCACCCCATCAGACTTCCCTTTAGCAATGTTGCCACTTTCTCAGACTTTAGCAATAAATTGGTGAGTACAATTTTACAACTACTAATCTCTAAAATCAGAGAAAAGAGATATGAATGCACATGTAAAAACGCAGAAACACAAGGTTTCACCATTCATTAATTATTCATGTTTAATATGTTGTAATTCACACATGCACAAATACAGTATAAGTCTATATTACTGTACATTGGTGAGCCTGTAAATATGTGTGGCAGGTAAAAATAGACTTCCTACCAGAATCTCCAAAGGCTCGTCTGTCACCAAGACAGATAATAATTCATTACAGCGAAACCCTTGCCTGTGAGCATCCATGCATTCATGCCTGCATACAACAATACATGTTTACATGCATTTTTGGATGCCCCTGTTTGATCCAACGGTGCAGTGTGAGTGATGATTGTTGCTGCACAGAGTCCTCGGGCTGCACTACGCTGATCCTCTACCCCTTGGTCTGTGCCAATTAGTTCTGTTATCCTGCAGCACAGGTCATCCCTTCCCCACTTAAAAATCCCCAATTTCTCCTCACGTTCCCTTCCAGACAGGAGATTGCAGACCTCCGGCATCCTGCACAGGCTTAGGTTCTCCCAGAGCATGTGTAGCACATCTTATTTATTTATTTATTTTTCCCTCTCACTTTATCCATTTTATATCCAGTGGCTTTATGTCAAATTGTAAGCTTGACAAAAAAGGCATTATTTATAGCATGGGCCTCTATCAGCGTTTTGTTTTCTTTGTTATATTGTGGCTCTCACTTATATATAGGAAGTTCAGTTGGGGTATTACTCTGAGAGCACTTTGAAATATTTATTTTGTCTTCAACAGACTTCAAAAGACAGTTATTTTCTGTACTGACCATTCCCTCACTGATACATTAAACTGATGACACATTTACATAATGGCAGGCTTCTCTTTTTTTAACACAAATTTGCATGATTTGTGTGTGTGTGTGTGTGTGTGTGTGTGTGTGTGTGTGTGTGTGTGTGTGTGTGTGTGTGTGTGTGTGTGCAAGATAATGAAAGAACACATCACCCAGTGCAATAGTGTGGCTCATTGATGTGATTTTGGACAACAATGGAGGAAGCTGTATCAGGCTACACAGACAATACATGCTAGTAGGATCAATGTATTGTTGGCGTTGATCTGTTCATAAGATTGGTTCAAAATTAGAAAAATATAGAATATATAAAGCCCTAACCGTTAATATACTGTATATGGTTTTCTAATTTAGCTTGCTGGCTAGTTAACATCACAGTGCCAACAAGAAACACTCTTCAAGCTAGAGTTCATATTGCATTACCATAGTGACCAGTACCAAATAACTACTACAGACAAGATATTTCAATTCTTCTTCACTGTACTATTTATTTTTCTTAACCTTACTGAACTTGCACCCACAATACTACAGCACTATCTTTCTTCCTCCTGCCTGTTTGTGGTACATTCAAGCTTTTATTGCAGCAGCAACACAGTTCTACACTAGACCTCCATGAATACCTGTGTTAGGAAAAGTAGAACTCTCACATCCCAAAAAAAGGCAGGACACAGGTGCAAAAATAATGAAAATGTACTTCCACAATACATACAGTGACTAAATGTTGTCTCGGCTTTGTGACATCAGAAATCTGCTATTTACTGCGGATGTAACAGTGTCAACAATGTTTTATGAAGTGCCGTTATTGATCCATGTGTTTTTTGTCAAGGTGCTGTATCTGCTGGGGGCGATGTCTCTGTCTATGGCTTTGCAGCTAGACCGTCACGGTCTGTGGAACCTGCTGGGGCCCAGCCTGTTTGCTTTGGGCATCATGGCTTTGGCATGGGTAAGGGAAACTCATATATTTACTGCACAGTAGACCAGTAGCCTACAGCTAAAAGTGGGTTTATTCCATAATGAGTTTATTTGAATTTAAAAACAGTAGCCGTGTGGCCGGATTAGCTCAGTTGGTGGAGCGGGCGCACATGTATAGGGGTTTGCTCCTCAGCGTGGTGGCCACGGGTTCGGCTCCGGCCTGCGGGCCCTTTGCTGCATGTCATTCCCCTCCTCTCTCTCCCCTTTCATATCTTCATCTGTCCTGTGGAAATAAAGGCCTAAAATGCCCTAAAAAATAATCTAAAAAAAAAAAACAGTAGCCGCTCTATATCAAAATAACCAAGTTAAACAGTTCATTGTAATATTGCAGAAAACAAAGTAATTTAATAAACCTATTTGTAGCATTCAGTATGTTTCTGTTTGACAAAATTATAACATTACATTTTTAATCTTGTATTTCCCCCAAATATTACGTCTTACAGTGTGTGAACAACTGTTCTACAAGGGATTTCTACACAGAATAAAAGATGATTAATTTTAATACACGTGTGTTTGACATTCATAGACAAGCTTGTTCAAACATGCAGATGAAATGTGCCAGCACTTTCCCTCTATTGTTGCATATGCTAGTAAGTGTAAAATGATTTAATCCATTATTTGAGCTTAGAGCTGGAACATGGGGCTGGAACATGTGCATGGTTAAAAACAGTGGGTTTCTGACCAATGAAGCTATTTTACATTAGCACGGAAGGGGCTTTAAAAGTTTTGCAGCCTGCGGGTATTAGTCATGGGTTGTAGTTCCATTATAAGTCAGCTTGTACTTCCACTGACTCTTCTCTGAGTCATATTGTGCTCCCTGAACTGAAAAGATAAAAAATAATAGTCTTTCAGGCAAGGTTCTTGGAAAAAAAGCCTTTAACACCAAACCTCTGACATGAGTTTGAAAACAAGAGTTGAGGCTGCCTTGGAGAAAGCTTTGCTTTGAATAAAGTGTGGGAGTTGTAGCTCTGAGAGTTATCTGTATGTGAGCTGGAGGATCCTACAGAAACTGTGGAAGATGATGTACTGTTTAATTCACCATGTAAACCCTCCAGTTTAAGCACCAAAGGTAGGACAGTATATATAAGCACAGTGAGATTATTTTCTCCTGATTAACAGCGCTTCAGAATTCATGCAGGGCACTACTGTATCATTCAAATGTGCAACATGGCATCATGACTTTGCGTAAATATATACGCCACTTTCATAAAGCCAAATGGCGTGTTATTTTACGCCATTTTCAGCTATCCACGTGTATGATACACGCTGGAAACAGCTGATGTAAACAGACCCACCACGTGGCCTGGCCACGTTGCACGTTATCGCGAAACGCGACGTACTATTGCGAGAACAACGTCACACGCCTGTCAAGAAAAAAAAAATGGTTGAGTTTAGGAAAAGAACACAGGGAAAGGCTTTAGTAACAAAACAGTGACAAAAACACGGAAAATAATGACTAAAACACGCTTACGACAACAACAAATGGTTGGGTTTAGGAAATAAACATTGGGTAAGGCTTATTAAAAAAAAGAAAATTTAAAAAAAAAAATGGCAGAAAACGGCCGAAATCGCCACACGCAGGGCGCAAACCCGGCTCTCCCAGGTGAAAGTCCTGTATTTTACCCGTCCACCACTCCCAACCTACCTCCTTACCCAATCCCCCGTTACTTTATACCACTCGCTACGGCGGAAATGGACTCGCAATATAGGCCAATGGCGGCCGATTTGCGTTGATATACACGCAAAAATGCGATTATGCGTCTTCATAACACGCAAAAACGGAATACAAATTGGCGTGTCATACATACGCCAATTCATGAGATCAGTCTGAAATGTGAGTGTATTTGGAGATATACATAAAGACATTGGCTTCCACTATTTGGCTGGTTGTAATTCAATTATAGATGGCTTGTTGACATATGTTATTTGACAAATTTGAAATATCATGGTCTGGTATACTGTGTCAATATCTACACAATAGAAATATACACAGATTGTGTGCAGTGTCAAAATGACGGAAACAGTAAGACACAATCTTCCTATAGCGATGAACCACACAGTAACTAGCCACAAAAGTAACTTGGATGTTATGCTAATGTTGCCATTGTTTTAAAGATAAGTCTGTGCTCATGCTTTGATTACGAGACACTTCATAATTTATCAGCTGTTCCATAGCGTATGTCTGCATTTCAGCACTCTTTCCTCAGTGCTGCACCTCTGAGTTTGAGCGCCACACATTTTCTACAAGAGCCCTTTCATTTCAACTTGTCATGTTTCGGCACTCTGAATGTTCCCAGACACAACCGAATTAGATCAGTCAAGTGAAGGGCACGGAGCATCTTCTACTTTGTAGAGGTGTCATGAGCAGTAAGAAGAAAGGGGAGAAGTTCAAATCTGTCAATGCCAAATATTCCTAACCCTCCAAAATAAATGAGGTCCTTATGCATGAAAACACCGTCCTAGTCTGAAATTGTTAGTCCTAACCAGAAAAATGTACAGTTCCAAAGGTAGTGGAGCAGTAACAAAACATTTTAACTTGGCTTCATGTAAATTAATAGTCTTTATCCTAAAATGTATGCCTCATAATAACTCAATCAAAACCATTTATGTACATTCATAGAATACATTTAATTTGTGTCATTCATGAACATCTTGCATTTCCCTTGACAAGGTTGGGATTATTTATGGTAATGTTTTAGGAAAATAAATCTAATGCAAGCTATCAGTGTTTATGAACCGATGAAAATAGAGACTGAATCCAATAATGAAGCACTCTCTAAACACTGTTTAGAAAGAAATGAAATAAAATGTCTCTCTGTGCCACACGTTCAGCAAAGAATAAGCACATTCTCTCTATTAAACAAATAGAGACATCATATACAGTTACTGCCAAACAGAACACGAGCATAAATAGCAAAATGCCAAAGTGGTGACGGGCCAATCACTGATGACCAATTTAAAACATCTGTCAGCTGATTATGATCATCGAGATGGACTTTATGCTGCAGCACTAGGCATGAATGGAAATTTCAGACAATAAAACCAACCGAGATTTATTAAGAATCCCATCCCTCTGTTCTTCCAATCAAAGTAAACTGCCTGCTGCTCCCTCACTCAAATCCCATTGCGCTACATTTTTGAATGACTGCTCCCTGTGTGATCTCCCAATTCAATATCCTATTTCGGCGTGAAATGTGTTCATTAAATTAAGGAAAGGAGAGCATTAAACACGGGGGCCTTTGAGATCAATTGTAAAATAAATAAAATAATAATGTAAAATTGTATGGGTCCCTTAGTTTCTAATCATTTTCTGGAAAGAAATTGATATGCAACTGTTATTTCTTTGTAAGTGTTTTGGAAAGGACTGTTTAACTTGAGATTCATTAAAGAGAAACATTTTATTTTTCAGTTTCTTGCATAGCACACAGTTAGACAGTGTCTTAAACTGGAATTAAAGCGTGTTGTGCATACCTCCCAAATCTCAACAACATGTAGTGCTGACCTGCACTTTGTTTATTTCAGAAAAAGAGTTTGGTCATACGTTTCAGCATAGTACAGCCAAAGGTGATCTTCTAGCAGAGCATAGGAATCTAAATTCCTCTTTAAGGTACTTAATAATGTTGCCCATCCTGTCATTGCTCCAACTTACAGTGATAAATCCAAATTATTTCATGTGTGTTTCGTGGATGTAGTGGTTTGTTTACACTGTTACCAGAGTGCAATCTGTTTCCATTTCCTAATTTCGTCTGTTTTGTCTTTACACAGTGATTTGCTAAACGTGACACTGTAGACACATATGTTATACCCCCAAACACACACACACATAGAAACGTGTCCGAACAACACCTGTACACATCCGCTTATGTGCAGCCCGGAGAAGAATTGTTTTAGCTTTGCTGAGTCAGTATTTTAGGTTATTGGCATAGTGTTAAATAGTAGTGTCTAAATGGTAAAGTTGAAAACATTGTTTTATGTGTCTGTCAGACGGTGCGCACCATCCGTCGGCGGCGTTGCTACCCGCCCACCTGGAAGCGATGGGTGTTCTTCCTCTTCCCGGGAACCATGATTGCCACGTCTGCCGTGGCCCTCTATGCCTTCGTGGAGACAGAGGAGAACTACTTCTACATCCACAGCATCTGGCACATGCTGATCGCGGGAAGCGTTGGCTTCCTCCTGCCGCCACGCGCCAAACCCGACGCCAAGGTGACCCCGCTGAAGCGTAGGCGGGGTTGCGGCTATCAGCTGTGTGTTAACGAGCATGAGGAGCTGGGCCTGGTGGACCCCGCCATCATCTCCATCAACAGCATCTGTACCAGCTAATAAACTCCCCACTCCCAGCCTTTTACCTTAGAGACACTTCATTGCCTTCTTTTACTTGGGAAATTCACACACGGGAAATTAAGCCACAGAACTTGAAAAAGCAATGTAAATACTTTAATGCAGATGTGACACTTTTTTTTTTGGGTTGTTATTGTCATGGTAATTACTATCAATACAACTGTAATTATTATTATCTATAGTTAAAGTTGTTCTGATGAATTGTGGGTGTACAGTGACACACTGTGTTTGTGAATATGTATTTAAAGTCAAAGCTGAAACACTGCTGCTATCTGACGGTGACTGTAATACTGCTTCTGTTGGTTATTTATTGGTGGTCTTGTGAATAGGCCAATTGTTTTACTGTTGGGGCACAGATCAGGGGGAGACGTGGGGGGACGTTTATCAAGGGCACGGCTTTTCTGAAATTCTTTTCGAATATATCTTTTGCACTGAGACACAAAAATGTTATTCTGTACATTTTTATAACAATATAAACTACAGTGGGCATCACAAATGTAAAACCTAGTTGTTATGTGGAATGTTAGACTGTCTTTTGCAATTGCAATGTATTGCTTTTACACGAATGTGCAGATTGTTCTTGATGGGAACAATTCCAAAGTCCAGCTGCCTGTTGAAAGAGAAGAGGGGAGGCAGGATTATTTCAAAGACCTCAAACAAAGACCTCACCTCCCTGTTCTTTTTCTGACAGGACCTGTGTGACACCACATTCATAAACAATAAATGTTTCCTTTCTTGCCTCAGTATTACTTCTGCTTTCGAAGCTTTTGAATATAGTGTAACTGGTGAACCTCCAACAAAGACATCACATTGCAATTCCTGCCCTGATGGAAGCCAGTGGTACTCAGACAGTGAGATGAGACACTGTCAACAACATCCTCCAGGAATAGAGCAAGAGATAAATAATTCTCCTACAGAGCAGCAGTATGCGGGCAGCTTTGGAGCATACTGTCGATATATGTAGCCTCTCTCTTACATCAGTAAAGAGAGAGTTATATTGCTCTTTGCTTTATGCCTTATTAGGCGTGATCCATTCGCAGCACCTCAGTATTTATCATCCTGTGTGCACGCTCTGTCTTTTTCTATCAAATTATGAGAAAAGAAAAATGAAGAAGGTGAAGAATTCATTATTTTTTTGAGGTTGTACCTGGCCTTGACATCACACTTATAAACAAGATTAACAGTCTACAGCCATGCTAGCAGCTCTGTGAGGCTAAAATGCTTACATCAACATGCTCACAATGATAATGCTAGCATATACAAAGAAAGAAAAGTAGATAGATAGATAGATAGATTGATAGAATATTGATGTTAAGCAGGTATAATTTATATAATGACGTGTTAGCATGCTAACATTTGCTGATTAGCACTAATCACAAAGTAAAGTTGAGGCTGATGGGAATCAATGCCCTTAGTTTTGCAGGTATTGGTCATAAACCAAGTATTGGAAAAATGAAAATTTGACCAGATGATGGCACTAGATGAAAGGTCTGGGAAAGATTACAATTCATCTTCAGGGGACCATGAATGTGTGTACCAGGCATTTTAATAAAAACTAATCTTTCAAGCTCTAAGGGCATAGTTTTGGGAAACACACTACTATCATTTTCTTTCTTACCAAGTGTTGGATGAGAGGATTGATACTCCTCATATTTGTCTGCTAAATATGAAGCAACAGTCAGGAAACAGTTAGCTTATCTTAGCTTAGCAAAAAGACGAAACAGCACATACCCCTCTGTAAAACCATAACGTTTTCATACTTGGTAAATTGTACAGATTCAACAAACAAGCTATAAAGTGTTAATTAGTGAGCTTTATAGATGCTGGTAGGGGCTTTTTTAATCTTTGGACAGCTGTCAGTCTTTGTGTAAATTCATTCAACTCACAGCACGAAAGAGTTTAGGCTAGGTGTATTTAATTCCTTTAAGGTTTCTAGTGATACAGAATAAACACACACGCCTGCATACACCCTCATATTAGTGACCTAATCAACATTTTTCCATTGAAGTTTTGCAAGCAAAGCATTTATTTACAGGGCAAGACTGAGGAGGAAAAAAGTAATTCCTCATTTTTACCAGAGCTGCCACTGCTGCAGCTAATTATGCATCAATTCTTTACTCAAAGTGTTTCTGTTGAGCTTTGAAAATGTGATGGAATGAGGTCACTGGGGGCATTTAAAATCCTTACATGAACTTGTCTTCTCTTCTCTGTCCAAAAGGGGGAAAAAAGCACAGAAGTCTAGTGGTGTTTCTAAATAAGAAAGAGCAATATGACTAATGCACAGTAACATCACTTCATGCTTTTATCTAAATCTTGTCAAATGTCATGTATGTCCTTCATATGCTTTTCTTAACGATTATTAACCTGAACAAGGTACAACCCACACAACCTATATATTAAAAAGATATTAACACTGGTTAAATCAACACAAAACTTTGTGGAGCTGTATATATTCCAGGGCATTTCTCCAATACTCCCTTGCCACTTCAATGAAAAGCAAAGTAATGGAAATTTGTGTAAAAAGAGACTCAATATTCCAAGTGGAGATTGCACCCCTTGGCGGGAATAAAAGGCCTGTGACTGTACTTAATGAGACAAATAACACCAAAATGACAAGGTCTTCGATATTGAAATTTCAAACAGTGAATATCCCTGTCCTTCCACCACACATGAAATCAAAGAGAGTACCTTCTTTGTATTCATGGATGCTTGGCTAACATATCTAACAGGATTATTACTCACACACCATAACCTACAGCAGTAGAGCAATTTCAGCTCGGCTTACAGTATTTGCATGGCTTTTTTCCCTTGGGTAAATCCTGCAGTCTGAGTACAGAGCTACATTACCAGGCTAAAACATGATGAGCCGCAAAGTGCCAAATTTCTTTTGCAAAAAATCTTTTGTTTTTCCCTTTTTACTTTTTATGCCCCTTTTGTTACCCTACATGTTGCTGGTCCACATCATTCTTCAAAGTCTATACCATGCTAGCAGTTTTGTGAGGCTGTACTTAGGCACAGAGATGGTTTGAGCTAAATCAGCATGCTATCATGTTAACAACAATAGTAACGTGCTAATGCCAAGCAGATATAATGTTAGCATGTTAGCATGATAACATTGACTAATTCAGTCTGGACCAAAGTGGTGGACAGACCAACCGACAGACAGACAGACATTACCAGTCATGCTGCTATTGTCGCTAAAGAACTGTAAACAGAGACAAACTATCATGAAGAATATTTTTTTGTAAAATCTTTAAGAACATTTCCATCTAACTATTTTTATGGTGTTTATTCAGGATATATAATAATAAGAGTCTGCAGTGATTCAAATCAGGCATTTACATTAAAAAAACCTTTAATGGGAACATTTTGCATGAAGTGTGATTCTTAACACTTTTATAAAATGTCAAACCCCTATGACAGCTACAGTTTGCAGCATATTTATGAATATTAAGGCTCACCTTACAAATGTGCCAGCTTTCAGCATTACAAAAAAGAAAATCCCTGCAGAAAGGTGGAAAACAAATGTAAATTTAAAATTTAAATTTAAATTAACAATTACTAAGCCGTCGCACAGACAAGCCATTCATTTAAATAATGATTAGCAGTATGTGGAAGCATTACCAGAGTTCAGAGAATGTGAGTTTTCAACTGTTAAAATCGTATGTGCATCTGTCAGAAAAACTGAGAGCTATTGAATGTTGGAGAAGGAACACTCAAGATATCTACAGTTTGGCCTCCAACTTTACTCAGTTTCGAATTTCCACTTCAGTGTCAACAAAACTGCACATCACAAGCATCACAGAGGGAGGACCTATAACAGAAAAGCTGTTTGTGTACCACTTGTATCCAAGGTCAACCCAAAGATGCATAATGTGATCAATAGAGCTGAAACGCTGAAGGGCTGATTGGTAATGAGTCATCTTTCAGCCTCTTTTCATCCAAAATATTGAATTTGAAGAAAGCCAAAAGAAGAACAGTGTCTGTTGCCCACATGTTGATCAATCTGTTACAGTTTGGGCATCCATCTGGTGAGAGTCATCAGGTCCAATGTTTGTTCTCCACGATTGCTTAGCAACCAGAAAATATAAGGCCATTTAATAGGACCAGATACACTCTAGGGTGCAAACCCTGGTCCATAATGATGATAGGTTAGTTTAGGTTGGACTGGCCAACTTTTATTACCGGTAATAAAAAAATAGTTTTTTATATCAAATTTTACATCGTGGACAGGTCAAAGCTTGTCAACTGTGTTCCAACACAACCATCAAGGGCAAAACATTGGCTTTTCCTGCATCACCATCATGCCATCACTCACTTAAATTGAGCTTGAAACAGTAGAATGTCTCATTTGCCTTATGAGTCAGACATTCTGCATGAAGTTGTGATTTTAATACAAATGAGAGATTAGTGAATGTCCATGGGGGAGATTAGAAGTTAGGAAAGAGAGCAAAACCAGCAATTAAGTTGTTACAGCTACTGTAGCTCTATTAGTTAGAGGAGGCAGAGAAGCTCTTCTTTCACTGCAACAGCAAACAGTTCAGGGATTGAGGGGAAAGGGGAGACTTCCAAGTTTTAGCTTAGATTCTGAACTGGGGGCAGCAGGTTAAATACTGTACTGGCGAACAAGCCCAACATTGGACATAGCAGGTAACAGGAAGAGAAGGAGGTAGTCAACTGAGTTACAAACATGGAATATAATTTTGCCAATGGGCTTATGTACACTATTACTGCTTTTGATTTAGTGGGGGTGTGCATCTTTACGGATCATTGTTTACCAAGACACTGTCCTGTCTAGTTATCCCTAATGGCAGCCAGATCACACAGTATGCAGCCAATTAATATCCAAATCCAAATCCAAATCCAATTGTTACTGTTGTCTCTCGCTCTCTCTTTTTTTTTTTTTTACTTTTTATTGAAGTTATTTGCTTGTTGCCTTTTTTGATTTATTTAGTTTTTTGCCACGATGGCAGCATGGCTCTAAGGATGGCATTTCGGTCGGCCAGTTGGTCCACCACTTAAGTTCTAAATATCTCAGCAGCTGTTAGATGGATTGCTATTCAATTTGGTTCAGACATTCCTGGTACCCAGAGGATGAATCCTATTGATGCTTTGTGCTCCCCTGACTTTTCCTCCATGAGTTTGACATTTGTTGTTTTGAGTGAAATCTTTCAATAATTATTGATTGGATTACCATAAATGTGGTACACACATTCATGTCCCTCTCAGGATGAACTGCATTGACTTTGATGATCCTCTGACTGTTCATCTAGTGCCATCATCAGGTAGAAATTCCAACACTTTGGTGAAATACCTGCCAAACTAAATACATTCCTATAAACCTCAGCTATCTTGTATTTAGTGCTTATTAGCAGATGTTAGCATGCTAACATGCTAAACTAAGATGGTAAACATGGTTACCATTATACCTGATTTACATCAGCATAGTATTGTCATTGTGAGCATGAAAGCATGCGGACATTAGCATTTAGTGCATACAGCTGCGACCATGACTGTAGACTCTCAGTCTTGTTTGTAGACCGTATGTGCAGATAAAAATGAATTAAATGTAAGTTTTAACACAATAAATATATAAATCTTGATTGTCAAAAAGAGATAAAGGGCCACCAAAGCATATAAAACAGCTTGTTTTTATTGAAATTGAACTACTATGTGACTAAAAACAGAGGGAACCATCTTTTTCAGCTGGAATTATTTCCCAAATTACATCTTGGATGCTAATATTAATAATTCATACAGCCTGAGGATTTTGTTTCTAAGAACTGGAAGCAGACTGACTTCTCACATAAGACCAGGACACAGTTATCATCAGGTTACACAGGAAATCATATGTGATGAGAACGTTTTGCACAAAACTACAGAGCACAAATTCATTTTGTGACCTGCATTTCTGTGATTTTTTTCCCTACATAATCCATGATTAGGTTGGTAGATGGAAACTGGGAATAGCATGTGAGCTATCAGCCCAGTACAAAAAACTGAAATTAGATAAATTAAACACACATCAGAGTTTGTGCGGTCATCCATTACATTCACACAAGGAAGCAGGGGTTTAATTATGTAGTCTTGTTTGACATGTGTGCTTGCTGCATGCAGATTATTGAACTTCCTTGTCCAGTGAGCAGTTTGGTCCTGTGTCCTGAAATAAGTTTTATACCAGAGTATTGCTGGCAACTTATAGATAACCATCGATGAATATTTATTGTAAATTCTTTATAAAACAGTATGGTTCTGACTATTCTGAGTCTTTTACATACTGCTCATTCAACGTAGCATGAAATTTAAGCTCAGGAGGGTTTTAAATAGAAAGGTATGGAAAGGTGTAAAAACTGTCATAATAGGGCAGATCTGAATAAGCTTCACATCCCAGATTTGGCTGCGCTCTGCTCCTCTTCCGGTTTCCTGTCACCACATTGGACCCAAACACATCAAACAGACAGCCTAGCTGTCTGATGGGACCAGATAGGTCATGCTACATTTCATATGCTGTGTAGAGAGGGATCGGTCGAATGTTTGAGCTTGGTCATGGGTATATACCGTGTATAGCCCCGCACAGACATCTGTCATACAGGACTAAATGTTGGCTGGCTTTCAAAACTGAAAACCCTTGGGGTTTGTAGAGTGCTAATGATGCTCGCAGTTTAAAATGTTATAGTGTTGCGGCTTCAAGAAGGGTCCTTGTCCTTTTAGTTTAGTCTCAGATTTGACTGCTGCTGGTCAGAGGGACGGGGGCTTTAATTAGAACTCCTCAGTGTCAACACTCTGTTGTGAGTGTTGAAATGCCAAATCTTTTTAGTGTCTTATAAAGTCTGTCACAGTTTTATGCAAGGAAACTGAAACTAAAAATGCAGTAAGAGCCTTCATAAAATCACTTTCCATGATTTTTTAACAGGAATTATGTTACAAAAAAATCTCATGTCCTCAATCTCAAAACTGACAAACTTTAATGATTTGCAGTGGTGGAAAAAATACTGAGATCTTTAACTTGATTCGGCTATAATTGATATTTTTATATTAACAATGTATCAAACGACAATGTGAGAACAAAACGTATAGGTTCATGGTGATGAAGCATATTGTGATGAACCTGTTTAGTTTTCTGGCCTTCAATTTTACTATTTTGGTTCACTATCACCACTTCAGTTGTTTTCAGCTGAAGCAGAGCGTTAAAAAAATTTAGTAGCTAAAGTGCCACATATTTCCCTCAGTAGTTGGTAGAGACCAAAAACAGAGTTAAAAGATAGTGACTGTTGGACTACATTCCTTATGTGGACAGAAACACGGCGCTAAATAAAAATGCTGCGCAATAACAGCAGGATGTGTAAAAAAGCTATCGTTTGCTAACAAGTTTACAAACCTAAAAATATATGTCAATGTTTGTTCACAATTTGTTTCGCTGCCCCCAAGTGGCCAAACAAATCAGTTAATGCAGGTTAAAATAAAAGACTAAAATATTTTTCAAATTTCCCTATCTTTACAATATCTTCTCATTTGACTTTAACAAATCTTCCATTTTGATGAGGGTTACATGTTTAGACTCAGAGCAACACCACCAAACAGTTTTTCAAAAGATTTTCAAACAAGTAAAAATGGCCACAATATTTGCAGACTTATATGAAATCTTCTGATACCTCTCATTTTCTCTTGGTTTTGGAAAAGACATACAATCTAAAGATTTGTTGACATGAACAAAGCCCATGAGATATGGTTGAAGCTCCAAAACTACTAAATGAACCTCTGAGCTGAGAATCCTTTGTTACACTTGTTTCCAACAATGAACTTCCGTGCCCAAATGTACGAAGCAGCTCTCACCTGTGCTGCAACATGCTTCTGTAAGATATAATTTATCCACTACATCTCCACTTTCTATTTTTTTCAAAGCTTTGTTGCTGTTAAACTGTATAGCTTTCCCAAAAGTTCTCCCACTTTATCATTGCAGGAGAGCTGAAAGCATTTTCCTCTGGTTGGTGATAGTTATTTCATATCATGAGACACATCTGGCCCCCCTGTTGCCTCCAGGGGCTTGTGAATTATGCTAAACATTCAAACCTATCAGCATACCACATGTAGGCTTCTGCCTTCTGTTATTAAATTATAAAAATCACTTTAAATGATGTGATTAATTTTAACAAACTTTGTTAACAAACTTTGTAGTTATTGTGTAGCTACCATTGTTTTTATTATTTTGCCCAGTGGATGCAGTGTCTGTTACAGGAGTCATAAAAACAAGCACTCCTGAAGATTAAAGTTGATATGACAGAAGCTTTTTTCTGCTGCTCATCATTCACTGCCTTCTTTTGGACAGCAAGGTCTGATGTGACCTGTGCTGTGATCTTTTCAGAGGGTGTCTGTCACTCATGTCAGGCTCATATCTCAAGATCGCAGTCACTGACAGTGCACTCATGCTGCAGGCCTTCAAACTTCTGCACATCCCAATTTTTTTTTTTTCTTTGGATGAATGTGGGTGAGGCTGAAATACTTTAACAGCCTTTGGGTGGATTGCCATCAACATTTGGACACACATTCTTATCCCCCAGACGATGACTCCTAAGTATTTTAGTGATCCCTTGCCTTTTCCTATAGTGCCACAATGCAGCAGGTCAAATTATTCACTAATCCAGTGAACTATCTCAGCAACTAGTGGATGGATTGGCACATTTTGTACAGACGTTTATGGTCCCCATATATGTATCTTAATGACTTTGGTGATCCCCTGAATTTTTTTACAGACATGCATGTCCACCCCAGGATGAATTTGAATCACTTTGGTGGTCTCCTGACTTTTATCTGCTGTGATTACGTAAATTTTTTAATTTGTCTAATACTTTTTTTATGACCAAAAACCTGCAAAACTAATGCCATTCCCATCAGTCTCAGTTTTGTGTTTAGTGCTAATTAGCAAATGTTAGCATACTAACACGCTAAACTAAGATAGTGAACATGTTAAACATTATACAAATATCATTTTATATTTGTTATTGTGAGCATGCTGAAGTTAACATTTAGCTCAAGGGCCCCCCATGCACAACAAAACATGCAAGAATTATGTCCCCTTTTCAATACCTTTGATGGTGCCACTCGGCAAGCCATGCCAAAACACTTATTTATGAACTTCAATAACCAATGGAAAATAATCTCAAAATGACATAGCACAACTGGTGTCAACATAAAACACAGCACTTTCACCCAGGAAACGCTTGTTCAGTCCTCGGAAGTGTTTTAACCACGGTCTTTTTCCTAAACTTAAAGCAACACTATGTAACTTTTCCCACTTCGGACCCC
This sequence comes from Perca fluviatilis, assembly GCF_010015445.1. Classification (NCBI taxonomy): domain Eukaryota; kingdom Metazoa; phylum Chordata; class Actinopteri; order Perciformes; family Percidae; genus Perca; species Perca fluviatilis. The sequence goes on from NC_053117.1 coordinate 27,670,336, forward strand.
CTACAGGTTGTCTCATTGGAACTACAGCTGCAGCTAAAAGTTACAGTGTTGCTTTAACTAGTCATTTTGGTGCCTAAACTTAACTGTCATCGCCTCTAACTTTTTCTGGCTAAACTACACTACCATGGCCCCTAAAAGGACCGTCATCTGGCGGTGCCTTTACCTGTCTCACAGTCAGCTATTGGCAGCTAAACAACTGCCTGTGTCCCGGAGCTCTATAGCAGCTAAATACAACCATACATTTTGACCCCACCAGGAATACAAATAATTCAGCAGAGGCAGGGACCAAAAAGGGGGGAATCCCATGCATCCCCCCTGGCAAATCACACCCTGTCGTAAGCCATATGTATTTCTCACATGAACTGATGGTGGTGGTGAAATAATAACAGACAATATCTCACACCAATTTGATTGGAATTTAATGGCACAATTTGATCAATTGTGCTGTTAGATGCCAGCTATTTTACTTTCTTTCCTTCGTTGTGTCCTATTGTCTTCCTGTCACCCTGAAACAGTTTGCTTGACTATGATGTTATGTACAGTACCTTCCTCAAACGTACCACATACATTTTCTACTTGGTGTTTTCCAAGAGATCGAGGTGGTAATTTGAGTAACTGTACTGTATGTCTGCTGTGTGCTGCTGCTCCCATGATGCTACAAGTAACTATGCCTTAACAAGCTCCACAGCCAGCATGCAGTTCCACTCCTCTGGAGAGGGAGACATCCTGGTTGGCTTATTTTTTTGCTATAAGCCCACAGTCTTCCCAATTAAGGACTCAGAGTATTGCTTTGGGAGGTGAAGGACAGGGAGCCCAGCAAGTTGGGTCAATCACTGGGTCGAGTCTGGCCATCCCTGAACAGCTTCTTGGGTTTCTTAATGGAGAAGATGGTGGGTCGTTGTAACTCAGGAAATGTACAGTGTTTTGTAAAGCAAATTTCTTCTTAGTTTTCTACAGTTAGGGATGTGCTGCTATCCTGGAAATCATTGAGCTGATACACGAGAAAAGTGCAAATGTGCCAATGCTGAGCCTATATCAACATTTGCTTAAGCTGCAGTATATAGCTTTTTGGTATTAAAATAGCAACATATTAAAAATTTGGGTCAATTCCACATTATCAACCTTTGCAGGTCTTGATCTTCTTGTTCACCTGGAATTGGCTCTTAGTGATGTTTTGTAACAGAGACATTTCCTGAGGGGCTGACATTTGGTGAGAATGAGCAGGTGGAAATGATTTCGGAAGGCAGCCAGAAAAAAGAAGAAGAAGAAGTGGGTGGCAAAGATAAAAATGGAGACAAAACATGTTCATTAACAGCTTATCGAGATGATGTTTTCACTCACTTGACACTTTATAAGCTGCAGGTGACACAAACAGGTTTGGCATTGAAGGCAGTTTAAGAGTGATCATCCCTTCTTAGAGCGACTCATTTGAATACATTTTTGAGTTCTGAAGATGTAAAACACTATCCACAAATTCCATCAAGTCCTACTTTTGTAACTCTCCTCCAGAACGGTAAACAGAAGTGATTTCTGATTCCCCTAAATGGCAGGACATCATTTGTCAGTGCCTTCAAAACTGTTAAAAAGTCAGTTTGGTTAGATTCAGGCACAAACACAATTTTGAAACATCATTGTTCAATTATGTTAAGGTAAAGAAACCTTTGTCACCATGGCTACAATAATAGCTACTTTGTTAAGGATGAGGAAATTATCACAGTCATGGTTAAAAGAAACCAACGTATAGGAAACTGAAATGAACATCGGCCCCCTATGGCAAACAAATTGATTAAAAAAAAATAAAGAATTTAAAGCAGGGAAGGGGTTCCTTCAGTCTTATGCCTATAATAAACTCATAACCCTTTAGATTTATCATATTATTATTTTACTTCAGTTGGAACATCACAGTGAGGACATTTGCTAAAAGACTGTTTGAATTAATATATACAATAGGGAAAGATTAAAAATATGTTTTTTGATGACAAGGCAGCAGTACTCCTTACTGTGCCAGTCAAGTAAGACAGAAGGTGTACTGGAGTTATAGAAGTGTTATAAAATCACAAGTAATTCTCACGAAGACTAATCTTTGTCTTGTTGTCAAGCTGTTAAAAGTCTTGTTTGATCCAGTTTTTTAGACCGTTCTGCATCATGTTCAACCACTGTCAAAGCAATGAAAAGAAATGTTACGTTAAAAATATATTTTACTTGAAGGTTGAAAGAATGTGCTTCAACACGATCTGTTCAAAACTTTGGATGTGTTAAAAAGTGTGTTTTCGAGTGTGGAGCGCTTCAACCAAAATATACTGTCTAGATAAACAGAAATAGAAAGTCAGCAGGTATAGGTAACATTTCAGTGTTCCACTTTGATTTACTTTGTACAGAAGCACACATCAGCATTATATTTAAACTGCCTTCTTCAGAGCATCTTCCGCCCAATCACATAGTAAAACAAAAAACAAAGGTCATACAAACACAACATAGATTCCCTTAATTAACCACTACCATCAACCGACATGTACATTAAAAACCAACCAGTACATCCCAGCATGCAGACATTCTCGTAGCCTGGATTTCAGTCTCTTTTAGTGGGAGAGAAAAAGCAGTAAGAATAGATCATTTCACTTCATCTGCAGAGGTAATGAACGTAGGTGCACACCAGAGGCACATCCTTAGTTCACTTCTGTATTCACATTTCACTCATGACTGCATTGCAAAATATGATAGGGACCGCATCATTAAATTAGCGAGCAGCAATACGGATAGAGGGAATTCAGAATAATGATGAGCCCTTTTTTTTTTTTACAGAGAGGAGTTTGTGTGACTCACAGGGTGGTGAAGTGAAAGTAAAGTTGATTTAAATGCCACCAAGATGAAGGAAATCATTCCTGACTTAAAGGCACACAGCAGAAAGCTCACTCCTATTAGTGTGAATGGTGCTGATTTAAAGAAAGTAATTTTTTTGACATTATCAGAAGTTCAAATGTCCAAGGACATTGAATTTCTCCACTGTACAGACATTGGAAAACAGGCTCAGCAACTACCGTTTAAAGAAATGCACTATGTAACAAGAAATTTCCATATTATAATCTAGTAAGAAAACTGCACTGATGAGGGGGAGGCTTACAGACAAGGCCATAAAAACAGCACATTAAACATCTCTGAAACACAGTTACCATCTGTGGGTGTCATTTAGGTGCTGTGATGGGGAGATAGTTACAGATGCAAAATCAACAGGGCGACAGACTGATAACTCCACTCTCATCAGATAAATGCTATCACTGGAAATGCAAAGTACTTGGTTTTGAATTTGTTACACCACAACAAGAACACAAAACAAGCTATTGAACTCATAATATTATTTATGACATTTGCTTCATCAAGCGCTATTTATTCTCTTATGCGTTTTCTTCCTATTAAATGTATCTTTCTTGGTATGTGTCCTGTATTCTTATTTTCTTGTCATGTCTTGAGTGATGATCAATGAATCAATTCAGTTGTTTAAAAGTGCAACAATGGCAAGTATTTTGTGATATACCTTCTGAAATGTGAAGATTTGCTTTTTTTAAGTGTGTGTGTTTTTTTTTTGTTAACCCTCCTGTTGTCCTCGGGTCAAATTTGACCCATTTTCAAAAAGTTTCTATATCAGAATAACGTGGATGGCTCCCTACAACGCTCTTCACAAGTGTTATCCAATTTCATAGCATTTACATTTTTTTGTTTTTATAAAAGAACATTGAAAAAAATGTCAGGAAAAGCTCCAAAACCGTGGGGAAAAACACACACATAAACATCAAAAGGTGCAGAAAAAACATTGAGGAAAAAGTGAAAAAAACATCAGTGGAAAAGCAACAAAAGTCATCCTAAACATTGAAAAAAAGTTTAAACTTTGACCCTGAAAAACAAAAAGCTTGTGTTGGACATTTGTAACTTGTATTTTGAGATTTCATAGAACCAAGAGATTGATCAATTCATCAAAAAAAAAATGGGTGATGAAAATTTGTTGCAGTTGTCTTGTTTTTATGTTATTGGTAAATTACCAAATGTATATGATGTGTAATACATCAAGTAGATGCAGATATTTTATCTATATTTCCAGTACTCGTATGTCACTACAATCAATTGATACATTGTCTATAATAGAACCCATAAAACGATGTGATATGAATAAGAAATGAATGAAGAAATGAATAATACAGTACTGTAAGTATAACTTTTTCGAGTATGATGTAAATATACAATGATTAGATGTGTTGCATGTTTTTATGTATAATTTATGTACATTTTGTTGATACTTATCTTTTGGATAATGTTTTGGAAAATTACAATATAATGGGAAGAAAAACATTCATCTATACATTTACAAAAAAGAATAAAAGTCATTACTCAGCTCATTAGGGATCACTTTTGCTGAGTGAATGGATCCTCATCGCTGTTTGAGCAGATTTTTTATGTGTTTCTTGCCTAAGGTGCCAGGTTGATTGTAAAACCGGTCAGCTTCTTTCTTGTAATACTCCGTGTTGTCAGTTCTTGTACTGAGCTCAGATAGTCTCCACTGACACTGCAACCCTGCACAGAATAAGCAGCTAGATATAATGGACAAATCCTAAAATGAAGAACCAGTTCACAGCACATATCTACAATTAGGAAACATGATCAGTAATGTGAAAGCCCGTGCTTGTGCCAAGAAGCATTACATTGAAGTGACCACTCACAAAACAGCAGCTCCACAGTGCGGTAAATTTATGCAGCATTTTTATCTCCTATCTTTATTTGTTATATAACCTGATCAAACTGGAATATCTTTCTGAGTTCCAGACGATTTTAACTTTGGAAGCAAGCGTGTGTTGCTGTTCTGAAAAGAGAAACCTTGCATGCTTCACTGGGGACTGCATTACATAAGGATGATTGAGTCAAATCAAGCTATTGTAACTCTACAGCCTGTCACAATCAAATAGGTAAAAGCCAATCATCTTCTTCACAGGAAACAGTCTTTTAAATTGCTTTCCCAAAACTCACCAACATACATAACAACTTTAGGTTTGACAAGTTAAAAGGCAGACAGGAAAAGAACACACCGTTTTCATAATGGTAGCATAATTACATACTTTTCCATCCAATATGGCAGTTTATCTAATTCCTAAAGGGTCCACTGCCATTTGAAGCATAATGATACATCTGTTTTTTTTGTGTCGGGAGTGATATATTGCAGCAAGTAATACTGGACATCATTTATCATTTACATTAACTTAACTAACTTAAACTTAACAATATAAGCTTAATTAATGAACTAATGCCTCTCTCATAGAAATATGAAGCTATTCTGTCAATTGGCACCTGCTATGATTTTTAGTGCATTGATCTCTGCAGTGCTACATGCCACTTCTTTTAACAACAACAACAAACAATAATAATAATAATAATAATAATAATAATAATAAAAATAATAATAATAATAATAATATAAAAACACTAACTCATGCTACAGCCCCTAGGTTGTAAATGTGGCATAACTACCAGTGAGTCATACAACATCATGTGATTTTTTTCATCTGAAGACCAGTTTGATTAAAAAATGTCCTATTTCTATGAGAATATGTATGGTTTTTGTCTGAAATGAACTCGTATGTAACTTAAATCCATCTAATTTCGGCACATATTAATTAATTAATGAAGTACCTGTGGATTACCACTCCTTAATTGATGATCTATTAAGTGTGAACTAATCACATAAAGTCATAGTGACTTGATGATTTGTTAATAGTGAGCAACAGGAATTCAAATGCATCCTGCATTAATTCAAGCATTAAATCATCAGGAGTCATGCATTAGCTAAGCGTTATTGAGTATGCTTTGTTGCCTTGGTCACAAACCAAAGTATTGGACCTCCTGGTGGTGCTACTGTAACTACTACTGTAGGGGATCAAAACGTCACTGGGATTCATTCTCTGGGGAACATGAATGAATGTACAAAATCCCATCTCAATCGGTCCAGTAGTTGAAATATCTGTCTATCAGTCTGGACCAAAGCAGTGGACCAACCAACTAACATTGCCATCCCTGAAGCCATGCTGCGAGCAACACTCAAAACCACATTGTTATTCAGGGACAAACAAAAAAAACAAAAAATCAAAATATCAAGTTTGTCCAGGACTGTTGGTTGGCAAAAAAACGTCTGACTGAGGCATTTACAAATTCAGTCTAAAACACTAATCACCTCCAGCCTGAACTGAGCCGTCCCAGTAATATACAACAGTTCTGCTATTTATGACCCTTGTGAAATTCTTGATGGGATAAAAGTAGCTACATACTGTATAGTCATAAAAAAACCTCTTAAGAGTTGGGTTCCTTGTGGACAGTATAGGACCTGCTTCCTCGGAGCATAACTAACGTGTTACTAAACCATCTCATAGGGAAATAAGTGTGTGTACGAGTGGGAGTGATGGGACTTTCTAGGTCAAGGAAAGTGAATCCCAGGAAAGCTTTTACTTAGAGCAACACAACACGATTTGCTTATCTTGACTTGCCAAAGCCATAATCACATTGTCACTCTGCAATGCTGCACTATTTATAGCTTTTCTATTTATATAAACAGCAAATTACCACGAAAAGTAATCCTTCTCCAAAGTCAGAAAGCTAACAGGCCATTAACCTTGTTGCTGTCCTCCTTTGAAGGCAGCTTATGTTTTGGGGTATTTTTAACCTAATTTTGACTGCTGGATTTGTTTTTAAAAACAATCACAGATCTCAAAATTTTGAGTGGCCTAAATGGAAACAGGTAACATAGAGGCTCAGTTGTTAGTGCATTTGCATATTTTTACCACATTTGTGTGGTTTTCTTTTGGATGTTGTCCAAATACATGCAGGCTGTTTGGATTGGAAACACTATTTCGTCCATAAATGAGTGAGACTGTCAATCTGTGTCAACCCTGTTATTAACTCCTGCCTGGTGCATGTTGGGAAATACTTCAGGCCCTGCAGACAAACCAGACAATGAATGATTTACCACATGAAAAGGTGTACCAGTCATGACCCTCGTATTAGCTGAATACCATCTCAGCCATTCTTCATTTTAATTTTCTCTGTCTGATTCACTTGTCAGACAAAAATGCAAAAATCCTGCAGAAATTTTGTATTTCATAGCAATACAAAATTTCTGCAGGATGTTTGCATTTACTCACTCTTATTCTCTTAGTCTTAAAATTGTTATTAATTCAATTACGCCTCCTAAGCCCTCTTTTATTAGTAGAAAGCATGCACATATTCCACTTCAGTGTGTTTTGTTTTGAGACTCCTGGTCAACTAGCCTGCAGCAAGTACATCTCAACGGTAGATACCAAGATGATATGAGTCATATGGTATTTTATAACATGGGTCTTATTCCTTTGCACTCACCACCTTAATTGTAGAGGTTTTGCTGCGACCCCAGCAAATCAACTTATATCAAGGCAAGCAGCACAAGCATATGTTATTGTGGTGACCCATAAAACATGGCCACAAGAGAATAAGAGCCAGGTTGAATAATACAGTAATATCTTAAGCTAACTGGCTGCTTCAGACATGCAGAGCCTAATTTCCGGCAGTGAACCTTGGGTAGAGTTCCTCAAAAACGTATCATAAATTTAGCATAATTTATAAATGTAATAAGGCATTTTTCTCAGCTAATTTTGTGGAGGTTCTAGGCTCTATCACAGTAAAACAAACAGCTGTTTTCCCATTTTACGACTGTCAGATCAGTTGGAGTTTTCTGGAGTCTCAACAAGATTTCACATAGCACTTAGTCTATACCGCCAACATTTAATTTCCAGGATTGTTCAGCTGCTGCCGGAAATTCCGCCGGATGTCCCTCATTTTTAGCCGGATGTCCATCACCTTCCACTTTCTTTGTGTTGCCATTCTAAACTCCGGACTTGCCAGACCCTCCTACAAAACGCTGTGGAGGAAGGTCTGGCAATGCGAGACTACATAGCACTTAAAGCTTTAGTGCATAACTTTTTTATAATAAAAAATGTCTGTTACATTCAAGCCATTGCCAAATGAATTGATCCAAAGCTGCAGTGCAGAAACTCGATTAAAGATAAGTACTTCTTCTGAAGAGTTGATGTTTTTTTAATCCTCCGTGTCCTCTTTGGCTTCTAGCAACTGTGTGGAGGAGGGGTGGGGGTGAAACGCAATGACGGAAGGCTTGTGTCATGTGAATACAGCGACAGAATTGTTGTCATTACTTAGAATTCCTCATGGGGGAGACATAAACTATGCACTATAGCTTTAACAAGTACTCTTTGAATGCTCTGTTATAGACTTGAATGAACAGCCTGTAACCTTGTGCTTCATTGGATTCTGCGACTTCCTGTGCCAGGCATTTGGCTAAATGACTTCTATTTCCCCCAAAACACTGTGATAGTGTTTAAGGACCTCTGTTAGCCAAAGGTCAGTAACTGTCAAAGATATTGGCAGTTAAATTAGAAATATGCCAGTCTTACTCTTGCTGGACTGCTTGTGGTGGCAATCCCATCAGGTATATTAGCCAAAGTGCAGGTACAGAGCTTGTTCCTCAAAAGAGTTTGAGCTTGTAATAGCATTTTCTCTTCATACATCAGGGGCTTATTCGTGGATAAAGATTCTGACCTTGTCTCATGTCTGTGTAAACTTGACAGTTAAAGGTAGAAAGTTTTAGTATTGTCTCCATCAGGTAGAACAGGAAGGAAATGTAATTTTTCATACTTTGTGTCTGATATTGAACGGAGGATGTCATGGTCCTTGGGCAGTGCACTCCACAGGTCCTAAAAAAGAAATAGAAAAAACTTTAAATTAGAAATGAAGGCCCACATTTTCTATCTAGGCAACTAATGATGATGTGTTACCGGCTCCAGCAGAAGGCTGAGGGTTGAAGGGAAGGTGAGACTCAAGGGTGGTTTGGAGGCAGGAGGTTTTAGAATGCTGTGCAATGCAACAGGTGATTTTAACATGGAGAGAATTAAAAGGATTTCTAGCACCGTTTCTGCACAACAAATGGTAGTGTGTACTTGCAAAGTGTATACAAGGAATCAGACAGTGAGTACCCTACATTATCTGTTATATAAAAATTATGTTGCAAGAAGTTTTAGCCTTAAAGATGATCAACTTTAATGCTCAAACCTAGTGCCTTGAAGTACGGACACAACTGACTAGTGCAGGCTCCCAGGGCACTCCTGACATTTTATGTGAAACACCACAGCAGTAATGTGTGTGTCATTCCTTTTTGCCTCTGGACTAACATCATGTAGGGCTGATAGAAAGATGTCTCTTCACTCGGTCCTGAACGATACATTTTGTTCTTTGAGAAGTGCCAAATGCTCAGTTTAATCTATTCACACACACTCTTTTTCATGCTGTTGTCTTCGAGGGCTGAGGCTACTGCTGCACACAGAGCAGCTCTTGTAATTGTAATAAATAATGTATGATTAATATGGCTGATTAAACAGTCTGGGAATCCTCTCCCTGTGGGCAACACTACTTCTAGCAGAATAACAAAGATTACCTCAGAGCTTTTCCGCTCTTGTCACACCATTGTCTGATAAGGAGTTTGACAGCCGCTCCAGATCAAAGAACACCTTCATGCAATGTAGCTCTGCAAGTTCAGTTTTAGTCAGTTTGAAAGTCTTGGTAGGATTACAAGGTGTGCAGGTATTGTACATTGCATTTATTTGGTCACCGCTTTTGTCCAAAGTGGCTTAAGCTTTCCCCCCATACACACCACCCCTATCTCCTTTATAAGATAAGATAAACATTAAGGTCCCGAAGGAAATTTGTCTTGGGCAAGAAGCGCTGACAACATACACTCTGCATACAAACACATGCATTAATTATCAATCATACAGTTTGTCACAGACAGTAGTACATGACAATATATAACAAGACAACAATGTACTTTAGGACAAGAAAAAAAAATAGAGATTATCCACTAGTTGAAAGGATATTACACAGGCCCTGATATAGTAGAGTACTGCATGTGCCCCATTATAAAATAAACTATGCATAGTAAGGGAATTTATAAGGCACACTGATAGTTTATGCGTTAAAACACTGACCTTGAATAAAAATAAAGTAAAGATGTTATTTCTGGTTCTACTGCAATGATTGTTGCTTTTACTTTACTTTTTTTAAACTGTCCATTGATGTTATAGGAGAGCAATGCTAACTACTCTTTTAATTTGTGCGAAACATTTTATACGATTTGAAAAATTAGGATTAGATTAAATACAAATAAGGCACAGTAGGTGGAAGTTTGAATGTTATTTACATGGTGAAATAATTAAAAAGTACATGGCTTTGTTGTCGCTATCAGTCGCTCGGTTCACTACCATACTTTTTGAGAGCCAGCAGCTGCTTTGCCAAACACAAAGCATTGCAGAGAGCTTGCCATTACAGGTATTTCTCCAGGCCATCCATCATCGTGGCATGGCTGCGCTGAGGTATGCTTAGGTGAGCCTGATTAAAGCCAAGGATGCCTCCCGACCTGCTCCAAAAGAAAATGGGAGGGGAGGGAGGACCTGAGCCCCTGCTCCATCCATCTCCCTACTGCTTTATTCATGTGCTATCTGGTTCACTGGCTTTTGCTTCGTGTTCCCTCTCCATTACTTGAATTCTACAGCAGGTGCCGGTGAATTGTGCATGTGTCATTATATGTTCCACAGTGCCTTCCTCTAACTGCTTTTTTGTGTATGGATGATTGTGCCTGGAAAGGTTATCGCCAACCATCTATTCACAAAATCTACCTTTTCAGATTAAAAGACGACATATTAAAATTCTATAAGGTAAAAATTAATAAACATACAACACTTAAATATTAAACCTCTGTGGCTCTCAGGCTTGCAGAATATTTTCAAATTAATTTGTTTTGATGTTACCCCTAAGCTTTATCTTAGGTATTACCTGTTTGTTTATTTCAATCTTTCTTTAGCGCATTTTATTGTGGTTTATTTTATTTTATTTCAATTTGTGTAATCTAATCAGTGGTAGAAGACATACTCAGAATGTTATAATAGCAGTACCACAGTGTGGAAATACACTGTTACTGTACATGTAAAAGTCCTGCATTCAAAATATTACTCAAAATTACAAAACTATCAGCTTCAAAATATATTTAAAGTACCAAAGGTAAGTAAGTAAGTATTAATTATGCAGAATGGCCCACTTCAGAATAATGTATATTTTATAATGAGATCATAATTATTATTGCATTATTGTGTACATTACTTTAATGTTGGAGCTGGTAAAGGTTGCGCTAATTTATACTTTACAGCAGGGGTCTTCAACTTCTTTTAGGCCAGGGACCCCTTCGCTGAAATAGAGACGGAGTAGGGGCCCCCTACCGTATATATTTTATACAATTGAGTTGCATATTAAACTGGGCAGAATGTATGAAAAGAAATGGATATTATTTATGCATCATGTTTTAATGTTAAACATACGATCTGGAAGGCACAGTGATTCCTTAAGCTTACATGTAACTGTGTGGCTACCATAGTGGCTACCTCACCTATAGTGAGCTTATCTTCAATGTGTGAACTCTTTTTTCAAAATTGTACTTGAGTACAGTACTTGAATATATGTACTTAGTTCTGTCCACCACTGATTCTAATTGCCTGAGTTTAATGTTTAATTAACTGTAGTGTTGGAATGTTTTAATCTTGTTTTTTCTAAGTAAAGCACTTTGTAACTTAGTTTTGAAAAGTGCAATCTGAATAAGGTGTATTATTTTATTGTTATTATTATTAGTAGTGGTTGTATTATTAACGAAACACACACAAGTATTACAGAAAAAATCTCTATGATCTTCAGTTTTCAGTGAAACTGATTTAAAATCATCATGTGTGGTTTCTGAGGACAAAGAACAGGTTGAATAGAGGGTTAAAGAATTACAATGTTTACTATGCGCCCCAGGACTAGATTTAACCATGCTTTAAAAGTAATCAGTAAAAATTTAAAAATCAATTCCAAACGGTCAATACGCGAGGAGATGCCTGAATTGAAATGGTGTGATTTTGTCTGCTTTCACCAATTAGGATCTGAGGTGCTGCATTCAGAGCAAATTGTGACTGTGAGAGATGTGTGACTTGATTGCAAAATAGAGAGCTACAGTAGTGCAGCCTAGGTTTAATTTAGAAAACCAGTTATTAACTTCTTCTTTTTTTTGGGAAGAATTACTTTACATAATTATACCTTTATGTTGAATTCATACTGTATCTCTGTAACACAAGAAACAAGAAAACTAGGAATGATAAGCTTCACAATGGTATGCTTTGTTGCCTTTCATGTTGTAAGGCCAAGTGGGAACGAGTATATGAACAGGACTGGGCCTAAGACTGAACCTTGAGGAACTTAGGAAGACATTTCTGTAGTCAGGATGAATGTTGTAGTGATATGAGTTGAGGCAGTTTAGAGTTTCCCTTTGATTTCAACCCACAGATCTAAGTCAGCCCATGAAAGTATGTGTTGTCAATGGGTGCATTAAGATCTAATAGAATTAAAATTAAACTTTCAACCCCAATCGGCTGCAAAAATGAAATCGCTGGAACTGCTTACTATGTGTTACTCTAAAAGCTAGATGTAATCTTTGTTGCTTTGAACAAATACCTCACAGACTAAAGTCACATCTGCCATCCATAAAGTGAAGGGTTGCTTAACATTTTGTTTAGTTTTGCTGCTCTCATAAGATAGAAAATCAGATATTCAATGTTATGCTCGCTGTAAGACGTATGAGCTTTCTGGAACTTGTTGGATGCTTTTCAATTTGTAAAATGAAATGAGAATTTGTGAGATTAATGCAGCTTACCTGCGTAGATCACTAAGACTTTCTTGTACAGCACTCACCAAAGATGTGACTCAGAGAAAGTCGTGCCGAAGTCTGGGTCGATTAACTTTTTTTTTTTCTCATTTTTTGTGCTCCTAATGAGCTGTTTTATCTCAAGGGGCTTATCCTGCTACTGAAGTGAATAAACCTAGTGTAATGTATGTTTGGAATTCAAAATGAGTTTAATTTTCTTTTCCTATTGTGTAATACAGTACCTTTTGTTCAAGGATCGAATTGTGCAGCAAAGGTAACAAAGTATTTAGTAGAATAAGGGTGATGTGTCCCTGATTCTATCAGCTCTTATATTAAGAGGCACTACATACAAAACAGCCTTTGACATGCAATGGTTGTATACATGGACAGGTCAGTGAGTCTAAAAGTATGCATGCACAGTGATGCTATCAACTGTACAGTACTCATTAGTCCAGTACCCATTTCCTAATGGATGTCTTTTCAAGTTCCAAACTCCACTACTATGATACATAATTGCTAAAGTTCAAAACATTGCCCTTCTCCTGAAAAAAGATCACAATAGAGATGCTTGGCTTCTTTCAAAGGAGGCATCCTCAGATTAACAAATGTTTAATGTGATTTTTGTTTTCAGGGTGGAGGCACTTTAAGTATACACCAGGATTCTTTTGGCAGTAGCAGAGGACATAAAGTGTAATCCTCTAATGACAGTCAGGCCCGGCTTGGCTCACAATACTGTGAAGAGGTTCTAGCTACAGCAGATCCTGTTAGTTAGCTTTTCTTACTGCTGCTGAGCCAGCAGACTGAACTGAATGATAATGGACCAGAATCAAGCCTAATCCTTCTATCTCCCTTCCTCTATGTCTCTCTTTTTCAAACTAACCACATCCAGCTGATCTGCCACCACCCCTGGCAGTAGAAAGAAGCCAATAAATGTTCCTCTAGGTGTGATGTGATGTAAATTTGATTGTCTTCCACACATCAAAAGATTCTTATTTCTTACTAAGATGAAAGCACGGGGGACGTCTATCTTCATTTTTTCCCATTCTACTTCTGCCTTCTACCTATCCCTCTGGCAGCACAGAAGGTTAGGAAATGCTACCTTTCTTAAGCCTTCCTTGGTGTATTTGACATGTGGCAATGCAGAGATGGCAGTCTAAGCAGCATAATCTGGATGCCCTACTATCCGCCTGGGATGTGACCCATGCTAATGCTTTAAAGAAACAGAAATGTGACTACAATTTCAATGCTATAGCATATGAATTATTTATAAGTTTTGGGTCAGACTGGCATACCTGATTTCTCATATTTTGTGGGTGCATCTACTCTTAAATGCATGTGATTGGGTAAGCTTTACTTTAATATAGCAGTGCACTTCATAACTTCATGCCACTTCACTGTTAAGCAGGGAAACCTTAGATAAAAACAAGCCAAGTCATAACATATTTCTTGTTTCTCCTTTGAAAAAGTTTTTTATTTCCCTGTATATTGTACTTCATTTGAGATGCTGTCAGAGCTGTTTCATGTGCATCAGCATTTGAATTTTCACTCAAAGGGAGCACCTCTGTGTGAACCAGAAACTCTGCAGGAGATCAGCAGAGGAAGGCAAGCAACCCAGAAACAGATCTGCGTGCGTGTGTTTGCGTGTGTTGTGGAGAGGAGTGGGTAACAATGGGTTAATGTAGATCAAGAAAGCCATTTCCAAGTATGTTATTTGTATTCATGCAGTATGAAGAGCTTTGAGGATTATTCTTCAGGAAAATGGACTACACAACTGTATTACCATGATATGATAAGATAACTTTTTACATAGATTAAATTTTACATGGATTACCATAACCATACAAGTTCTAACCACTGAAATAAACTGAAAGCATGGGAGAACTGGTACCTGAAAACACAGAAAAAACAAATTTACTGATATTGTTGTTTTATGTTGGAAAATGTTCCAATAATATAAAGAATATGTTTTGTCAGGCTACTAATGCAGAGACTGATTTTTCTCTGCGCCATCCTTATTGGCATGTGAATAGAAATAATACTCAAAATGTTTGGAAAATGGTATAAAATTCAAATTTTGTTAACTTCCATTCAAGAAACACAGTCACTTGAAGCACTCGGTGGCATTTCTGTAGCAACATATTGCTGAGTCTGAAGTCCCTAGGACAAAGAGACATACACAGGTGCCTTACAATTAGCAAAGTTGCATAAGACAAAGGAAATAAATAAATAAAAACCTTTGACATAATGTCCAGCCAGTAAAAAGGTCCTAATTAGAAAGGTTTACATTTCATTATGATAATGTATACATTATGAGAAAATGCTTTGACAATAACACATAATGATGAAAGACTAGAACTAGTAGTAGAATTTACACCCCATGCTCAGGACCATCTCATAAAGGATTTTGCAGCAGACGGTTGTCTGCCTGGTCGGGGTGATTCTCCCTGCCCTTGTCTCTGACCTGGTGTCATCCTTTTCCAGTACGGAGGGGAGCTGAAGGCCAGTGATTTTTCATATTGGAGCTTATGCTTGGAGTAGGAAACCAGCAGGCTTACTCATACATGTAAGAATGGTTCCGCTTACAATCATGTTTCATTAAAATGGGATTGTGGGCGCCTGGGTAGCTCACCTGGCAGAGCAGATGCCCATATCTAAAGGTTTACTCCTTGATGCAGTGGCCGCAGGTTTGACTCTGCCCTGTGGCCCTTTGCTGCATGTCATTTCCCCTCTCTCTCCCCTCTCATGTCTTCAGCTGCCCTATATAAATAAAGGCCTAAAAAAATTATCTTGAAGATTGTGAGGTATTGATGAGTCTCATTAAGTGCTCTAGAGATCTATTATTAGCTCTGATCTTGAAAAACATGCTTGCTGCTCTCATCATCTGTCTTGATCCATTCTTGACAACTCCAGATTTTACATCTTTGTTGCCTCACAGGTTCAACGCTTTGTTTTGTGGGTGTTGGCTTCGGGAGGCTTTAGTGAGGCTGTTTTCATTTGGGCCACCCTAAGCCATAAGATTTATAAATTGTCTAATCAATAGGTATCCCCCAATATTGTTTAGAGAAGTGTTTCATGGGACACAGACAATAGCAATGACTGATACACTCTGCATTGAAAAAAAATTACCATGGAGGGATAAAATATTTATGATCCATTTGGAACAAATCCCATCATTCGCCTCTGCAATTTCCTTTGAATGTGGAGCAGAGTAAAAGAGGCAGAGGCAGGAGTTTTGCGGTGCTCTTTCCAGAGATGCCTGTAGACAAAATGCGGGCTATATCAAAACTTCAGTGAGGGAGGTGACAATGTCAGCTGCTGAACTGTGGGGGAGTGCAAACTGCAGGCAGAAAACAGTGTTTGAGACTGGCTGGTATTGGATTCGGGCTTAGGTTTGTCCTTTGCAAGGTTTCTCTACTGACACCTAATGGTTATAGTGATATAAATTATTCAAAAAATCTCGAAAACAATTAGAGAATAAATATTGAAATGATATATACATCTTATCCTCACAACACCAGGGGCTCCCTGAATAAATCCACTTTTATTTTTGCCTCTGCCACATTTATTTTTCACTTTCTCGCTATAAATTATGAGCATCCTCTTTTCTCCTCACACCTTTTATGCACCACGTTATTTATAGAAAAATGGAGCAGGGGGTATTTTACCACCAATGTTCTCATAATACATTCTATCAATTTTTTGGGCTTTTCCACCTTTAATTGATAGGACAGAAAGGGGGGAAAGACGTGCAGGAAATCGTCAAAGGTCAGACTTGAACCCCAGACCTCTGTATCAAGGAATAAACCTCTCAGTACACGTGCGCCCGCTCCAACCACTGAGCCGACCTGGCCACGTCATAACACCGTCTTAAATCAGTAACCTACCAACATCTATTTGTTTTACACCCTCAACCTACTTCTAGAATATGAAATTAAATATTAAAATAGCATTCGAAAATGCAATGATTATTGATTACCATGCCCATAATGAAACATTCAAAATATATTATTAAACATGTTGCTGTAGTTCTATTGCATGTAATCATGGGGCCCATTACAGAGCCAAAAAAATAAAACATGGTGCCTGACTTTTCAAGTTCTTAAAGGTTAATTATTCAAGAATTCCCTCTTCTCACAAGAAGCCAAGAACAGCAGGATAGCACAGCTTCTTCCTTATTCCCTTGGAGAGTGGCAGGAGTTTAAAACCACTGTTCAACATAATTGAAATGCACACGTTGTCTGAAGTCTGATGCCTTAAAGCAAGGCAGAATGAAAATGTAGTACACCATAACCTCAGATACTTTCTCTGTTATAGCAGAGCAATCAGTGATATAGTTCTAATCAGCAATATGGTTCTAATCAGCAACAGGACTAATCTGCTCTTTCTTATTTGGATTATGCATACATTGTGAGTAGGAATTATGTGTGTGGATTAGTTGGTTCATCTAATTAGATTAAAAGACATACCAGTATTCTATATTGGACATGTAAATAACAACACAACACGTATAAGGTTTTCATAATTAGGTTACAGTTTAAACCAAAATTATAATTAAGATCCACATAAGGAGCTGACATTTTATAACATTTGCATAAAAGAAAAAGATGTAGGCTATAAAAAATAAAAAGGGAAATATAGGTTAATGTCAAACAGACAAATTTAGAGGTCGAGGAACACCTTTAAATTCACATGTTGAAATCTCCACCAAATTTATTCTAATCTTTTAGTATTCCTTCATGAACATTTCCCAAACCCAATCTTTTCTTATCTATACCAGTCAAAACAAGATACAGAAAAATATTTTGACGAGAGGAAAAGCAAAATTGAAGCCTAGACTTTGACCAAATAACTCTGTGAACCATCAAGCCACATTGTCAACAACAGGCCCTAACTGCATTTTCAGCATAAGCTGACCTTGTTTTCTGAGCACCTTAAAAATATAATGCAAAACATTATTTATCCAAACATACTGTGGTCTCCTGAAATGTGAGACTGAGCATAGGCGCCGATTTATGTTTTCCTCCGTGGGTGCTCACAGGCGCACGCTCTTTAAAACCCCCCCAAAAAAGTAGTCAAAACTTTTTTAGCTACATTTCAGAACCTTAGGAAATGGACAGCGGCCGACACGAACACACACGCAGGAGCACTACAAAACAAGAAATAAACCAAAATGTAGATATAATCAAAACTCCCTTGCTGGCTACTGCCCTGATGATGTTATTTGAAATGATTTTCTGACTTTTCCCTGAGTTTTTTTGTCATAGCAAAGCACCGCCTACTACGGCAATGTTGCATCAGAATCGCAATATCCGGGCAACGTCATCAGCCCTTACCCGGCACCAGTACAGTACAGTACAGCATAGACTTGCAAAAGTTATCTCTTAAACTGAGGTAGCCTTTCACTTGTTATGGCTGACCAAACTGTCGTGGAGAAAATGAGCGAATTGCAAGTGGACGAGAAAAAAAAGGTGATGTAACCGGCTACGTTTAAGTCATATTAGCCAGCTAGCAGCTAGTGTAACGTTAGTCAGATTCATGCTGTCATCCAGCAATGCGGTGCTACCCTTTGGCTAGCTAGCCTTTATGAGTAACGTTAGGTTTGCTTTACCCAAAATGTCACTCTCAATATAACTTCAGCGTTAGTTTAATTTTTGTTTCAATCTGTTTAGGCATTAAAATGGTGTTACATTGTCATTAAGCGAGACCAGCCAGCGAGTTTGGTTTGGCTAACGTAGCTAACGTGTTCGGGAGAGAGAATACCCTTTTACGCCAAACTCAATTCAAAATTCGGTGATTTGAATGTTTCACTGTCGCTGAATATATTATTACAGCACATGCAAATAGTGCGTAGATCGTATCCAGGTGAGTCTGAACCAGCGTCATACCAAACTTCTTTGTCTTTTATCCGCTTTCTTCTTGATAAAAGTTCACTAACGTCATAGCGTGAATTTTGGACAGGGGGGAACTGAAAGTGGTAAAGATGGAGGAAAAAAGAAGGCTAAAAGTTCTGCTGGGGACTCTGGAAGCAGGGCAGAGGTACGTTGCTAAATAAAGTGTCATCTATATAGATGCTATTATTAGACATCATAATGTATTGTTTTACAACAACTCATATCATGGTGTACATATTTGTGTAGGTCTTTGTAATTGCATGCCCACACATCTCAAGCAGCCACACACCCATTTTGATTAGATACTAATATAGATTAAAACAATTATTTTAATTTGGTAAAACATTGCACATATTTCGAAGTGCAATGAAAAAAAAAGGTCAACAATGACATCACATTGAGATAGTTCTAGCACGAATGGAAGTTTGAGTTTCAGAACAGAAAATATTTCGACAATCTAAAACACAAACTATAAACGTAATTGGTCCAAGTCCCTTAATACAGTACAGTAAAGTGCTGGTGTGTCTTCGTGCTCTCACTGTTTTGTCCTGTTTGTTCCATAATAATCTACAGTACATACTGTGAAGTAGAAGCTGTGGCAAACTGAGAAGATTAGAAAATAGTGGGTAGACAAAGAAAATAATATTTCAATTCAATATTTTTTAAAATTTTTCATCTCAACCTTCTGTCATGCATGGATAATAATGGTCCGATGTGCAGTTGACTGAGACTCGGGAATTAGCATTAGCATAAACTATTTGTGCAGATTAACCCAATCAGAGTTATTTTAAAGTGACAGCATTTTTCCGCTATCCTCCATTTACTTACACCTTTGGTTCTGTCTAGCTGACACCAGCACCCCAGTACATTGATGAGCGTCTGACTTTGTACGCTAAGCTGAAAGCTGAGCATGAAGCTCTGATGGCAGAGAGGGCTGCGAAGAACAGCCGTGCCATCAAGGTGACTCTGCCCGATGGAAAGGTGGTGGATGCCGAGTCCTGGAAGACTACACCATACCAAGTGGCCTGTGGAATCAGGTCCGTGTGATGATGATGATGATGATGTAACTTTTAAATGTGACACCTCGTTTTCATGTAGCACAAAAAAAGAAGGAAAACCTCAAGGGTGTTTCAGGAATTTATTTTCCAAAGATTAGCTGTCAAGTTTATTTGTACAGACTGTACTCATTGTTACACTTTTAAAAGTCTTCACAACACCCACATTAAAGTGATGGTTCGGAGTAATTTCACCCTAGGGTCCTTTGCACCATGACCTTGAGCCAAACACCCCCCCAGAAGTGGCGTTATCAGCTGAATAGCTTAGCGCAGAGGCTAATGGACCCACGTTTGTATCTCGTAAGTGACCCCACTAATAATGCCCGAAATGATACCAAACGTCTACACTAGTACAAATAGGTTATGTACTCATAAAACGATGGATTGGAAAGTATTAATTTAATATAAACACTTGCCTGCTCTCTGTTGCTGCTGCTGCTGCTAGATGCAGTTAGATGAGTGCTTAGGGCCGTCTACAAATTACTACACCGAAAAGAGATACAACAAAAATATTTATTAATTTAATGATTAAATAAGGTAATGTCTCCAAACTTAGCTCAATTATTACTTGTCTCCTGCTAGTTATACTACAGCACTTATGTTAAATTAAAAAATATTTTTGTTGCATCTCTTTTCGGTGTTGTAATTTGTAGACGTCCCTAAGCACTCGTCTTACAGCAGCAACAACAAAAGCGGAGAGCAGAAGCCAGCAGGCAAAAAATTCTGTTTTCAATCCACTGTTTTATGAATGTATAACCTATTTGCTATCTCAGTGTAGACTCTTTGTATCATTTCGGGCATTATTAGTGGGCTCATTTACGAGATACAAACGTGGGTCCATTAGCCCCTGCGCTAAGCTATTCAGCTGATAACGCTACTCTACGCTAACGCTCCCAATGTTAGACCCAGGTGAAAAAAGCTTCTGGGCGGGTGTTTGGCTCGAGGTCATGGTGCAAAGGACCCTAGGGTGAAATTACTCCAAACCATCACTTTAAATACACAATAATTGGAAATGACACCCGCCAACCTAAGACCGTCCAGCGAAGACAAGAAAATACTCATTAGTGTTAAAAGAAGGAGTGGAAACTTTCTCGTGGCATAGCCTGAGAATACAAAAGGTGCTCGAGACTGTTGATATTTATATAATGATGATAGATTTAAGTTCAAATGACCAGATTGCACAAAACACAGGGAAATGTAAGCATCTCTATGACCATCGTTGTATGAGTGGATGCTGCATTGCTCTGCTTGTTATTTCTTTATGACGCAATGACCACATTGGTGCATATGGCATGTCATTCTAACCTTCTGTGGCGCATGAACCTGTTTTTAGGTCCTAAAATTCTCATGACCAAGGCAATTGGATAGTTTTGTATGCGTGTTGTAATTTCAGAAGCATGGGGGGGCTTCAACGCTTTAAACTCAGTTTAAATAATTATTACTGCATCTCAGATTTCTCTCGATCTTATCTGAAAATAATTTAAAAGAAGATTGCGTTTGAGTCGCCATTATCATATAATCATGCACACATCTTGTAAGCATGTAAAACAAAAATTTGATAATCAGTATTGGAAGGTTTGGATTGGAAGGATGGTTATTATATTGCGATATTTATTTATGTTGAAATGCGCAACAGAATTTAATGGTGTGTTTTTTAATATTTTAGCTATACAGGATGGAAAACAAGATGTTATATTTTGACCTCTTTTGACCAAGCTTATCTGTTCCAGTATACTGTCAGAATATCTTATTTTTGGACATCTGCACATTCATTTGATGTGGAATATTTTTCTGTTTTATGTCCAGTCAAGGCCTCGCCGACAACACAGTGATTGCTAAAGTGAACAACAGTGTATGGGACCTGGACAGGCCACTGGAGGACGACTGCAGCCTTCAGTTGCTCAAGTTTGATGATGAGGAGGCCCAAGCTGTAAGTCAAACTCATCCCTTGTCTGACGCAGACGACGCTTGTTTTTATTTTTTCCCCTCTACATATAGGAGAGAAGAGTGTAGTATAGTTTATTCATCTTAAACACCTTTTTTTGGATGCACAGTTAGCTCCTTCTTGACCACCAAAACTATACTCGCCTGCCTATGAAAAGTATAAGTACAAATTTCAACAATTCTTCCGGTTTTCCCCCATTAAATCTCAGTTGAGTATTCAGAACAATACAGTTTGTTTTTATACATTTGAGAATTATGTGCTAAGGTTATACATTATATTTTGTCAAAAGTAAAGGTGTTAATTAGTTTTTTGGGATTTTGTCAGTGTACTGTGATTTTAACAAATACGATAATTACTGATCAGTACACACATCTCGCAGAGTTCGTTCAACCTTATTGATATGTAGTCAGGACAGGCAAGGTTAAATTGATGAGTGAGGTTTACAATCAATATTAAATGTCAAAGCTCTGTGATTTACCAGCTGTCTGAGCCACAAAGACATTAAGAGGAGACGTGAGAATGTAAAACACTGCTGCAATCATGTACTAAAAGTCATAAAAGTGGCAGCAACTGGTCTATAAGAGAATAACCAGACTTGTTCCTAAATTAAAAGTCCAATTTTATCATCATTGTCTATACAAGCTGCTGAGTATTTTACCGGAAGAAGAGCAATTTGTCAGTTCACGTACATAAGAAATTCCAAAGTCTCAGCAGGTTTTATAGCATATTTTTCAACATTTCTTTTGTGTCAACAGAAGTGATTTTACACAATGTAAGTGGTTTCACTTTTTTCCAAAAGCTTTAACAAAGTCTGCAGCACAATGAATGATTGTAACAAGGTCAACAATCTTGATTTTCCAGTAAAGCCATACTTCCCATTCTTAGTAAACACAAAAGGATGGATTGCACTGCAGTTTCTGCTAATAAAGTAATATTTTTGTTGTATATTGTTTTAGGTTTACTGGCACTCCAGTGCCCATATCTTGGGTGAAGCCATGGAGAGGGTGTATGGAGGCTGCCTCTGCTACGGTCCCCCCATTGAGAACGGCTTCTACTATGACATGTTCCTGGAGAACAATGAGTGAGTCACACAGGCTTTGGGTTCAGATTTGTCTGTACAATTATTGGTGTTAGTCAGCTCTTATTGTTATTTTGGTGTGTACTTCAATGCTTGGCAACGGTCTGGTTCACTGACTGGTGGCAAACACAAAACAGGTTGATTGGAATGACACTAATGCTGTCAAGCCGTATTTTTCTTGGGTGTGGATTTTAAATGACATCTTTTTATATACGTATGCTCATAGGATTGGAAGCCTAAAAGCACATCTATTCAAAACACAGAACTAGAGATTGCTTCTGAGAAGCTTTGAAAATGTATTGAGACTCCTTCAGAAATTTGAACAACTTTTTCACTTGACCTTTCCCTGAAACAGATGCATTCCTCCCTGCTGCAGGAGAGCGTGAGGAGAGCTGTCTAATTAATTCTACAACCTCTTTAATTAAGTCATTTTATGCAAATGGAATTCTTGGAGAATGTTGTTTGCAAGCATATTTTGACATTGCTCAAGCCCTAAAGCCAAGGACTTTTAAGTACTTGCCCATGCCCGGCTGAGGTTATCAGTTTCTGGATATCAAAGAATTACATTGGTGAACAAAAGGTCTGGCCACATGGCTTATTGGTCACATCCATGATGCCCTCTAGAAACACTGGCAGACAGAGTAAGACACAGTTATTGTCATTGAATGTAATGCTCTTGTTGTGTTTCTCTTTTGATGTTTTGGACAGGGGCGTATCGAGCAATGACTTTCCATGTCTGGAGACCTTGTGCAAGAAAATTATCAAGGAGAAGCAGCCATTTGAGAGGCTCGAGATAAAGAAGGAAACTCTGTTGGAAATGTTTAAGGTATTTGAATACACAAGCGCATAAAAAAAAAAAAAAGGAACACTTAATAAGTAACAGAACTCTAAAACTACTTCTGCTCCTTGACAGTACAACAAGTTTAAATGCCGCATTCTGAATGAGAAGGTTACCACTCCCACCACCACGGTTTACAGGTGAGTCCTGGCCCTGTGCATGTCAACGTTTTTGTCTTTAAATTAGAATTCTGGTGATAAACTATATTTTTTGTAGTGTCAACAGAACCCATTTAAAATACCAAAACCATGAATACATTGATCCTACTGACTGAGTATTGTCTCTGTTGCCAAAGCCTGATATAGCATATTCCTCTGTGTCATATGCTTTGTTTATTACAATGAACATGGGCGCTGTATTATTAGGGAAATGTTTGCTAAAAAGCTGGTGCCTAGCTGTACTAAGAAATTCATCTGTCCCATTAAAGTATTTAATCATGAATTTGTGACTTGTTTTTAAATATTTACGTCTTCAGCAGTGTCAGAGATCGGTCTGGAAGTCGGAGAGTACTGAGAGATTAACGCGTTCTTGGTTTTGGTCTTTTTATGGGATTTGATAACAATGACAGAAATATACTATATATAGAATATTGCTAGCCTTATCCTAAATGCAACACTTATACTATTCTTGTAAACACACTTGTAAAAACACTAAACATTCTGCATTTTAGGTGTGGTCCCTTAATTGACTTGTGTCGCGGGCCCCATGTGAGACATACAGGGAAAATCAAGGCACTTAAGATCCACAAGGTGAGCCATGTATTGTTAGTGTATATGTGGACATATTGTTGAATAAAACAAGTAGTATTTCATGTACTGTATTCTGTGCCCTGAATGTCGAGTAAGCACATATGTCCCCATTTCAGAGCAGAGTTGCCTCTCAAGGGATTTGATGGACCCAAAAGACTGATTAAAGCTAACATATTTCTTTTGTCGTGTGCTAGAATTCGTCTACATACTGGGAGGGAAAGGCGGACATGGAAACCCTCCAGAGGATCTACGGAATCTCCTTCCCTGACCCCAAAATGCTCAAAGAGTGGGAGAAGTTTCAGGAGGAAGCCAAGAACAGAGATCACCGCAAACTGGGCCGGGTAAGAATTGAGATGCGAAGAAACTACCAGTAGAAAGAGTTGATTTCCATGGTAATTTTGAAATAGTCTCCTACAGGTTTTATTCTTACAAACAAAGGTTTTTCACTGTATTTTATGAAATACCGGTAGAATACTTCTAAAGTATAAGAACCAGAATTGGTTTTGATGTGTGTCTGATGTTACCAAGTCACACTTTCTCAACAGACAGGATATTAAAAGCCATTTCTGAAGTGTGAAAATATAGTGTGTATATATAGTATACTCTGGGTGCATTTGTAGCAGTTTTTAAATGTCAGAATAATGTTTCAGAAAGTATCACTTACTTTGTGAATTGTTAGAAAGTTGGTCATTTACATGTATTGTTAATATATATGTCAATTAAGCATTATAAAAACAAATTATCCATGCCATATTTTAAGTTTTGAGTGATGCCAAAATTATGCCATGGCATAATGCAGCATTCACTTAGATGTTACTTTAAGTGTGTGTGTGTGTGTGTGTGTGTGTGTGTGTGTGTGTGTGTGTGTGTGTGTGTGTGTGTGTGTGTGTGTGTGTGTGTGTGTGTGTGTGTGTGTGTGTGTGTTGTGTGTGTGCAGGGTAGGATATATAAATAACAGGTGTGGAAAAGCGATCTGAGCAGGAGACGGAGTACATTGTCAGACAAACCCTAGTTACTTTAAATATGTTATGAGCAGTTGCATTATTTCAAAGTGAAACCAGTTTGGCCTGGGTGGTGGCTCTTTGTAGTTTTCCATCACAATAACAAACCCTTTATTTTTATATATATAATTTTGTTTTTTTAGGAGCAGGACCTGTTCTTCTTCCATGACTTGAGTCCAGGAAGCTGCTTCTTCATGCCTAAGGGAGCCTTCATCTACAACACCCTGATTGAGTTCATCAGAGTAAGTCAAAAACTGTCTGACACACAGTGGACAAATTGCTGTGACCTCACTCCAAACTTTAAGACATAAAAAAAAAAAAGACTGAGGGTATAATTCAGAAAGTTTAAATTGGCAGGGAAGCTTGGGGAGAACAGATTTGGACCTTTAGTTGGCCTGTGCAATAATAATGGCTTTATATATTCACAAGATGTATTGCTGCAGTTTTAAATCACTTTAGCGTCATATTCTTTTATAGAGAGGGGTAGGAAAGGATTAGTTATATGTTCATAATACAACTTGGTCATGGTCTTAAAACCAATGAAAGGCTAATTAATCAATTTTTTGAAACCAGGAGCTGCGCATATAAAATGTTTTAGTTTCACAACTATAACAAAAGGATTTTTATTTTTTATTTCCACATAAACATGTGCATAAAAATACAATAAAATGCAAAATCATATGTGTGCCCTCTCTTCCCACAACAATAATGCTATAACCATAATGCTGTAAATAGATATTGACACATCACATTTTTCTGTCTCACTTGGTTTTCAGTCATAATGCAGTGCACATTAGAAGCAATTTCACTTTGATGTGGTAAAATAGATTTCTGACTGGGGAGTAGTGGGATGTGTTTATTTAACAGGCACGCAACAAAATACCTTGCGCATCCAACTGTTTGTAGGGTATATGACTGTCGGGATAGAAATGCCTACCATTTCCTTTCAGTTTAGCCCAAATCCCCTTCATCATGTGTAAACCAACTGGGATGTGAATATGCAGCGGTTTAAATGTTTTCTGAGGTAGTTTACTTTTTCAAAATGAATGTTTTAGATGAAAAGCTCTATTTATCAGCGAGTCCCCAGGTGTTGACAAATAGTTTTACCAGTTGTTTGTAGTTGTGATGTGTACAGAGCATTATGGTATATACTCAGAATTCTCACAAAGATGATTTCACTATTAAGACTGTCTTATGTCTGTCTTTGGCAGAGTGAGTACAGGAAGAGAGGTTTCCAGGAGGTGGTGACACCCAACATCTACAATAGTAAGCTGTGGCAGACCTCCGGCCATTGGCAGCACTACAGCGACAACATGTTCTCCTTCGAGGCAGAGAAGGAGACCTTCGCCCTTAAACCCATGAATTGCCCGGGACACTGGTGAGGCCTCCTTTTCCTCACATTCAGAGTTGTTTGAAAATACGGTTTTAATTTCAGCAAAGGACTAGAAAAGAATTAACATAAAATGTAAAGAAAAAAACACCCACACTGTGAATCAAGTCTTGCTCCAGTGTGAAATAGATATGTTTTGTTGGTTTCTGTCTCTAATCAGAGAAACGACTTTGTTGGAGCCAAGGTTGTTTGTTCACTAAATGTGTTGGTAGCCTTTAATGAGCTCAGAGTATTGTTATTTAATCTTGGTACAATATTTAGTACCTGTGGCAAACCGGCACAACCATTAAGCAATGTTTTCCCACACTTAAATAGCTTAATAAGAGTTTGCAGAGTGGTTTTGTTATCAGGAGTTGGCACAGTCATTGTGAAATGGCTTCATATTTTACTGCTAGATTTGTCATCCAGTTCCGCTCAACTCGTAATGGACCACTGTGTTGTTGAATGACCCAGTTCAATTTACTGCTGAATGCTGCATTGCAGTGTGAAGAGCCAGACTGCAGCTCTTTGTATTAAAATCTTTTATCTTCTTTTTACTGTTCCAATCTTTGTGCTATCCACATTGGCAAACCCTCTGGAGATCATACTGAAATGGAAATTGAGCTTTCAAACACATTTGTGTTAGATCTCAGTTAAATCAAATATTGAATGCAGTCTTTCATAGTAGTATTGAAGCAGTAGAGCAATTTTTTGTTTTTGTGATAACTTAAGGTTGAAGTAGGCAGTAATTTGTGTCGTTTTTATGTGATGCCTGGCTCTGTTTGGCTGCAGTCTGATGTTTGATCACCGTCCACGCTCCTGGAGAGAGTTGCCCCTTCGCATGGCCGACTTTGGCGTTCTGCACAGGAACGAGCTGTCAGGAGCCCTGACAGGCCTCACCCGTGTCCGCCGCTTCCAGCAGGATGATGCTCATATCTTCTGCACCATGGACCAGGTGAGGCTTGGACAATGGTGCATTGACAATACTCTGCCAAGTTTATACATTTTGGATTCAAATGTGATGAAAAGGTTGCCTGATGGCACCAATAAATTTGGCTTTAAAGGGTTATTCTGCCAATTTTACACATCAGCCTGTTTAAAAAAACAAAACAAAAAAAAACATGTGGAGTACTACTGTACATGTGAAAAAGTTGTATAAAGCCTTTTTGCGTCTCCAGAGGGAGCTGCTTGAAGTCTTGATTAATTATCTTAAAGGTCCCATGGCATGAAATTGTTTTTTTTTTACATTAATATGCGTTCCCCCAGCCTGCCTATGTTCCCCCAGTGGCTAGAAATGGTGATAGGTGTAAACCAAGCCCTGGGTATCCTGCTCTGCCTTTTGCGAAAATGAAAGCTCAGATGGGCCGATCTGGAATCTTGCTCCTTATGAGGTCATAAGGAGCAAAGTTACCTCCCCTTTCTCTGCTTTGCCCACCCAGAGAATTTAGCCCACCCATGAGAGAGAGACATCATGGCTTTCAAACAAGCAAAGTGGCAGTTGGTCAAGGCCACACCCCCACCCTCCACCTTGGCACATACTAAGGAAAGTTCATTGTGGGACTGGCTCTAGTGGCTGTAATTCTGCACCAAGGCTGAATTTCGGGAAAGAGACTTCAGATACAGTATTAGGGGACCACTCAGGTCTATATAAAAGCATCCAAAGAGCACCATGTCATGGGACCTTTTAAGTGGCCTTACTCAGACAGCGTCAGTTGCAGCTGAAGACTACAAGTTTGAAAGTGAAAATAAATCTGAGGGTGTGGAGAAAGAAGGGATCTTACCAGACATCTATAACCCGCTCTTCATGTCTGCTCGAGGCTCCATTAGCCACTACTGGTGTAACACACACACAATTCTCCAACCGAACTGTCGAAGTTGCATTGTGGGTAATGTAAGTGCCAGGTTTTGACAAGGAAGAGGAATGAATGTGTGGAATAAGAAGGACAAAATCTCTGGTTCTACTGTATCAATTTTGATACTAACACACACTAAAAACTGTTCGTCATGAATCTGACAATGTTATGGGAGAGCAAAGCTAAATTGGTATATATATGCATTTCCAAGAAAAAAAAACACTTCAATGCAAGTTAAACAATGCTAAGACAAAAAAACAAACGCACAGCGGTAAACAGTGGGAAGCAATCACAGTTTACTGAGAAGTGGCTTTCTGTGGAGAAGAATTTATACTTGTTTGAAGAAGGCCAGTTTTGAAGGCTCTCAGTAAATCAGTGTCTTGCTGGGACAGTTTATTGAATAAATTCAGGTAACGTTGTCAGTGAACGGTCTGTCACATTCTCAGGTTAAGTGAGAGGACTCCACAAGCTGCCGCAGCGTGGTGTAGCAATTTGCATGTTAAGTTATTTCACCAAAGAGGAGCGCTGCCAATATCGATGCGCACAAACACAATTTTGGAAGACAGAAGTGATTTCCTAATTGCTCTATTCTAATGTAGAGACACAGCAACTTACAACTTTTGTCAGTAATGTTAGTGGATTGGATGGGTAATCATTTGACTGCACTTTGTACACAAATTGTTTGTTTCCATTTTTAATTTTTCACTTTGACTGCAGCAGCTAGAAAGTACTGGTTGTTGTCGTTTTTGAATCGAATCTTGACATTTTCTGAATCGTGCACCCCTAACTGTTAGTGTCTTTTGTGACTTACCAAATTCAAATGTAAAGCAAACTGCAAAGGAGAGTATATGTTCTTATGTTATACTTGCCATGTAGTTTATTATCATGTCTGCAGATGGTAGCTTACGGTTAGGACTTGGGACAGAGAGTTATCCCTCTTGAACAGAGGCGCTTGTTTTTAATTTTTCTTCTCTGTTTTAGATCCTGTTTGACCGCATGTCTTTTGACATCCAAGCTGCTTGCTTGAGAAACAGTCATGTATCATGTACATCCAATAAGATGAACTGTTTATCCTCATTCTTGTGATTATATCGTATGATGGTTCATGAGAAATTGAACATGCAGCTCTTTCACAATGGATTATGCTAATTCTCTCACATTGTTTGTTTTACCCTAGATTGAGGAGGAGATCAAGGGCTGCCTGGATTTCCTGCGGACTGTGTATGAGGTGTTTGGCTTCACTTTCAAACTCAACCTCTCCACAAGACCAGAGAAGTTCCTGGGGGACCCGGACGTCTGGGACCAAGCAGAAAAGGTAATCGGAAGGCCTCTTGTTTCTCTCGTATGGTTAAATTGAGAACCGCACTCTCACAAAGTCTCACTGGAGAATTAAGATGCTGATCTGTGATATTATCAAGATGGAAATGTTGGAACCACTTCAAAGGACAGCACATGGAAATTTAATTTGTAGACCTGGAGAATATTTATACTTTAATGAAGATGTTTTTTTTCTGTAGAGCTGCTATCTGTTCCGAAGCAGAAAATGCTCGTTCATCTCCAGAGAATCTAGTACAGTGCAGTCA
This sequence comes from Perca fluviatilis, assembly GCF_010015445.1. Taxonomy (NCBI): domain Eukaryota; kingdom Metazoa; phylum Chordata; class Actinopteri; order Perciformes; family Percidae; genus Perca; species Perca fluviatilis. Next base: position 27,700,500 of record NC_053117.1, read on the forward strand.
CCGTCTGCCTTTGCTGTCAAATCAAATTCACTCTCTGTGGACTAGAGCTATATTTTACATCTTGGGTTCAGCTCAAAGTTTCTCTGGGAGAGAACAGGTAGTGTTTAAAACTATTTTGAACAAAATAATAAGAGTGAGTGAGTTAAACTGAGTGATAATGAGTGTATTGCTCGGTGCTTTCGGCATTAGATGAAACACAGTTAGGGCCCTATCTTGCACTCAGCGCAATTGCCTTTGTACACCGACGCATGTATCATTCCTATTTTGCACCCGACGCACAGCGGACTTTTCCCTCCACAGACGCTCGTCGGTAAATTAGGGAATGTATTTGCGCTCCAGGGGGCGGTTCAGCGAAAAGAGGAGGCGTGTTCCGGCGCAAACGTTACCTGGTGCTATTTTGCAGTTTCAGAAAACAATTCCGCCATTGACCAGGAAAAACCTGGTCTAAAGTCAGTGGCGCTAGTCTAAAGTCAGTAGCGCGTTATTCAGATGCTATTTTAGGGGCGCTTGCTTGGCCATAATGTAGCGTGCAAACCATACATAATTACAAAGGAAAATATTACTGAAAATGCGCTTCAGGTGTTTGGATAGGTCAGGAGGCACTTTACAGTACAGTCCTCAAAAAGTCGCAGCATTCTTTGTGGCTTGTTGTGTTTTACACATTTCCATGAATCATGGATGTGTTGATGACATAAATGAGGAAATATTAGAGGACTTAAGGAGACGTGATGTTGAACTACGGCGAGATCTGGTCCGGGAGTAATGCCGCATGCGCCCTGATGGAGCGGGTGGACGGAGATGGAGTGGGGGAGGAGGAAGGGGCACAACAAGTGCAGGTGGTGCGTTTGAGAGGCTCCACGCCCATGGCTGCAGCAAAATCCTCTCCAGACTTGAGGAGATGCGCCCGGAGCGGTCGCGAGCAAAATCGCCACTCGGCCAAGACGGGCATTTATTACTTTGCCGCATCCCGGACAGCTCCCGCTGGCGTGCGCCAGGCAAATCCGGCCATAATATAGCAATACCCGCCATAGAACAAGCGCCCTGCTCTTAAAGGGAATGTGAGATGACGCTCTGATTGGTTTATTGCACGTTACGCCCAAACCACACCTAGCTACTTCAGACCAACCCATTTTAGATTTGCGTCGGGCGCAAGAGTCATTTATCCCGCCGGTATAATAGCAACAGCGCCCAAGATCCGCCCACAAAGCTACTTGCGTTTTGCGTTTCATACTTGCGTTTCAGATCGTTAAAATAGGGCCCTTAGTGTCTCTCTTGGGACAACTTCTAGTCAAACAGATGAATCAGTAAAATCACTAAATGACAGTTGTTGGATAAAGGTGCCACACGTATACTGTATTGTTTTATCAGTAGCACAAGTATATGGTTTATTAGTCTGACAAGCCTTTACTGGCAGGCTCTGAATGAATGAAAAGGTATCTGGTGACAAAGACACCCCATGCGTTGAATTTTTAAGCAGGGTGAGATGTTCTTTCACATGACATTTGTTTTCCTCTTGATCTGATTGTTTAGAGGGCCGTTTGATTTCACCAGTGAATTATTACATCTGCAGTGCACATTGCAACGCTGCCTCAAAGATGTTTTGATTATTGTTTAGTTTTTTACTGTTGGAAACTGAATAAGATTATGCTTTTTATGCCTCACTGTCCCAAACCATGTGTCATCTCCCCCTTCATTGATTGTGATATTTTTATCATATTGATTGACGTTTTTTTTGTGGCAAAATGCATTCTCTGTTTTGTCAACAGGAAATGCTCCATTTTTCTCACCCACTAGAACGATTTAACTTGGTCTTAGGGTACAACAAATCAAAGCCCACAGGGAACTGTATCCACATTCATACTTGAACAGATGGAAACTCAATAAGTGTGGTAAAATGTGAGCCATATATAATGCAGATATGGATACTTTATAAACGTTAAAGAGCTCCTTTTTAATTTCCATCTCTGGTTAAGTCAGTGGTGTTCTGTCCGTAGTGCTTCATTTTAACTGAATTTCCAAGTGTGTCTTTTGCCCGCTGGCAGCAGCACATTACTCATGATAAGTTATTTTTAACATGTTATTTTATTAATAATCAATCCAGTGGCCACAGTACTTTTTTTAAATATTAAACACTGTAGTCTGCTGATGGACAGAATAGACCAGAGAACTTAAAGACTACAGCATAGAGATTGTGCTGTTTCTTTCTCACTGCGTGGGTAATAATAATAATAATAATAATAATAATAATAGTATACCTCTCTCAGTAAGTCACAGTTCTCAAATTAGGGATACTATGAGTATGACCAGTTTAATATCTGGAGCTATGAAGAAAAAAAAAAAAAGAAAAAGATAATTAGAATAGTTCTGCAGCTGTTTAGTTGACCTATCAGGACACTTTTCTCTGAGGGAACCATTTCCTAAATTCAGCACTGACTTTTTATGATTAATGTTTGCATGCACAAAGGTGGAAAATTGTATACACGAGAAACTGACTGAAAAACTTGGCATCAGTGACTGGAACCGAACTTGCTGCATGTTTCCCTCACCTCATTAAATCCCTCGAGCAACCATAAAATATTATTGAGACGTTAACATTTCTCAGTTCAGTGATTAGTTCCAGATGAAGGAAATGTCAGGTCTAAACATACAGCTTTGCTTAACACCCCTGTTTACTTGCGTGTTGGTCAGCCATTGATAGTGTAACAAAACACTAATTGTTTGTTTTTACAGCAACTGGAGAGCAGCTTGAATGACTTTGGGGAGAAATGGATTCTCAATCCCGGTGATGGAGCTTTTTATGGACCAAAGGTGAGCCATGCACTGCAGTAATGATGCCCTTTTAACTGAAACAGCAGGAGGATTAGCTGCTGATGACTTGCGTCGTTTCTTTGCAGATTGACATTCAGATCAAGGATGCCATCGGTCGGTACCATCAGTGTGCCACAATTCAGCTTGATTTCCAGCTTCCGATCCGCTTCAATCTCACCTTTGTCAGGTAACTCTTCTACTGCTTTAGACACATTTTTTAAGTAAAATGGCATAAAAAAAAAGTTCTTTTTTTCCATTCCAAATACACATGTGCATCATAGAATTAAACATACAGTTAACATAGTGGCATATGGGATAACATTAAGTGCTGATGTGAAAGCAAAACATAGCATTGGCTTGAATGAAACTGTGATGTGCATTTATGGAGAAGTACCAAGATTTTAGTAGCTGCCCCAGAGGCTATAGATTTTTTATATTTTGCTGTTAAATGGTTTTTACCGTATTATAAAAAAACAAACAAAAAAACAATGCAGCTCGAACGCTGAGAATGTACTTATTTCTCCAGATGATCACTGTTTCTTTCCTTTTGGATGTTTCTTTTTAAGTGAGTTCCTAATTTCCCCCCCCCCCTTCAAATGATTTTGTAGTCATGATGGCGACGACAAGAAGAGACCAGTGATCATCCACAGAGCTATCCTGGGATCAGTAGAGAGGATGATCGCTATTCTGACTGAAAGCTACGGAGGCAAATGGTTTGTAAACAATCAATTTAAAAAAAGGTTGATTTGTCGAGTAGGCGCCGACATAGACATTTTTGTTTCATTGCATTTCCTCCTGAGCACGGTTAATGACTTTCGGATTCACTGAACAGAAAAAGAAAAAAAAGAACACTTCTTTGGGGGTGTAAATAATTGCACAGGTACCTGTCCTGCTTTTCTGCTAACCAGTTGAATGTGTCGTGTTGGGTTTCAGGCCACTGTGGCTCTCTCCTCATCAAGTGATGGTTGTACCTGTCGGACCGACCTGTGAGGACTACGCTCAGAAGGTAACCACTGACCACAGCTACTCTAGTCCATAGTCTCACTCCAAGAATTAGATTTAACTTTATTCTCATTGCACGGTCACTAAGACAATGAAATGCAGCTTAGCATCAAACCACAAGTACAAAAAGCAGTAAAGTGCAGAGTAATGTACATATGTGAAGTACAATGTTATTACAACTGATGGCTAGAGCAACAAAAAACGAAACCCAAGTTTACCTTTCAAATGTGTGAAATCTTGGACCTTTGATAATTTTTTGTGTTAAACGCATTGTTACTTGCACAAAACAGCCTATTTATAAACAGCTGCACAGTCAAGATATTAATATCTAAGTTATTGAAAAAAAAAACAGAATCTGTAGAAGTCTATTAAAAATGATAAAAGGAAATGAATGAAATGCAATAACGTGCTGGCATGGATTCAACTGTTGTCTCTCTGATAATGTGGCAGGTCAAGCAGGACTTCCACAACAACGGCTTCATGACTGATGTGGATCTCGACCCCGGCTGCACTCTGAACAAAAAGATCAGAAATGCACAGCTGGCGCAGTACAACTTTATCCTGGGTCAGTGGCAACACACTCTCTTTCACTCTTCTGTCTGTTTCCTCTCTTTATCTTTGTTATCTCTTTCGCACTGTCCATCTAGATATTGATTTTTTTTTTTTCTTTCCTCTTTGCATGTTTCCCTGCTTGGAAAAGTGGTGGGAGAGAAGGAGAAGACGAGTAACACTGTGAATGTACGCACCCGAGATAACAAAGTCCACGGCGAGCGCACTGTGGAGGAGTGCATTGAGCGTCTGAAACAACTCAAGACCTGCAGGAGTCGAAATGCTGAAGAGGACTTCTGAGCTTTTCTCAAACTCGCTGCTATCAGCTCGTCCTTCTCTCAACAGTACCTCGGGTCTTGCAACTTTAAAGGGCCATATAGTTGAAATCAATTTTTGAGGGATAAAACTACTTTTACATTGGTGCCTAGTCTCTGCTTTTTGTCCTCTAGAAGTCACATTTTTTTCAGATTTAACCGTTGTCTTTTTACCTGGTGTCTTCCATTGCCTCTTTACTGTATCATTAGTTTTTGGTTATAAAGTCTTATGGTTTCTGTACACCATGGAATGAAGTATATTTGTCCTTATGCCTTCCGCTTATATGGAAATACAACTAGTGAGACTCCAATATGACTAGGTCTTTAAACAGCTGATTGATGAACTGATGAAAACAAATGAGGGGAAATGGTTTGTTACAGTTTGTATCATTCTTTCTTCAGGGAATTGTACATCAGTTACAATTTTGATTATTAAATGATCTATTCTTAATTTGTGTTGTAATTTTTTTTATAAAGTTTACCTTTTACTTTTCCATGTTGAAATTTCAGCAGCAGTTTCTTTCTTCAGAACTGTCTTCTTAATTAAGCAGCTGCAAACAAGCTGTCAGGGTGTGAAGAAAAAGAAAAATTAGCATTAAAAGCATAACATAATTACAGCAATAAAAGTAATTGTGTAGCTGACAAAGTCAACATGTACTGAAATCCAGACTATAAACCAACAAGTACAATATATGGTTCTATGTTCTACTAACAGTCTATATCATTTAAGAAATGTGGTGTTTTTCAAGTCACAACTCAATTCATAAGTTCAAGATCCTGCATATTCAGGGCCAACTTTTGAAATTATTAAGATAGTTAAGAGTGGAAACATCTAATTTTTCCACAAGAGAGTGGAGGTTTGGATGGGAGTTGGAGTATCAGAAAGTTGTTGTGCTACAGTAAAAGTGGATCCTTATCACCATATCCTCCACTCGTTCATCATCACTTAGGATGGAAATTGGTGATGTGCTTGAGGGTAAACACCTGATGCTTCTCATTATTACATGCTTACTGAACTCAGGGACCATTTACTTTTGCTGTCCGCAACATTACACAAGATATGAGATATTTTTCAGTCAAATACTCTGCTTAATATAATTAAAACTGCTTTCATAAAATAAATGTTTCCAATTGCACTTAACTAGCTGGATAAAGCATGCAGAAGATATCACACAGATAAGTGCACATTACTATACATGTTCCAGTTATGCACTTTCACTTCCTTTTTTTCACTTTCTCTCCATCTGATCTCATCATTTCTGCTCCAAACCTGGGAACATACTCGGTCCACTTTATTAGTTTGCTTTACAATATTGACGATAACCTTTGCCGAACCCCCACTTTCAGTCTCCGATTATTATTCACACCACTAGTGGATGCTATATCTGTGTAATCAAGCTGCGCAGCTGGAACAGACAAATAGTGGGAGGCCATGTAGTTCAGCAGTTAAACAACTGGAAAATGTCTCAGCACAGATTGATGCCAAAGGACTTTATTTTAGGGAGAGAAAAAAAAACATTTAACATTTTTTAGTGACTCTTTGCTTACTGAGGTACAGCATTCATGAAGTACTTAACAGACATACGATTTGGAAACTCCTGCCCTGACACTGCTAACTGTTCCCTGTTTTATTGGAATATGACCTATTTAAACCATGCAAACCTAATTTAAGTAGGAACATTAGCACGAAGGTTAAACTTGGGGGAAGAGATGTACTCACACTTGCGGAAGAGGTCGTGGGCGCCCAACTCTGGATCCAGGCCAATGAAAACATTGATTTTGGCTGCTCTACATGTTGCAAGTAATTAAAATAAGTGAGAGGCCATCAGTTATTTTGGCCAATTTGAACTTTTCAGCACCAAATAAAATATGTTCACAGGTTGGGTTTCTTGTGTCGCTCTATATTTTATTTTTATGACACGTCTGTGACATAGTTAAAGAGACTTTTAGAGTTCTTTGTTATTATTCAATTGGATGTCGGGGTTTTGGTTTTGTAAAAATGTTAAAAACGTAAAGTCTCTGGTTGCAAATGCACTTATTATGCAAACAATAAGTAAAAAACTATAACAAAAAGTGTCTTTATACTGCTATGTGAACGCCAACCTGGCATTCATACTTCTTCTTCTTCTTATACACTGTCTTAACAATCATAAATGTTAAATCTTTAAGTTCACTTCTCTAAGGACATAGGAGAGTACAAATTAAACTGTCAGTACAAAGAAATCAGAAGACAAAAACTAATGTATCTCTGTTGGTGTGAGGACACCCTCATATCAATTATGACCACAAGGTGGAACAGCTGAACCAGGATCCTGTGGAGGTGTGTGTGTGTGTGTGTGTGTGTGTGTGTGTGTGTGTGTGTGTGTGTGTGTGTGTGTGTGTGTGTGTGTGTGTGTGTGTGTGTGTGTGTGTGTGTGTGTGTGTGTGTGTGTGTGTGTGAGACACTGATGTCAGTGGAGTGTGGGAGAGAAAAAAAAACATTTTGATAAGGGGTTAATGAAAAAGTAAATGGAGTAGGAGAGTGTCAACAGACAGAGCGAGACAGACAGAAATCTCTGGGGAATCAGCTCGGCTGTTGACTCTCAGCTTCCCTGTGAATCCTCACTCCCTCTTCCACCTTTGGATCCTTCTTTAATGCTTCACTGACAACCTGGCCATGAAGGGTCACAACGCTTCAGTGAACTGAGCAAACTTTTCTTTCTTTCACCACATGCATTTGCAGGTATCGATTCACATGTTAAAAAAAAAAAGGTCCCATTGCGGTGGCTATGATGCTGGGATAAGTCATGGTATGAAAACCTTACAAGGTAGCTCTCTTTTTATGATGGATAATTCAGGTTAGTCCATAGTTTTGGAGAGTATTTCTTGTTTTCAAAACAATCTTTTTATGCTTTACGTTACTTTGTTCTTAAGTACTTTTCAAAAAAACACTACATTTTACAAGTTAGTTATTAATAAAGTCACACGCTGTCTCCAAGATTTACTACATCCCTGACAATCTCCATGGTGAATTTTTCTAATGACCCACCTTAAAGGAATAGTTTGACATTTTGGAAAACACGCTTATTCGCTTTCTTTCCAATAGTAAAATGAGAAGAATGATGCCACTCTTGTACACTAATGGGGTGTTTGCGGGTTCTTAAGAAATAAAAGTCGATACATTTAGTGACAATTAAGGCCCTTAAAAAGTATTAAAAAGTCTTACCCCCTATTCATCAAGATATTACATTTCATAGCTTGTTTTCAATATGAATAAGTGAATTTAATCATTGCATAAGTGCACAGTGGGATTGAGACATTTCTATGTGATATATGATACTATGACAATTTAATGAAATTTTTGTGGCTAAGAAAAAGTCATAGTATAGTATGTCAAAGAAATTGGTAAAAAGTCATGGTATAATATGCAATAAAAATATGAAAAATCACATAAAAAGTCATAGTTTAGCTTGTCATAAAATATCATAAAATGTCATAAATATGTCATAGTATAGTATGTCCAAATAAAAAAAAATATTATACCATGATAGTATATAGTTTTTTAATGACATACTCTACTATGACATTTTTAAAGAATTTATTTTTAATGGCATACTATACTAGGATATTTTTTAAAGAATGTTCTATTACATACTATATGACTTGTATTATTATTTTTTTTATGGTCAGTCAATCTTCTCATCTAACTCTCTAAAGTAAAGTGGACTTCCCAAAATGTCGAACTATACCTTTAAAATGCATAACTTATGCTGAGATTTCTCCTTCCATCTGCCTTTTTTCCCAGCAGTAACAAGTTGTTGTTTTTGTTTTTTTTTGTTTATTTTCCTTTGTCCCTATGACGACTGACAGCAGTCACTGCTGTTGTACTGCATATTCAGTGTGTATAATGTATGTAAAAGGTTTTTCCCACTACCTTTTTTCTGGCTCTGACAGCCAAAAGCTAAAAAGCCTCCCCTGTGACACGCTCATGATACTCTCAGCTCTTTCATCCTCGAGTAATGTTGCTTCTGGACTAAAGAAATGCATATTTGAATGCTTACCAACCAGAATATTTCTCTGTCTCTGCAGCAACTACAACCCCTACCACACACATGCACACAACCGCCTTCTGCACCATTACCCCTCTGCATAAATGCAACACACAACCCCAAATTATGGTCAGCCGCTTGTGAAGTTAGTTTTGCTTGGGAAAACCAAGCTGCCATCTTTAATATCATAATGTTACCAAATGATATGGTTCTAACTGGGAACTGTTTGATCACACTTTCTGGCATCTGGAAAGATTGCGTGTGACTTTAACAGGATTTGTTTTTTTTTATCTCAAAAGTATGACCTTTGCTTCTGACCCAGCATAAATGAAGTAAACCACTTTACACCAAGGAGAGGCTTACTCCACCAGTCACACCCTGCATGTAGTCCACACCAACAACTCACTGTGAATATCTGCCATGTAGGTCTGAAGCATCTGCACACAAGACATCTGCATGTCAAGGCAAACCGAGCAGCACTACAGCAGTACAGTAAAGAGTGAGGATGGAAAACAAAACAACAGAAAATAGATTTGTAGCAGCAGTTGGCAGGTTTCTCTTTTACACAGTTTGTGTAGCAGGACTCTGGTCTGAACTGATAACATGCTTTATGAATAACAAATCATCTTAGAGCAGCGGTTCCCAACCATTTTGTCAGACGTACCCTGACATCCCCATCAGATGAGTTCAAGTACCCATTCATCGACACCACCTGTCGCTTTCCATATTAGTTTGTTTAAATTCACTTTGTTAAAATATTTTTTACACAAGTGTCAATGTTAGCACAGTTTGGTCAAGTTTGCATTCGTACGACTAATTCGAGTTGCAGAAGCTGGACGCTTCTATCATTTATCAATTACTTTCAATTGTTTCAGCTTTTTATCCATTCATTTGATGTAACGTTAATGTATTACCTTTAGCTATTAATTCAACTGTGTATCTATTACTTTCAGCTAACTATTTCACTATTTATACCTTTAAGCTTATCATTTAAATGGTTTTAAAATGACTTTCAGCTGTTTATCCACACATTTTCAGTAATTTTAACTATTTATTTTGTGTGTTTATTTATAACGTTAATTATTTGAACAGTTTATGCATTACTTAGGGCTACCTACGGTATTTAAACAATCTATCCATACATTTTTTATTAACATTTGGATTTCTCTGCTGGCTAACTAGATTTCCTGTAATCTCTATGGTAACACATGGCTTTTAAGGTGTTATAACTGACTCGGGTTGGTGGAAGGTGCCATGTGGATATATATAAAAAAAAAAAATCAAATCATAGTTTCAATCCGCTACAGAAGTATCCCCTCGGGTACAAGTTTGGGAATCACTAATCGAGACTACATCTTATGATTTTCCTTTCAGATGGATCCAACAGGACGTTTCCCACAAACCCATTGTGGAAGGTATTATGTTAACAGGTGTTTAATAAAGTTTAACGTTCTTGGGTTGCAACTGCAGTAAAAGCAATTAGCCTTGACACTTTAAACCCCAATGTCTTTCCCACATCATTGTAATCTCAAATGCAGCTCCCTCAGCATCACAGTAGCAGCCAAACTGCTTTTTGGTTGCTAATATGATCCTTATGGTAAATAATTTCATACTGTAAATCACCCCAATGCACAGTCCACCTTCCTTTCATGCCTGTGTTTGTTGAGATTGGCCCGCAGCACCAGTCCAGCTTGAATCTAGCGGACTCATTACAACCAAGCTTAAGCCCATTACTCTGCTCTGCCCACGGGGAATAACACCTTTTTCTTCATTAACCAGCGAATAAGAGCTGTTACCCACAGTTTCCATTACTTTATACTGTACGACCTGATGCAAAATAACTCACCGCTCACTCAATCGACTTGTTTTCAAAAGGAGTTTAACACATCCTGTCCTCAAGCACAATACCCTAGCACTACTCAAGATACTTATGTACTTTCAGAAAAGTTACTGCCAGGAATACAGCTATTTTCCCCCCATCTTTTATGCTGCTTTTTTACAGCAACACTTGGCCTTAATAATTCTGTGCAGCCTCTGACTGATCCCCAAGCAGTTCAACTGTTAGTTGGCTGTTTCAGCCATGAATTCCTCCTTTCTCACCTTGCTTTAACTCAAACAGTCTTTTCCTTACATGCAGCCAGCCAGATGTTTAGGCTGGAAGTTCTCCACAGAGGAGGCCTCAGTGGTATGCATGGTTGTTATTTATCTAAATTGTATTTTTCTCTTTAACAGCATTTTTTTCTTGCTTTCTGCTCTCAGGGGTAGTTTACTTTAGCCCCAAAGTAGGAGGTGCAGAGAGGAAAGGCTTTGCCAACATACCCACAATTCACCAGTGGCTGACAGAGCTGATGAAGTTGAATTTGACAGCTGCATAAATCAATGGCTCATGGTGCTAATAGGTGGCAGTATAAAATCAAGTGCAGACCACCCATGCTGCAGGGAAGAAATAGAAGCATCAAGTCATATCTACCGCGCAGCACTGTACAGCCATCCGAAACACTTAACCCCCCTCTGGCCGCCCATCCTGCTCCAGTGCAAGGGACTCTCTTAGCAACACAGGAAAGGCCCGTTTGGCAACCGCAATGCAGTGGTTCATATTAGGCACTTTCATAAAGGTTCCAAGCTGCTGGAGTTTTTTTGGGACAATTGTCGAACGTTTCACTCCTCAATCGCCCTTTTTGGAAAAACATATAAACATTTCAATGCCATTTTCCTCTTTCGCATAAAGAGCTCAGTAAGTCGTAGGATGCGTGCTTTCTTTTTCCTCTTCACAGCGAGGAGAAAAGGCTGCACACTCACCATTACCCTCATTTTAATTTTTTTTTCTCTGTAGTTTATTACCACGTATGAATGGAGAGGTGCTTGAGCGCATTCAGTAGAGCTGCTAAGAGAGGTGTGAAGGTGGCTGTTTGCAGGGCCTCTTCCTTTGTAAAAGAGGAGATAAAACACAAGCAGGGCATGAGGGGCCGGCCCCCATCGCACAAAGCTGTGCATATTGCTCAATAACAAGACCTGGATCCCTGGGTCTAGCACAACAAAACAAAACTCTACCTTGGGTGAAGGGCCCCATGCCGTCGGGTTTGGCCATGCACGTGTAGACTGAATTTAGATCTCCCCCCACCAACGTTTTTCTCCATGTTTTTTAGCACGTCTGAGCTACTGTTGTGTGTTACTATCACATATGATAAGTGTGCTCCAAGTTTCCCAGGAGCGCAATGGTATAATAATAAACACATCCATACAACTAGTAGGCTATATCTTTCTTATTTTCTTTAAAATATTCTGGCTATGTAGCTGCTAAATGCTCCACTAGGTTCACCAGCTAGTCGCTAACTGTGTCTATCTGTTTTTTGGCGTTAGATAGGTAGTCTATGGTGGGTTTAATATTTTGTAACCCTTGTGTTGTCCTCCTGCCGACCATGTCCTCTTTGGTCAAAATAGAAAACTAACACTTTTTTGACGCTTTCTTCGATGACTTTGACACTTTTTCTGACATTTTTGTCCCTTTTTATGAGACTTTTTTCAATGTTTTTTCAACATTTGACAATTTTTTTTCACTACCACCAACTTCTTACCACTATAGTTTAAAGCTAAAGTACGTAGTTTCTGTCGCCCCAATGAGGAATTCTAAGTAATGACAACACCACTGTTGTTGCATCCACCATGACACAAGCCTTGCGTAATCGCGCACGCGCCCCCACCCCCACCCCCACCACTCATCCACACTAGTTGTGTAGTTGCTAGAAGCAAAGGAGGAAACGGAGGATTAAAATAACATGATGGACTCTTCAGAAGAGGTAATTATCTTCACTCGAGTTTCTGCGCGTGAAATTCGCCACTTTGTTTTGGAATTCATGGTCAATAAACCTCGTTTATATGAAATTATACCTAATTTTTTAGTTAAAAAAGCTGAAATTATGAATTATTTTAACTAATATAAGAGGAACGTATGTTGATGGATAATCAGAGACTGGTGTATGACAGTTTAATGAGGATACTGTTTAAACCATTTAAAACATTTTTCAAATGCTATAAAATTGAATAAAACACTCAAAATTCAATGAAAGGAGTGATCACTAATAGTACTGGCGAAGATCGTTATAGGAAATCATCCATGTTACTTTTGGGTAATTTGGTTAAAAAGAAACCCATTTCTCATATAGAGATTTTTAAAAAAGAGGTGAATTTGACCCGAGGACAACCAGGAGGGTGAAGAGCTTTTTCGCAAAAAACAGCTGACTACTGCTGCTGCTGCTGAGTAACAAAGCTGATGAAAGCGTTGGGAGAGAACCAAAACAGTAAAGTTGCGGGCCGGAAAACAAAAACAATGAGCTGAAAGGTGTGAAATGCTGCGCAGAGCTGAGGAGAGATTCAGTCAGAGACTCACTGTGGGTTACTCACTACGTGTAACACATCTCACATAAATGTAGTAATTTGATCCATTGTTATTATAGAAATAGCAGCTTTAAGACATTTTAAATGTTGCATGTCTTCAACAGATACATGAAGAGCTGAAACGAGAGTTGATTAATCAGTTGGTCAATCGGCAGAACATAAATCGGCTACTATTTTGATAATCAAGTTATTGTTTGAGTCATTTTTCGAGCAAAAATGCCAAAATGATTAATAATTTGCTTGTTACTGCTCCTGTTAATGTGAGCATTTTCTCATTTTCTGTTTTATATCATTGCAAACTAATTTGTTTGATTTTGGACAAGACATCACCTTGGGCTCTACGAACCTGTGACTGGCATTTTCTTACCCTTTATAGACCAAACATTAGGCCTGCACAATTCGGGGAAAAATATGAATCACGATTTTTTAGCTTAGAATTGATATCACGATTCTCTGCCACAATTTGTTTCTCACGAAGTGTAATGTTTATTGCACACGTGAACCATGACAAAACAAAACAAATTGGCAGTACCAAACATAGATTATTTTTGGCACCTATAGCACATTGTGCATCACCACAAGCCTGTAAACATAGAGGCTTCAATGAATAAAGAAAATAAAGTACATACTGCCCATTTAAGTACAGTTGGCTACCAAAAATAGTGACATATAACACATTGAACTAAATATGACCCTGATACAGGCTCTATCTGAACTCCTTGAACATGTCTTAACATAATTAAAACATGTCAACGTCAAAAATGAAATCACAAACGGGTGAATCGAGATCACGATTTTATAACGGTTTATCGTGCAGGCCTACCAAACATAACCGTTTATTCAAGAAAAGAATTGGCAGAATAATCGATCATGATAATTATCTTTAGTTACAGCTCTAGAAACAAGATTTGTCTTTGTTTAAAAGGGTACTAGCATTTTTTTTAAATCTTGCATTACCATTAACAAATCTCCTGCAGAGGCCATAATCGACAATGAATTGGTGATAAAAGAAAATAATTCCAGCCTCATGCTCTAACACCACACTTGGCCCACATTCTGTTCAACTCATTAAGGGATTTTCCTCAGTTCATTTAGGTTTGAGTAAAGATCAAGCCTGCCAAACCACAGAGCAGAATTAAATGCGAGAATTTGAATGAAGGGAAGGACACACTTATCACAACTGGAATTTACTGAACCAGAGCAACATGCTTCAGAGTCTTCGTCTGAAAAGCATGCCCTTCCACCCGTTGACAGGTCTTCTATCTTGACTGACCGTACACTTCAACCTCTGCCTGAAACCTCTGGCTATGATGCACTTAAGCTGCTACAGGCTGTCCTTTACTGCCTATAAATGGCTTGAGGTCATCTCTCATTAAACTAGAGTGTGCAACAAAATGACTCCTGGCTGTGTTTGCCCCCAACGATTAAGAGTAAAGAGTGTTTATGGCAACTACCTGTACTCCACTCTCACTCTCTGCCCAGGTGGGCTGACTTGGGGAAAAGTCAATAAATGATGCTGATGTTTGTAACATTTCAGGAAGATAAGCCTGGTCTGTGGTTTATGGTATTGGTTATTGTCAGCATAGAAGTTGTTGAATTTGACGAAGTACCAGCTGTTGTAAAAAGAAAAGTGCTTTGCTTGAATAATTAGTGTTAAGTTCTCTTTTTTTATGGGGACTTGTGGGCAGTGTGGGCGGATTTATTTAATAATGTGTGGTGTTGAATAAGCATCAGTGGGTTCTTTGTTTCGTTATAAAAAATATGTAACCTTAAAAAGCTTTAATAGTAATGGCCAAATTTAAACCTTGGTCTTAAACTTCAGCTAATACAGTAGCTCAATGTGCAGATGTTTTTAAAGGTTTAAGGGATTATATTAGTATTTATGTGAACGCCTTACAGTGGTATTTTTCTTTGTCATTTCCTAATTGCAGTCATCATGGCTCTAGTATGATTGATGTAAGACATATGAATTACCTGATGTGTTACTGTGGACACGAAGCAGTTTGTGGTGTGTGATCTGTTAGGAGGGAAAACGGAGTTACAGTCAGTGGTCAGACAGTTCTTACAAAGGAGAGGCCGTGCCGGGGCTGTTCGGCTGACCAATGACCACAGATTACTGTAAATGGTGGAAAGTGGTTAGTGTGAGCTATCTACCGGTAGGGCTATTGATCTATATATTCATATGTATGACTTATGCACATAGCTATACAAAGCTGACTCAACTTTTATATTTGTATTTTTATATTTCTGCATCTCATAATGTTTGTTTTCTAATGGATCCAGCTAAGACACACAGAAGTAATAATCAGTTATATTGTAGGAAGATTAGTCTGTGTTCACCTATTGGTTTAAGTATGGTGCAGATGCAATTTGCACTTGGAATTTCTAAGAAAAACCTAAAATTCACTGAAAAGGTGACAAAATTAGGGTTGATTTTAAAAGTTTACTTCCAGAGATTAAGTATATCTTCCTGGACCTCCCCCCCCCTCCCCCTTTAGGCAAGAATTCCAGGGAAATACTGGGACCTCAGTTCTCAGTATTCAACCCATGAAAGGATTTTAAGAAATGTAACAAACAAAAAATGTAAGTACTCATAAAAGTACTAGTACACAAAAACATTATTTACTTACAGTACATCAGTTACAGTAGTTCTGTGTCCTGTCTGCACTCAGGTATAATGCTGATGACAGAATCACACCTGTAACTTTTTGCCTACATACCCATCTCTGTATGCACAACGCACACCTGCTTGTATATTTACATTTCCACTGTTGGCAAAATATTGAGTTGCTGCATTTAAATAATTCAGTTTAGTTTGAGTAATCTTCAGCTTCTAAATGGATGTAATGCTGCTAATTGCTCTGCAGTCAACAGGACGTCTCGCTCTGATGCTGTTTGACATGACGTCCCACCCAAGAGTGACATCATGCCATGGAGAAATGTGACTTCATCCAGCACGCTGAGCAGCAAGCCTATCAGGCTGCCAATGACTGTGGGTCTGTTTTTTTAATGTTGTATTGGCAGAGATGGCTGCATTCACAAGAGCCAAACAAAAGGCTCTTTTGTCCCTCTGTCCACATCTGTCCGGAATCACCTCACCTAATTACCAAGGTTAGTTTTTGGAAGTGACAGCATAAATATTAAACTGTCAAACTCTGTCTGTTGGCAGCACCTTCACGTATGAGTCATTGACTGCGGAGGCCAAAGGAAAACAACACTCTCTTTCTCTTTGCTGAGCAGCAGGGCTGGTCAGTGAGCACCTTAACAACCATTCCTCCCTGTGCCTGTTAAAGTACTCATCTGTTACACCGGTCTACATTTTAATATTATATGTGTGTTTTTCTTTGCCATTATTTCTTCCGGGACAGCTAGAACCACACACCATTAGTGGTTTTTACACCACCCAGGCCAAAATAAATCTGAATCCTTTTTTCAGTCCTAGTGTGTGTTCCTGATCTGTTCAAATCCTATTAACAGAACAGCATATTAAAGCAATAGTGAGAGTGAGAGATTAGCATATTGCACCATGAGGTGCATGTGAATTTTGAGAATGGGAAAAAAGAAAAACAAAATCTATGTTTGCTGCAGTCACCTTTTAGATGATCTTCCTCTTGGATTGTTTTGTGTTGAAAAGAAAGTGAACTTGCCGACTATTTTCTGTGCTGCTGTTTATGATGAAACACTCCTTAATCATTTTCCAGACAAAGCCTGGAATTGCGTCTGAGGAAATGTTCTGCCTGCAAAACTATCACAGATGATCTTTTCAGATGTACCTTGAAATGGAGGACTATAGCGGGTTTGACGGGCATAATACCTAAGCAAACTACGCTGACAAGATGGAGAGCTGTGCAAACAGAAGGTTAGAGGGGAGATGAAAGAAAGAAGAAGCCGGTTTAGTCAGTCGTTGCCAGCAGAGTGTGGCTTTTTGCTACTGTATCCAATGGAGTGTTTTGAAACCTGAATTTATAGGAATCCAAAATCAGAATTTTTTTTTTTTTAAGATAATTTTTGGGCCATTTTAGGCCTTTATTAAATAGGACAGCTGAAGATGTGAAAGGGGAGAGTGAGGGGGAATGACATGCAGCAAAGGGCCACAGGTTGGAGTTGAACGTGCGGCCGCTGCAACAAGGACTGAGCCTTTGTACATGGGGTGCACGCTCTACCAAGTGAGCTATCCAGGCGCCAAATGCCTTAATTGCCAAGATCAATAAACATACAGCAATTTACAGAATATAACCAAAGGACTACTTTTTTTTTCTTCCTTTTTTTCTCGGTTTATGTAGTTTTTATGTAGGCAATGTTAAGAATAGTAGAAGTACAGAACTCAGTTTGTTATCATTTCGCCTTTTTTGGTAGGAGTGGCAGGGTTATGCTTGGTCTTTGTCAAGATAAAAAATGACAATAAAATGTAGCACTTTGAGATTTGTTTAAATATAAAGTGCATTTCAAATTAAAAAAAATATTATTATTATTATTATTATTATTTAGCAATTAGAAAATAATTAGCAATTTGAAGGTGCCATCTTGTGTTGGGGAAATTGTGATTGGCATTCTTTCACTGTTTTCTGACATTTCATTGACCAATCAAGAAAATAATTATAAAATGAATCAATAACAATAATAGGTACAGCTATAAACAAAAGTGAACAAACTAATCGTAACATTCAAATAGGAAAAATAGCAGCTTTTTGTTCAATTTAACCATGAAATCTGTGATTAATGACAAAATACAAGCTTTTTGTGACACTTGTGAAGTAAATGGATGTACATTGTGCTTGTGTTCAGGTGTGTGTGTGTATGTGTGTGTGTGTGTGTGTGTGTGTGTGTGTGTGTGTGTGTGTCCTTGCACTTCCCATGACTCGGAGGCATGAAAGGACACATAGTGGGCTCTCCTGATAGCTCCTCCTCTTTAGTGAGGCAACAAAAGTGCCCATCGTGTTGTTTGGTTAGTTTCGCTGTAACCCCCACATCCACCGCTCCATCACACAGCAGCCAAACACAAATGAACAAACGCTGTCAGGCTGCGAGTCGGTTGCTAAACAACCAATGGTAGGCATCTTTGGAGATTAGCAGCGCTGCCCTAGGTCTTTAGGACCCCTAGCTGTGCTGTAGGCTGGCCATGTCCTGCCTGTAGAGAAGTGTGACAGAGAGACCTGACAGCTCTGCTGCCTTGCCCAAGGACACGCTGTCACTGAGGCATAATAAGAGCGGACTGAGTGGTTCCCGGCCATCAACAACACCACAGCCCCCGCTGGACGATTAGAAAGAGCTTTCCAACCAAGATGCGGCCAACAAAAGGCCCATGTTAAATTAGGCATTTAATTCAAAACTCGGTCATAAGGGCAAAGTAATCAGAGGGAAATCGTAAAAAGGTATTAAAAGGACAAGGAGAGACAGAGTGTCAGATGAGCCCACAGAAATGACTTATGTGAAGAAATACCGAACACAAACTACAGAGAGAAAAAAAACATTGAATGATGAAACAATATTTGGAACTTGATAAGAAAAAGATGCAACAGCGGAACTAAATACCCCAACCACCGAAGCCGGTCTAAACTCCAAACTAAAAACACAGCTATTAGGAGAAGGCAAGCTGAATTTGTCACGGATCTCAGGTTTAAAATTTTTCTCTCAGCACATCAGAGAGTGAGGCAGGATTTTAGATTTAGGTCTTTACTCCTATTGCCCACTGGGCCAGACATAAAAACCTGAATCAAATGTATTTCCAGTGCTGTATGAATGCTGACTGTGCAGTTATAACCACAAGGTAGAACAACAAAGCAGGCCACAACATCGAAAATGTCAAATTGAAGCCTGAGTCAGTGGGATGCAAGCTGCACTCTGGGTGAATCAGTCTGTACCTGGTAACCTGTTGGAACTTGTAATCTTCTTAAGTGTGTCACATTACACAGTGACACCCCCACGGGATGTCAGTCTGTGCCTCAGTGTCAGGCCCCAACAACTGGGCAATAAAAACATGGTATATGGCACAAGTAAAAAAAAAAAGAGACATCAATGAAGTCATCTGGCATGCACCCGTTTCCTCAAATCACAGTCTTATATTGCTCATTTTGAAAAACTGAATTTGCAGTTGTTGTTATTTTATGATTTAATTACAAGTGTAAAGTTCTGAGGTATTGCAGGGGGTTAAAGGAGAGCTGCTCTCTCAGCGCCTGTTGAGCAGAGGATAATTATAGGGAGGGTCAACTTCGTCAGAGTCACAGGAATTCACTCTGATTTATTCAAGAATGAAAGGATTCCTTGTAAGCCTTAAATAAATTTTAATTGCAGCAAGCTGCCTAACACAAGAGACCCCCCCCCCTTCCCTCCTGAACCCTGGTGAGTTGGGAACTTTGATTAGATTACAAAAAAAGGATTGAAGGGGCTATTAATGTGCCACGGGGTCCCCATACTCACACAAAATACTTCATTTATATTTTGCTCCAATGCAAAACGCACACCACTTGCATAAACACAGTTCACTGCAGCATAGCAGCATACTTACATACCGTTAACAAGTCGATTTGTCAAAAAAACAACTGCTGTCATATTTCAGCAAAGGTTTTATAGATGTAACGGAAATCCAAACGTGATTTTATTGAAAAACCTGTAAATAATGAGTGTAAACTTGTAAGTGTTGTGTTTGAACACAAGCGTAAATTGAAAAGAAGACAAAACCTAATTGACACACTTTGGAATGCGAGCTTCCAACATCCTCTGGCAAAACAGCTTCCTGCCCTTATGTCTCACTTGTCAAGTCATGTTGTGGTATTTATTGGTTTGATTCTCCAGTTTTGCTCCTGTATTTTATCCTCTTTAACCACTAAAACTTGTGCATTGCTGCTTTCATGCATGAATGTGCCTTTGTGTTGTCATTTTATTGTCCCTGCTTACTGCTTAAAATCACTTATACTTTCACTGTATTATCGTTTTATATATATATATATATATATATATATATGATAAATATGAATGAAAATAAATAACAGTAAGGGACTGTTCGTTATTTATTTAAGGAGCCACCGGAAAAGTTTTGGGACCTTCAGTCAAAATAGACATGACCCTCCCCTCACTGGTAACAATTTTTCTACAACCCTCCAAAATGATTTGGAACAAAGGAATGACACTCCCCCAACAATTTACTGATAGCTTCTGTACTGGATTGCACTTGGCAAAGGTATACAGATTACCATTGTTTTACAGCAATGACATAGGTGATTAAACCTCTGTTTTCTCATCTGACGCATCACACTCCTCTGTTATGGTGTGGTGGCCATTTCAGTAGATTTACTTACTAACGTTGTTGTGGAAACACAAGAAGAATGGAAACTAAATGCACACTTCCTCCATTACTTCGAATACTAAGTTACTCCTATAGTAAACTAGTATTCACATGAAATAAAACAATAAAACGTTGAGACCATTCAGCAAAGCACTCTGGGTAACATTCAACACCCAAACTGGTTGCTATGGACTCGTCACTAGGCTTCCTCCACTTCGCTGTTTAAACAAAGTGGAATAAACGTAAGTCCAAATCTACACAAAACCCACAATCAATTAGTAAGCTGACATCAAATGTGGCATTTAGGAAACCTTTATTGCAACCTTGGCACGGTAAGATGTCCAGACTAGTGCAACACTCATTTCCGTTTTTTGCGTCCTGCTGCTCGCATCGTCAGCCAGGAAATATTTTTTTACTAAAGCAGTATATGAAATCAGATGTATTACCTACCACCATTTAGTTGTTTTGTGTTATTTAAGATATTTATAAAATATCTGGTCATGCCAGACAATTATTCCACTCATTTTTTAAACAATGCAATTACCTGTTTCAGCCACCAGGGGGGCAGTGCTCCCCGTGCCCCACAGCAAACTCAATGGTCAGACCCGTCTGGTAGCGGGGGCCAAGACTGAGAGCTAAATGAAAAAAATATGCACCAAACAAGCCACTTTTGCTGTTTCTATGAATACAAAACTTGGATGACCACCCGCACTAAAATTTTTTGGATGACCCTCCCCTCAACAAAGAATAAAAAGACATGACAAAAGACATTCTGACAAAGGATGAGGTTCATATTTTGGCCAATAAATTACACACACATAACCTTGTTTTTAGCAGTAGTTTCTCTCAGGCCAAACTCAACATAATGCATAATTTGCCCGAGATTGTTCCCCGAAGAGTCTGAGATACTAAGTGCGGAACATGGATTGGCAAATTATGTGGTGCCTTTATCTCCTTTAGGACTAAGAGTAACTTTTAAAATTGTGAAAATGTATCATTACCCAAATTGTTTTCAAAATCCAATAAATGAAGTTGTAAAGCTCTTTTAGAAAAATCTGTGTTATTCATTAAATTGCCTACAAATTAGACACATGAGGTCTTGATGTTTACTGAACATCTAAAACCATGAAGCCTGAAAGGTTGTTTTGAAAGTGGCAGACTAAAAACAATGACAAGAGGTTCTTAGTTTCTTCCAAATTGGATCAGTGGCAATCATACAAATTGAAAGACTGAGACGGTCTCCCCTGTTTTCATCATAGGGTAAAGTCGAAAGCCCTCTCTGAACGTCCTGACAGGCCTGTCTGCATGTGTGTGCCCTGGAGAAATGGGCCAGTAAAAGATTTTAAATGAGCACTAGACAGGTGTCAGCAGTCTTTTAGGAAAGACAAATCTGTCCACGCCATTCGATACTTTCCCTGCAGTAAGTACAGAAGAAAACTGTCTGGGCGGACAGGGAAAAAGATAGAGACGGATGGAGCAAGAAAGAGGGAGGTACATGTTGAATTGAAATGAATACCTATATATATACTTTCTCTTTTTTGTCTTTCGTTCTGTGTTCTCTCTTTACTATTCTCTCTGTCTGCTTGTAAGGACAGTTAGGGGATCTACCACTGAGAAACAATATGTGAATGTAATCAGTCTTACTGCTCAATTACTGTAAAAGTAGTTATAGCTACAAACACTTTCAAAAACAAACTCATGCACCACCCATACTATCTTGACTATAAACTGAGCACAGTGAAGGATTAACATAAGGGGTGGAGAGTTTGAAACTTTATATCTTAAAGAAACGCCCTTTTTTATGGTTCGACCAGAGATTTAAGACCCCTGCACAAGTTGAAGCCTGCTGCTTGGTGCTCAGGCCCCAAGGAGGGAAACGGGACGATAATTGAGCTTGAAGGAATGGAGGGAGGGAGTCACGTTCCCATAATGAGTCCAAAACTAAACTCCTGCTAATTCTCCTCGCTTTTAAACTGTCTCCTGCCGCCGACAGGTAAACCTCGCCAAAATCTTAAGTATAGTCACTCAGTGTTTCCTGCTTTTTCCACAAGAAAAGAGCATTGTAAAGCCCAGGCAAGTAGCATAAAATATTGGGTTTGGAATTCATATTCAGATTTTAATGTAATCTATGTTTAGCAGCCTTTGGCATATACTGCGCAGCCCTACAGAAGCGAAGTGAAGTTGAGAAAAAATTAATGACTTCATTTAACTTTTTAGATTAATTGCATCACCCACCCTAAAAAAACAACACCACCACCAACATAAAACCTATACAGTAGCCCACCAAAATAAATTCTCACCGGTGATGAGATGAAATGTGAGGGGAAAACAGTATAAAAATGTGTTCTTTCAGCTTTTTAAAAATATTTTCTTGTACTGTAAGACAACTAGGAAAAAAATGAACAGTTACATTTTAGCCTTAGCTGAGGCTCATCGTGATATAGCTCTCTTTGCTGTGCATAGTTTCACATCTAGACTGTAATGAAGACTTTATACAAAACAGAGAAGATTTTTGAAGTTAATTTAAAAAATGTGTGGTTAAGGTGGCTGGTGTTAAAGTCAAGTCCAATAAATCAACGTAATCCAGCATGGACAAGACAGTCTTCTGGATCCCAGTCATTTTACCCAAATGGGTGAAAGGTCATTAGTCAAACAGCCACGTGGGATTTGACTTTTCCAACCAATTTCTCTCCGTATGATAGACAAGGCATTCAATTTATTGAGGAAAGCTCAAATTGAATCCGTGACCTTTGCTGGTCGAGGTGGGATGATCTCAGTGGCGATGGCCCTTGAGGCTGTGCTGGTGTTGGCTGAGTGATCTGAGCCTGTCAAAGGTCTCGAGGCAGCTTCTTGCGGTCTTCAGCGGTTTCTCTCAACAGAACGATCATTCTGCAGCAGCAGCAGCAGCTCCGTCCTGCAGGGTCACAACCTGCACTGGACCGGACAGACCCCGCAGGCTCTTAGTCACTTAGAGGCAAAGATCTTCTGCATCGGACTGAACATTTTCGCTCTCTGGATCTCTTTCTCCATTTCCCCTTTATGTATTTCATGTGAATTTAAATGCTGGTTCGTGCGGCACGTCCATTTCTGCATGTCTACAAACACCTTCTTTGCTAAGGACTTCCATACTGACATTAATTATATTTGAAATATTAAGCAGTAGGTCAGATAACAGAATCATGTGCATAAAATGTTAGAAAATATTGAAAAATGCCCATCACAATTTTACAGATCACAAGATGATGTATACAAATTTAATTATTTCCCAACTAACAATCCAAAGACACAAAGCTTAAGGTTTTTAAGTTTATTTATTACTTAACTCATCTGGAGTTTTGTATATACCACATATATTTAACATGTTTAAGTTGATAATGTTTATAAATCCACAGATCAGTAAGGACCATGATGACTAAAACAAATTATTCCAAAATTTGTTAACAAGGTCTACGTCTTTAAAAAAAACTTTGACAAGGTATCAATATTGGTCATAAAAATAACCACATTCAAGTACTAGAGTGAAATGTCATCCAACAAACCCCTGTTAGAAAATATTAGTCCATTCTGGGCAGATTTTTACTCGGCTGAATATCCCCGGCTGGGCATGTGCAAATAAAAGGTTACGTTTGACAGAAGTTTGGGCTCAGGTTGCGAAGCCCTCCTGATGAGATGCTCAAGAACGCGCCAGCAGAAGTAAAGAGGAAACCAAGAGGAAGAGCAAACCACAGGCGTCTCTGTGGAAAGCCTTGACCTGCCTATGGCTTGATCCCCTCCACAAAGGAGAGCTTTGATGGGCTGATGCGCCAGCTTGCAATGAATATCACCAAAACACCTTCACACCTCCTACACACCGCTGAAATGACACAATGACGATGCTCTGTTGTTTAAAGGAAAGCCTGAAAGAAGAGTGTCGTTCTTCACACATACTTGGGACATGCGTGAGCACTCTCATAGATACACAAACAAGTCTCTATATGTGCTGCTCTGAACCCCAGAGCATTTTAAACCAGATTTCTTCAGTTGAAATATGTTGACGCTACCTGCCTTGCTGCCGGCTTGTCTTGCTGTAATTGCAGATGTTGCATTAATTCACTTCACTTTGTACTTAGATGCAATCATTCTCCCCTCGCTTCCTTCTCTGCTCACGTGAGGCTTCTTAATGGTCGTGGCATTTTTCAACCATCAGCACGAGTGCTGCTACTCATTATCCCAGGCAGCTGTTACCGCATGGATAACCTCAGATCTCACTGACCTGTCAGAGAGGGCAGCTTCTTAGCTTGAGATCTTTATTGACACTGAGCATGTGCAGACAACAGCCAGGTCACACTCCTCCATCGACACTTGTGGCTCTTACAGGGCCTTTGCAAAGGTCATAAGGTCACTGTGGATGCCACTGTGGACATTGTCTTTCCGCCCTTTTCTGTTAGCCACTACCTTTTTTTTCTAGATATGGGAGATATTGTCCTCCACAAGTAAAAATGATAATTTCACGCATCTGTATTTCAACATTCAGTGAAGCAATACTTCAGAATACTAAGGGAATTATCTTCTTTCTGAGTTGTTAAAAATGAATTACAGAAAGCAGTGTGGTACTTCCTGAGACTGTCCTTCCCCCGAAAAATGCCCCCATAAGTCGTTTGTTCAAGCAACCACTAGGACTCATATTTACGTTTATAGTGGCGGCGCCCTCTACTAGCCGTAGTAATTATGACGGGAGCAAAGCAGGAAGTAAGGTGACAAAGTATAAACGTGTGAAATTCCTTGTAAGGAGGTTGGTTGGAACAAAGAGAACTGTGTCCTGTGTCCTGTGTCCTGTATCCTCAATAAATAAATTAAAAAAAAAAAGTGACGTGACGTAACAGGTGTACTTATTTAAACCCAAACTTTTTCTAACCTTAGCCAAGTAGTTTTTGTACATAAACATAACCAAACTGCAACCCTTTCACAACGTTAACGACGTGTTTAAAACTGCGACCGTCACATTCTCTGTTTCAGAACAGACAGAAAATTCTCCAGTGGGTCGTATTTTCTGCCACCTCTAGTGGCACTAATTTATAAAACACTCCTACGGGTTGTATTAGAGGGTAAATATAAACAACCTACAGTATATCGTCGTATGGTTTGAAGGACTTGTTGTAGCCTACTTACTAAGTCGTGAGTATACTTAAAACAAAGTGATTGATGGATGTTCTCACAGCACCGAAAACCCCCTCTCCATAATCCTTTATGATGTCGACAATGTGTGCTGGTAACAGACTTATTATTCTTTCTACACTACATACACTAAATGTTGAATAAATTATGTTTCAAGCTAACCCGGCCTTTAGGTGCATAATGTGATTACAAAATCCTGGATTAAAATCTGGTGTAGGACATTTAATGCCTGTCATCAATTTGGATCTTTCCCATCTTTCCTTGTCAAACTAAGAAAGACACACATAATGCAATGATATATTCTGTGAATGCACATCTTATCCTCACGTCTTGTCTTTTTTGCTGGTTGGATCAGAAGGACCTTAGGCTACCTCTTCTTTTAACAAAAGAAACTTGTTCCGTGAGAGGCACAATTAAAGAGTGGGAGGCAGGAAGATTACACACAGGCATTTATAGGCACCTCCAAATGACTTAGGAGCAGACTATTCACCAGCTGGTAAAATGATCCACCATTGTCACGAAACATTCATAGCCAATCTTTTTGCTGTAATGCGCACACCTCTCCCTCTTCCGCTAGGTTACCTCGGCGGGGGTTATATAAAGTCGAGGGGAGATTTAAAATAGTTTTGACATTCAAGCAAAAGGAAAAAAGTGTTCAGTCTGGCTGCTGTCAGAATAGATGAAGCCACAACAGTCTTCAAAAGTGAGGAACATCAAGCACAGTAGATTAGTGCGAAGGAATTGGGTAATAACTTTAACACATGACATCTTAACACTTTCCATCACGTATGCAACTTCAAAGGGAGAAATATGGTATTTATTGATGTGCCCATAATTCAGTTCTCCTCTAAAGCAGGTCAGATTTCATTGGACAGGGCAGGGAGAATAGAAACCAGATGATACGAGGCCTGGGCCCCAGATCTGGCTGAGCTTTCACTTTAGGCCTGCAGGTTGCCGGGTCGATTCCTGATGGGGGAGAGCCCAATCCTCCCTGGATCATGGGGACATAGAGAAAAAAAACAACCAACCAACCTCTAGACCAGTGTTTCCCAACCATTTTCTGTCTGACGTACCCCCACATCGCTATCGCATGAGCTCAAGTAAACCTTCAGTGTTTGGCCAGTTTTGTCAAGTAATCCTACTGCCAACACTTGGAGTTGCTGGATGCTTCAACCAAATATTACTTGTAGCTACAGTAACTAGTTAAAAGCATACACATTTTATTAAGTTGTATACTTTTATCTCACTATTTAAACCATATATCCATTACTGATAGCTAAGCATTGACTTCTCTGCTCACTTGCTAACTAGTTTTCTTGCTTTCAGTTGGAAAATGTGGCTTTAAACTTAAACTTAAACTGGAGGGTTGTGTACTGTTCAGTCAGTTGCGCCTACTGATTATTGAGACAGTAAATGTACTAAAGATCACCATCACACCAAATTGTAATTCTATATAGATGTTTATTTTTTTACTAAACACAAATATATATAATATTTATTTTTTCTATGATCAAAGACTTTTTTTTGGTTCTTTTTTTAGTTGAGCTACTCCACAATCCTCTTAGTGTATTAGTCTTATTCTAAAACCTTCAAACTATACAGCTCAAGCTTTTTTCTTGAGCACTACAAGAAACATATCAAGGCCATCATGGAATGTGATTATTTTTAGCATTGCTCAGCCCTTTTATACCATAAATAGGGAACTGATTTTCTCAGTTCTGTAGTGCAGCATGTGTATTTTGTCCCACAAGCACAGTTATTCCATATTTACCCAAAAGAATCACAGCCTATAACACATAACATGCAACATGTGACTGCAGAAAGGAGGGCAACAGGCTTGTGTGAGCCATCCGTCCCATCTCACTCTGAAAATGCCAAAGGGATTTCCACAAAGCAAACACTGGTTAGCCTCGCTATTTAGTGTGGAAAGCCACCGCAGCCAACAAGTTCTCTTCCAGAAAATAGCTCAGTCTGCCCCTGATAGGGCACCACTGTGTGTGTGTGTGTGTGTGTGTGCGCGCTTGTGTGTGTGTGTGTGTGTGTCGGCGTGTGATATCCTCATGATTCTGAATTGGCCCAGAAAGCTGAAGCTATGAATAATTTGCTGGCAGAGATCCAAACTGGATGTGGTTTGACTCTTTGCTTTAGATTTTCTCCCAAAGGGGGGGGGGATGGTTTGACTATCAATTACAGTGGCTGGAGCCCTGCAATCTGAGATCCTCTGTCATTCATCCATGCTATGCCTGCATGCTTGACTGGTATTATGTTCTCTTGCAATAATCACCATACTGATTTAAAAAATACCTTTGCATGTCTGTTATTATCATTTCATTGGCTGCTGTTAGTTGTTTCACATTGTTAATGGCATCTGTGATCAGCTGCAACATTTTAAGAATGACAGACATCAAGAGCACAGAATTTAAATGAAAGCAAGGGCAGTTTCTTACACACTGTAAAAGTTACATTTGCTCTGTAACATTTTATATACAGCTGTTTGTAATGTACTTTGCATTTCATGCAGATGACATGATGTCATGTGAACATATTTCCAATGCAGTTTTGATGGAGACTGATAGTAGAGCAATTTCAAGCAACCTAAAACATCTGCACTGTCAGGTTTCTCCTTCACAACCAAGCAGAAATGGTTTGTACACACTCAATATTTTGAAGTGATGCTCAACAAACAGAGTAAGAAAACCATTGTTAAACAGGTAGAGACGCCATGTTTCCACCAACATTAGCCCCAAATGTAGGCCCGAATGCAATTCAGCCATGAGACATACTGCAATTTGAGTAATAGACAGGGCCACAATCCTAGGAGGACCCAATGTTCATAAACCCAATCCAGTTGTGTCCTTGCTTTGGTTGAAAGCGCCAAATCTACCTCTCTACTTCTTGTAATGCGGGTGTAGAAAGTAAGAGGTGTTCAGTACCCATGCACGAACAAATCTTTAACAACAAATCTAACCCTCTACTTCTTGTGAAGTGGATGTAAAAGAAAGTCATCACTGTCACTGCCAAAATCAGTAGCTTTTAGCAGAAGAGCTCTGCTCCCTGGTGACGGAGAGCACCGTCATCATCTCAGTTGTGACACACTTGCTTTCTTGATATAATCTATTGAAAGACCCTAGGATCATCATTACACTACTGAGCTGACCTGCATCCAAACTCAGTAAATAAGTGTATGTCCTGCATATTTAAGTTTTCTGTTCTCAGTACATTTTACAAAATGTTGAGTTTATGACATGAAGCTTTAAGTAGGCACAGGGAAGAAGGACATACAATACAGTATGTATATCACATTAAGTCAGAAGTTTGAGCTGAACAACTCTTTACAGCTCATATCAGTTAAGCACCTTCTTATATGATGGATGAGTTCAATTGGAAGACATTTTGTCTATAATGTTATGCAATAAAACATGTTGGAATACATTATCAATGGACCTACCTCCAAAAAACAAACCCACATGTAAATGTGTGCCAGTTTGCCTCAATTTACAGTCTTTTATTTAAATAGCAGTGCTTTCATCAACTACTATTCATCATTCATGAATTTCATCAACTAATTATATATACTATAATGTATACTGAATGCTGTTTTTTGTGTTGGCTGATTTTGTTGTTGATTGTTTTGTTTTTTTAGGGTCTTTTTCACCATTTAAAGATAAGAAACAACAAATAACTGAATGATAATCATGTTATAGTTGTATAAGATGAGTGTTGACATTTCTCTGGGTGTATTTTCCAATTCCTATAAAATTTCTACTTTTTTAACATCTGTGATTTACTTTATTGTGATGATGTGAAATCCTGCAGCCATGCAGTTGGATATTTTTCATGCAAGCAGCCCCATTTACTCTGCTCATTAGAGAGGGTGGAACCCCCAAAGAAATGTCAGTAGCTGCTCTGTGAAACAGTCATTCATGAGACATTCTTTGATTCCTCATTGGACAAATTGATATGCAGTGAATAAAAGAAAGTCTTACACGCACACATTACACAGAGCTTCCCGTTAGTCTACGGGCCTCTTATTGTGCAGCTCAGCCATCTGTCTCTCAGCAGTAGGTCCTTGTTACCTGTTGTACTCTTTCTTACCCTGCTCATTCACCAATCCAATCTCAGTGCCAGCAGTCCCTTTCACCATCTCGTTCAGTAAAGAGTTCTCAAAGAAAAATTCTCAAAGAATGTGGTTCCAAGTGTCTTGGATTTTGACAAAAACTAGAAAAGGGGAGCATTTCTCTGCTGCTTTTTTAAAGCAAACGTTATTACAACTTACAGCATTTCTGTTTTTATTAGGATTATTTGATCAGTATAAAGTTAAATAAATGGAGAAACTGAATTCTTCAAACCCGCCACATCACTGTCAGAGCCTTTGGCGATGGGTGAGGTGGATATTCACAGCAATGGGGGACAGATGCTTCTCCTTAGAGCATGGGAGGGGGTTTGCCCATGGCCCCCGCTCAGATTAGATGCGAACTCACCAGTCTGCAACAGTCTTAGAAGTCAGTTGGATGTCCAGACCTGTACCATATGGAGTTAGTTAGAGGCAGAACAACGAGCCTCAGGCCCTTTCTGTCTCTGTACTGGACCAGCAGAGAGCGGTCGCCTCAGTGAGACATTTTCCAATAGCTGCAGGCAGCATAAAGCTTCAAAGATTACAGTCAAAGTTTATGTTTCTTAGACGTGGGAACAAAAATCTGGCATCTAATAATGATGAAAGGAGTCCTGAGAAGGTGCTTTACCTACAAAAGCATTAACGTGCGATGAAACTGGGATGAAAGGTAATATTTTGGTTTTTAATTTGGTGGCTGTTTGTCATTTATAAGCATGTTGTTTTTATTCAGTTTAAAGTATGGACATTCATATTGACAAAACTGCATTTACGCCCTTTGTTTTAGGTGGCTTTGTCCACTTGATCAAATTCTTAATCAACATTTTTCTTTGCTTAGAGCTGATTTCCATTTCAGTAAATCTAATAAACATCTTTCTTAAAAACTGAGCAGTTGTTTGTGTGTGCCGTTCTTTCTAATGACCCTTAGTTAACTTTGCACCTAATGCTATCATTATCATTGAATAACAGGAAGTAAATTTTCCTGTTCCTAAACTACCCAACCTGTTTTGACCAATGACCTCGCAGAATAAGGGGTCAAGGCCAATTATAAGCAAGCTGTGAATAGTGCTTTAGTGAGTCCAGATGTTGTTAGCCTCCATTAGTTAAACTCACTGCAGTTAATGACCACAACAAACTGGAACAGAGTCAGTCAGTGAACACCAAGAAAAATGTTTTCTGGCTGGCGCATCATATCATGTTTCATCTACTGGTCTTAAATTAGTTTCTTACATACTGTAAAGTGCAATTTTGTTAATGTAGCTTTAAATTACACATGCTTTTATTAAATCAGTGTTTTTGAAAGTTTGCTTTGGTAAGTATTTTGTCATGTCAACATTTCAGCCCAGTTTCCACTTTAAAGTGACCATTTGGTTTGGATTGTTTGAACTCAATTTTCTTTTTGAATGCATCTTTTCACAGAACAGAATGGACTTTGGACTTTCCTCCTAACACAAATGGAGATTGATTCATGGTCAGAATAGAGAAATGATTACAGACATTTCTTGAAACTGCACCAGCTGCTTTTTTTATAAGTCCAATATTCATTTTGCTTTAAGCTCGGTTTTTGGTCTTCACCAACTCCAGTGGGTAATATCTGACTGTTCAGCTACTAAAAGCTCAACTATGTTCACCATCTAGTCGCTAACATTGTCTGTATATAGTTTGGTGCTAGGCAGTTAGTGTACGGTGATTAGAGATTTTTAACTGAAAACTGGCTGCTGTGGCTGGAAACAGGTCTGATGAGAGCGGAGTGTAAACCAAAAGCATTTGGCCAGAAAACCAGAACAATGATCTGAAAGATGAAAAAAAAAAAAAAAAAAACGCTCTGTAGAACTGAAGGGAACAGCAGAGTCTGGTGAGAACTGTTTGCAGGATTGTTGTTACGAGCGACCCCTTTCTCATTACATGTAGTCATCTGACCTCTAAAATAAAAATTATTGATTAGTGCAGCTTTACATGTGAGTATTGTATTGAAACAGATGTGAAAACTGACAAACCCCATCCTTTAAAAAGAATCAGCTATACCACCCCTGTTTAAAAGTGAGACTATTTTAATGTACAGGGTGGGTTGTTGTCGTGGGTTGATGGGTGTAAGAGTTTGATAGGAGTATACTTCACTCTGTCAAAACACCTTCTTTCCAGCTTAACAGGAAGATAAATGAGAACACAGCACAGTTTGTCTTGTTCCTGTCTAAACAAACATTACATTTTCAAGTTTGTATATTTTAACATTGAAAAGGAGACACTGCTGCAGACACATTCATTCCGGGCTGTACAGTTGACATTTTAGTCATCCTTTGGAATGGCACATAGAGACTCATTTCACATTGACACAGTAAGTTATGTAATGACTCCTGCAGGGTGTCTGGATATAGTCAAGACACAAGCAAGAGATGTACTCAGGGTGCAGAGTTTATAAATTATCTCATTGCATAATCTACAAATCCCCAGTGGCTTAATAAAAAGATTAAACTAAAAACAATCACGCATTTTATGCTTACCATGCAAGAGACTCATTTCTACAGAGCCGCTTCTAGGGTTTGGGGTTTTAGAGGGTAGTCCATGAATAATTTATGTGCACTTTTGTTTGTTTACTGTGGTTTGCCAGTCATAAAAATAAATTCAGCTTAAGGAATCTCTTGCTCGTGTTCTCGCTCTCACTTTTTTTTCTCTCGCTCTCACACACTCTCTTGGCTGGCTGTCAAACCCTCCGAGACATTTGGACCGTTACACCCTCCCTTGGCCAGAGCTGAAATTAATTGCTGACTAAAAAAAGCACCTAGCAACTCCCTCACTGCACAGCAAAAACACATCAACAGGTTGTCACTTGTGATATAAGGCGGGTTACCTCCACTGAATTATAAGAGCTGACACTAGTAAATCCTGCAATGCATTTACATGACATCACTGAGTATGCCAGCGGGGTAGCATTGACAACAATAAGCGATAAAATACAGTGTATGTGCTGAGACTACAGACTTTGATACTGCATCACAGTGATAATCCACATGATTATTATTTCCTTTCATTTTTGGCAAAATGTCTTGTGCAAATGCTACATTTACGTGAGTTATCATAATTGCCACTTTCTGACTTGTAAATACTGTTCATGTCAACATCCAAGGTAACAGCTTTGAATTTCATTTTCTCATCTATCAAATACAGAAATATTGTGCAAAAACACACCATCCGATAAAATTATTTAACTTAAATTAGTAGTACAGCCTATATTAGAGACAAATTTTAGGAGACAAGGTTGGTCTAGTGACTTGAATTCTTAAAATAAAGGAGTCTTGCAAGCTACCTTTAATCTCTGACCTGAATAACTGCTGATTACCGCAGTTTTTGCATTGCACTTACTGGAAATCTGCTGCCGTAATAAAATTGAGTTTCGGTTCTAATTACTATCCGTATTTTTTATCTGTACAGTTACGCATTACTGCTCATGCTAATAGATATAGATATACAGTAGCTCTACATAATAGAACTTTATTTCAAGATTTTTGAAGTATTTAGTGTAAGAAAGTCATTCAGCATTGACAACGTCATCAACATGCCATGTCCCCTGCAGTCTGCTGAGTGCACAGGAATGCTCACAGTAGGAAATTGAAAATTTACTCGCAATAGTCGGTGCGACGGAAATTAAAATAATGAAGTCAAGCGTTCAGAGGCCCAGATTCAAAACCTCAAGGAGTTTGGTCTGAGACTTTTTTATTAACCTGCATCTTTGTCAGAGGGACGCTTATGAAGTGCAGCTGGCAAACAATCCCTGAGGCAAAACATGTTTGAAATGGACCACGACAACCCTTTCAGTTACCGTTTTGTTTTCTGACCACATTTTGGTTTTTCAACAGGCTCAGTTTTCTTTGTACAATACAGTGTTATGTGGCAAATAATTCTGCTGTTTGCATAACTTCTGTGTTGGTTTTGATAAACAATATGTACCACATTTCTAGATGCATAAAAAAAAAACTGTTCAGTCTTTGTTCTGAACTCAGCTCTATAAATGCTCAAAGCAGAAATTCCTTTAGTGATTTTGTGCCTCTAATTTTCACTCAAAAGACAACATGCATGTCATGACAGTCTTTCCTTATCTTTCCATCTCTTGCTGGTGCTATCTTCCACTTCTGGCAAAGAATGTCTGCTGCTGTGTCAGGGTGTGCAGGCGGAGGCTGCATGAGCGAGCAAACAAGCAGAAAAATGAACTGACATGAAACAGAGATGACTTCCAACCGCCTCAGGTCTCAGATTATTTGTGGGTTTACAAATGGAAAGTCAGCTAATTTCATATAAGGTTTTTTTCAGAAATATGACTCGGGGGTGTTGGTCATCTCATCTGACAAATTAGTTAAAAAAAAAGTATTTTATATAAGATGTTCACTGCCAAGTTAACTACTGAGACTACACAATATGTCTAATACACGATTCTTTAAAAATGATCATATATTAGGATTAAGTCCACATTACAAACTCTGAAATCGGATAGTCCGACCAGTATGGTGTGATTTTAGAATCTTAAGGTTGAGCACACAGTTGACAAAGTTGCATGGGCCTATACAGCATGCTTATGTAAAGCATACTGAAGAAGTTAAGCACAAGACCTGAGTGTTGAATGGGCTTCGCCCTGCTCACAGAGAGCCAGTCTGCATGCGCTCAGAAACACCAGCCTTCACTCGACTTGCTTTCTGATCTCTCTCAAAATCTTATTGACGAGAATGACTGAAGACCTATTGGACAAATCAGAGCTTAGCTTTTTGCTAAGATACCATCAATTGGCTATCGCATGGGGCGTTTTTAAGTCAAAGTAAAGGCTCATGACTTGTCAAAGCAATTCTTAATTCCTAGAGATTGAAGTTGAAGACACATGTTCACTCCAAAGAAAAGGTTTTACAATATTCACTTTTAGCTGTAGCTTTTTCTCCATAGCTGCCATGATTCAGACATTATATCCTGCACATCTAATTGTAACAAAAGTGCAAAGACTGAATTTATGTCAAATATCCAAACAAGTGCATGTCTTACAGGGATGACATCTGGACCCTTAGGCCTTCGTTGACCCATCGCTGCTCTAATTGTGTATTCATTAAAATAGTTTTAGTAGCTTGAAGGCCTGAATGTTTCTCTGATAGTTCAGGGTAGCACCCAGGGAGGACTATGCTCTAGGGTATCATGGGGGAAGATTTTATCTATAGCTCCATTCATGGGGAAATATTTCTGTCCATTTTGACTCTCTCAGTGGGCTGAGCCAGAAGATAAGAGAGATGACTAAGGGCAGGAGACAAGCTAATGGCAGGGAGAATTCCCATGGCTGGCCAAACCACTAGCAGCTGGCCATCTGCAAAAACACTACAAAGCACGAAAACATGATATTCCCAACAAGCTAAAGCCATCATTAGGATCAGATTCACATTTTACTTTTTGCATTGTATTGAAATGATAGCTTTGGGCTGCACAGAACAGCATGTAGCATTGTTTGTTACAATATTTCTGTTGAGGTTTGAGTTAATTAGTAGTTTTATTTAACCCTGATAATAATCATTAGAGCTTGTGTGTACTGATACACAGTAAAAGGAAAATGTTTTGCCAGTGAACAAAATACAATTTTATTCCATCTATGCACCATGGCATATGACTGCAGATGAATTTCTCACTCATGAGTTAAGAATAGATCTACCCTGATTACTTGCTAATCGTAACTTTGTAATTAGCTTGTTCTCCCAAAGCGTGCTATAGTTACACATCAAAGCCCTCCACAAAATCTAAACATGCAATTCTAATTAAAATACTGATTAGAGTGAGATTTAGTGTGAAAAAAGAAATCAGGCACACACACACACACAGACACACACACACTCTCATGGACCCATCCAAAGCCACTGCCGGAAAGCCTGTGGTCTGCAAGAGAAAAAATGTCCATAAACATGAGTGTGGGTTTGCCTTGGCTAAAGCATGTTGCTGTCTCTCTCTTCAGTGGGAGTGTAAATCTTTTCTGCCTGGTGTGCTGTAAATCTGTGTGTAGCCTTTAGCAGTGCTCCATGCCAACATACACGCGACGACTTTGTGGTGCACAATCGTTTGGATGTTTCCCGTCTCTGTCAGTGTCGAGGCCCTGGGCCAACACAGAGATGGAATATAGAGTCATGCGCCAGTCAGACTAACGGCCCCGACAATTTCCTGTGGCACGGCACAGAGCGATGGGATTGGCCTCCACTCCACCCTTCAGTATGAGAATCTTTTTCTGTGTTGCATCAGGCTTCACTTGAGCAGGTTGGTGTAGATCTTTCCACTGTTTTCGCTTAAATCTGCTCTTTTTTCTGTGCAGTTTCACCTCTTCCCTGCCTGCTGCCTGTCTAACTTCCTGTTGAATATTTCTGCTTCATAACATGAATTCTAAGTGGATTTGAAGCTGCGGTTAATCAGCGGTTTATCGTTTCTGTAACCAGTGTTAATTTTGTGGGGAAATCTTAACCACAGCGAGGTCCATTTATAAAAAATAAATATTAAGACTGGAAAGGTTCTGAGACTTTTTCAGCCAAAGAAACCAAAAGAGAAATCCAAACCGGAATGATAAAAACATATTTCTGCTCTGGTTATGTGGGGACACCATCAGAAGAAAGACTGTGACCCATGTGGGTTTCTGACCAGCAATTAAAGGCACAAGCCAAGATTCAAAAAGTGCATTCCAAAAACAAATACAGCTTTCACACGAAAGACTCACGTGACACACTTTACTGAACTGTTCCACCTGTATCGAACTCTATTTATACAAGACTGCAGTCACAACTCGTGGGTGTCACTGTCACACACAACTGTTAAACCACAACAACACACAGGTATTAGAGTGCTGATCAGGCCGCATTTTTCTGTCTGAGCCCGGCCCGCGTCCGACAGAGCAGTAACTGAACGCGGCCCAAGCCCGACAGGTTTTAAGATATTTATGTCTGAACCCGACCCGAGCCCGACACAGTTACACTCTCGTTTTTTTCTCATACTAATGACACATACATTTGTTTGTGTGGAAAGCCCGTTTTTATTAAGCAACTGTAGGAATGTCAACAGATGAGCGCATCAGCGCACACAGGGCAACAAGCGCACGTTAACATAGGTGCGCACCTACATAATAAGCTTTTTTAAATTGAAAATGTTAAATGCCTTATCGCGCTGATGTGACCAAGCCCAACACGAACACGAACATCATTTCTAAATATCTGTCCGAACCCAGCCCGATGGTATCCATCCTCTAACAGGAATACATGACACAAAATATGTTTCTGTTGCCTCTCTGTCTCGTTGTCTTCTTATAAGACTAGTTGGGTAGTATGTAAACGTTTCAAAATACTGTTTAAACGTCACCAACATTGAACATTTCCATAAGACATTTGCCATAGTTGAGAAGTGTCCATCACTACAGCGCAGATCAGGAGGGTCATAAATCCAGATCCGACAGAAGTAAAAGAAAAAACAGGATTGTAAGAGACTGTCCTCCTAAATAATCCTTCTAGCAGCTGTATTAATTATGATGGCAGCAAAGGAAGAAGTCAGGTGACGGTATAGAGCAGCATCAGACTTTAACGCGGGAGATCTCTGTTTCCAACCAACAGTCAACAAACAAACTTTTACTTTATTTTAATGGGGAAATACCTCAACTATTTTCATTTCTGTCTGATTTAAGCACATCCACGTAATAATCTGCTAGATGGAAACTGTTGTCATGATTTGGTGTTTGCCTTCAAACACCTCTTTCTCCTTCTTATTACCTGTGCGAAACAACACAACTGTGGATTTTGTGTGTATGAAAGAGAGTCAAAGAGAGAGCACTAACCCACACACCCTTAGGAACAAAATGAGTAAGTGTTGCACTGCAATAGGTAGCCAATTGCACATGGTTAAAAATGATCTGCAGCGTTTCTTGCGCTCACAAACCTCCAGGGTGACCTGCAGCAAAGCCTTTTCTCCCTTTATGAGCCAGTGTTGGAAAATTACGTATCTTTTACAGTATAGTTTCCAGTTAAGAGTGCTTCACAAACAAAGAGCTTTACGGGGATCTGCAGCACTGCTACGCCTCTTCAGTTGCTTGCATTCAAGGTGCGTAAAGAGAGGTAGTTTACTTTGGCTGGTGTTGAGCAGAGCTCAGTCAAGCAGGGATTTGAAAGGAGATCAGAAGGTTGTGGTCACTTTGTTTAATCAGACTAATTCCTCCGAGTGCCACTAACACGCTTTCCTTTGTTGATTAACTGTGAATGACAAAGAGCACACAAAAGCTGCTCGTTGGATAATAGTGACTGCTGAGTGAAGGTATTTACATGATTTGAATCCACATTATGCTGCATGTGCTGGCTCAGACCTGAGGCTTCACTAAAATACACATGTTCCAAATTATCACCAGCTTCTGAATGGCTGCAAACCCCCACACACACACACACACACAAACATGACTGCATGAATGAAAAGCTAAATAAAGCGACAAAAGTTCTTATCTAACAGGGGTTAAGATTAGGCAAGCAAAGGGTTAGAAAATTAAATGTGTGTCTGTGCCCTTTGCTCTTCTCCTTAAGGTTTTGTTTGTTTAACAGCATTAGATCCTGGAAGCTCTTCGAGGTGCTAAAGAGGGAGGGCAGGCCGGGTGTCAGGAGGATGTTCCTCCTCCTACAACCAAAAGGAGGCATTTGTTGCGAAAGTTTTGGTTTCTAACACCAAGAGGGGTTAGAAGATGAAGTTTTATTTATTGTTAAAAGAAGCAACTGAAAATTATTAACTGACTTTATCACTTTTTATAATCAGGTAATCCTTTAAGTCATTTATCAAGCAAAAATGTTAAAGATGGAGGTAAGAATTGGCTGCTTTTTTTGTTTTAGATCAGTGTAAATTGAATATCTTTGGACTGTTCATTTGACAAAACAAATTATTTGAAGACTTCCCATTGGACTGTTGGAAATTGAAACAAATAAATAATGAAAATAGTTACTTATTCATTTTCTGTGAATTAAATAATATAAAACTTGAATATACAATTATTCTCCAGCTGCAGACACACAGGAAACTCAAACACATTTAGAAGATAAGAATAGTTTTGTTTTGGAAGTTTGTGCATTATATTGAACATTTTCATGAGGCAAAACAGCCAAAGAAAACAAATCTTCCAAACGCCAGTAAACCGTCTGATCATAACACAAATGTCTCCATGTAGAGACTGCTTTTTAGTGGTTAGTGGGAAGATGTGATGACAAAATAACGAACCCAAGCGAATAAGCTTGGTAATTTCACTTTTGGTAAACACTGAGGTTGGACAAATGTAAAGGTAAAGTGGGGTTTACAAAGGAGGATGTCTGTGACAAACTGAGGGCAGTTCTGTCAAACTCTGTTCCACTTCTTCTCCATCTCATAATACAAACTGAGCCCCGACAGACAAAGATCAACATGAGTTTTACCAGAGCCAAATGGTGGCTGCACACCTCATCTCTCAGCAAACGCAGCATGTCCCCACTTTACGACAACCAACAGAGAGAAGAACCGAGCAGAACAGCTGAGAGCAGCCAGCTGGCCCATTTACACACAAACAGAGTAAGTAAGAATTTAAAAATGCCATTTATCTATTAGACTGAAGACACACTAGATTAGAGAGAAATATTGTTCTCATTAGCGCAGGTTTAGCATCATCTGGTGCTAAATAGTCTGGATCCAGTCACAGAGGGGGTTTCCAAGATATATGAGCGACTCCTGCACTTCTTTCCCCGATAAGCAGCATGCAACTATTAGTTGACTAATCACTGGGTCTATATAATGTCAGAAAATAGTGACAAATGTCCATCACAATTTCAACGTCCCCAAGGTGAGGTGATGTCTTTAAATTGCTTGTTTTGTCCAAAACAGATAATCAATTTAGTATTACATAACAAAAAAAGCAGCAAATCATATCAGAAAACCTGGAACCTGGACTATGGAAACAGAATATCTAGCATTATTGCTTGAAGAAACAACAAAATAGTTCAATCAACTAATCGATTGATCGACTAATTGTCTCAGCTCTAGTGTTAACTAGAAGAAAAGGGAAATTGTGATTTTGCAACGCTACAAAAATGGCAAAGATAAAATAAAACTGCGGGAATGGAAATTCAATTTGCAAAGGTTTTATAAGGCAAGACATCACTCAACAAAAATACATATGGCATCAATAAATATGGGCTTTATTTTAGGAAAATTGCCCCTTAAATTTTAAGAACATTCTCTGCAATTATTATTAAAGCAGCAGCAAATATATTTTTAAAATATGTTAAATTATGTTTTGTATCTCAGGCTGAACAAATGTTTCGGCTAAGCCCAGCCGATGAGTGTGTACACAGGTATCTCATTATGATCTTCTCTGTGGCTGGTTAACCACTACCAAACATTCACAGCTTGGCTTCACGCCCACTAAAGAAGTACTAATGTCAAGATTAAACATTGTGGTTTCCCCCCCAAAATGAGGCCAAAGCACGTACACACACACACACACACACACACACACACACACACACACACACGCAAACAAACATCAAACAGCTTAGCTGCTGAACCTGCACTGTAATGCTCTGCAATTAGTTTGTGTTTTGTTTGATGATGATCTCCTCTGCCCCAAGGCTCTTTCAGCTACATGATACATTTGTCCCACTAACCTCATCCTACGATCCCATCCTCCAGCTACAGCTCTCAGTGCCTCGTGCCACAATGTCTGATAAACAGGCACAGAGAAAACATTGTTATTCTGTTTCTTACATACTGTAATTAAATCCACTGCAGGTACTGAACAAAAAGCCATCAGCTCATCACTCTTCTGATAGCCAAACCGCAAACAAATGAATCAGAGGATCATATTTCCAGTATGAATGTTACACATTGTGGTAAAGTAAGCAGAATATATTAGGTTTAACAACATTAAATGAGATTTGGAGGCATCTCTTATCTGTAAACTCTCTCTCTGAAAGATTCTGCTGATTTATGGAGCTGAAAAAAAAACAAAAAAAAACGATGCCAGATTGCCTCTGTGGTTTGCATGCAAGATACATAGAAAACAAAAGAACTCGGAGAGGTCTTAAAACCAAACACCAGACAAAGCTCAAGTCAAGACCAAAATTATAATGTGGATGACGCCAAACTTGTGTACAAGTCTTTTAATTCTCGTGTAAAGATCCTCAATTGTGTTTTTTTATAGAAACAGAAAAATATTAACTGTATACAAAAGGAACACAGAGGCCTTCATGTGAATCTCTTGAGCTATTTTGAATCATCCTCTAGAGAACAGACAAACCTGCTGTAAAAATTACTCTGCAAAAGAACATGACATCAGCTAGAGTCTGAGACACAACCAGGAGTTTTGAAATGTACCGCAGTCCTGATATCAGATCTGCTCCACAGAGACAGAGCCACCTGTCCAAGGGGCCCGGAGAGAGGCTGAAGGCCAAATCTCCAGCAACATGTCAGATTCTTTGATTAACATTCCTGCCCGGGACTCATTTAGCAGCTCTGTCAACAGGTGGACGCAGGGAGACAGGCGGCTCACAGACAGAATTATTGGAGGGAATTCTGACTTTGTCCTTCATCACTACTAATAATGAGACAGGTGAAAGAAGGAGCTGAACCTGTGAGTTTCCCTCTGTTTTCCTCTAATTCCACCCCCTCCTCACTTCGACAAAGAGAGGAAGAGACTGTTGTGTGTGTTTGTATGAGAAATAAAGAGAGAGAATGAAAAAAGATAGAAAGTGTGTTGGTGTCAGGAACAGAGAAAAAGGTCTGCTGGTGGTGTTGAGCTGTTTCCTTGGCAAGGGGACTTTTCTGCTTTTTTTAAAAAGGGTGATTTTTTTTCTTCTATCCAAGGACCCCGGGTTAGAAAATCCTGTGAAAGCAACAGCTGTTGTTTCCTTTTCTCCAAACAAAGGCCAAGGACCCACTGGAAGCTGATACGCCATTCAGTGGTGGCTGTAAAACGAAATGGGCACGGAGGAATGAGTCAGTTCTTCTCTAAGCCATGACAATTTGTCGCTTCAGGCAAAGATATTTCAACGAGAAGAGAATATCTAATAGCACCCCTTTTTTAAGCAGGGGGAAAACGAAGAAACTTGCGTGTATAATCAGACACGGGATGATTAATTTATTCAGCTCAGCTGCCAGCTGGGAAGTGCCAAACAAATGAGTGGAGAAAAGCACAGAAAGTGAGACACACAAACAACAAGACTTGTGTTTTGCTCGCACTTCACAGCTAATAATTTGAAGAGAGGGGAGTCGTATATCTTCACACCAGACGGTGCCATTTTCATTTTGCAAACAAACAAACATTATTTTCAGTGTTTGGTTTTGCAAATCTGGAACTGATTGCCTGGTTCATGAATCCCACTGTAGCCCTTGTCGTAAAAGAGTATTTTCGCAAGACTTTGTACTACATATCTACAACACTGTCCGGACTTTATACTGATTGTTCACTTCAAATAGTGAGAAATCTATCTTTGCAGCATCAATTAGTTGTCCCTTTTCCACCTTTGCTGAGGTGCAGCTGTAGGTTAGACACTAATCCAAATATGTACGTCCTTCTCTCTACAAATCCAGCTTCAGGGTTTTATGTTTGACTGTGTCAGTAAATAATCTCATGGCTCATAGTTAGACAGCAGTCCATAATTCTCTGCTGTGTTGGCATTTCGGACCACAGCTAAATTAATTTCTGGAGCTGACCACAAACTCAACACAAGTGTTGCAATTGGTGTGTTTGTTGGAGATGGCCACTGGCTCTATGTGATATGAGAGAAGAGGACAGCAATGTTTATGTTTCCCTGGAGTACTTCAGGGACATCTTATCATCTTATCTCAAACAGAATAGCTTGGCAATTCACAAAAATACGAGTGCATGGCACGACTGCTGCAGATCTGATCCATTTGACACAGTTAAAGGAATAGTTCAACATTTTGTTGTACTTTCTTGCCAAAAGTTCAATGAGAAGGTTGATACCGCTCTCACAGACAGAGTGGTATCAAGTCTCATTTGTTGCAAATACTTCCCAAAAATCTCAAACGTTTCCTTTAAACTGTCACTCACTGTTAGTTTTTCTGTGCCTTTAGAGTTGAATCCATGTTATCTTGTGTGTGTGTGTGTGTGTGTGTGTGTGTGGGTGTGTGTGTGTGTATGTCAGGAAGGGGACTAAGGGCTGAGTGGAAGCAGCCGGCTCCAGAGAAGTTTACCTGTCTGATTGCCGCCAGCCCTGAACTGTCTGCTGCAGTCTGATCCACACCAGGGGCTGCAGTCCTGCAAAGACTATATGTTATGTGCAGGAGTATTGAATGGTGAATTGTTGCCATCGTTGCCATGTAAGCTAAGCTAACTGGCCACTGGCTACAGCTTTATATTTACCGTATAGATATATGAGTGGTATCAATCTTGTCATCTAACTGTTAGCAAGAAGGCAAATGAGCTTATTTCCCAAAATGTCAAACTATTCCTATATTCCATAGTAACCATTAAAGTAAAACTATACAGTGTGCCCTAGCCTACGCCCATACTAAGCTGGTTTTATGTGTAAACATCTTTTTTTTTTTACCATCCCTCCAGACTAAAGTGTGATTTATGCTCCTGCGGATGCTCCACACAGAGCTTTCGCGGTAGCCTAGGTAAGTGGCCTTAAGTTTATACTTGTGCTTTGGTGTGTGCGTCGATCTCTTTAAGAGAATAGCAGGGGCGGGCAAGTGTGTTTGGAGAGTGTGTGGTAGAGCGAGTGAGAGAGTGACGGCGAATAGCTTCGGAGCGAGTACCGACTCCACGGTGGGAAATCTGTAGCAGGAAAAGTTAACCCTCTCTTTGATTTCATGTTTATGGAGAAGGAGAACCAGGAATTAAGTAGGGGGAAATGCAACGCTACCAAGCCACAGCCGAGCGACGTGCGTCGTGACGTGTTCAATTTTTCGAGAGGTGCACGTCAGGCTACAGCGTAGGGTGCGGCGTACTGTCTGTGTCTCCACGTACCTACATACGTAGCCACGGTGTAGATTTAACGCAGAAGCATAGATTACGCTTAAGACTGCGTTCATTTATTTTATTAGCATTTATTTAGATGTTAATGGCGTGTCAAATAATGATTTGATGATGCGCAGTTTAGGACGTAGAAGAGATTTTTTTGTTTATCTATTATTCAGGTGTTTCACTAGCAGCGCCCTGGAAAGAGGTGGAATATTTTAATTACTAAAAGCCATTTTCCTTCTTAGAGTCTCAACATCTCTCCCTTATTCTGTGTAGCTTTCTGTCATACTTTTTCTGACACAAACACTCCCATTTCCACGACAAAATGTTGGCCTGTTCACTTTCACTCGTTCCTGCCACTCCTGCAAAACCCTCCCCCATAAAAACACACACACACACACACACAGAAATCCACGCACACACAACTTCGCTGTTTCTTGCTGCAGACATTACCAACCCGCTGTACGCCCCACCTTCCTCTGCTGTTCCTGCAATGTCTTCAACATGACATATGAGCTCAGGAAGAGACTCGCTTAGCTTTCTGTCTTTACCAGAGAGCTGCTGGATTTCCATGTGAGGGGGGAAAGGGCCTAAATATGATCCAGGAAAAGAGCAGTGAGAATTCTTCTTGATTTTTGCAGTGTTATTGTTTGCCTATAATCATTATCCTCTTTCTCCTGTTTGTCATTTTCATCAAGTTTTTCTTTGCATATTTTGAATGTTCAGCTTGCATTTCATAACATTGAAATAAGAGCATACATTCAGGTTTGTATCGCCCTTCTCATGTAAATCTTAATGCCAACCAATTAGATGATTTTCATTACAGTTTTAATACGACTTTCCTGTGAGTGGTAGTAGCTATTACTTCTACTGCTTACAGTTAACAAACTTACAAACTACATGTTGTTAGTGAAGTATGCTGCCCCAAACGACCACAAAAGAAGAGAAATGTCAGAAAATCTCCCTACTTTATTTTTATTTTTTTTTGTGGGTTAAATCTGTCATCCTAAAACAATGCAGAGACATCTGAAAACCTTCCTGCTCCATCATGAACTGAAGCACAAAGAGGGCTTTATTAATGACCCTGAATCACCAGCCCTGCTCTCAGTTGCTTTGGTAAACTGGACCATTGTGTGTTGCGCCTTTGCCGCCCAAGTGGGATTATTCATTATGTGTTTAGCTCATGTCAGTCGACTTTATTACAGATTCATCATGTTCTGTGCCTTTGTATACTTTGCAAATTCGAGAAAAGATCGTAATTTGGCTTGAAAGAGTGAAGAGTTTGAATTATTCTGGAAAAAAATGT
The DNA here is from genome assembly GCF_010015445.1 of Perca fluviatilis. NCBI lineage: Eukaryota > Metazoa > Chordata > Actinopteri > Perciformes > Percidae > Perca > Perca fluviatilis. The sequence goes on from NC_053117.1 coordinate 27,745,424, forward strand.
CACAGCACAAATGTTTTACGCTTACTTTTAAGGGTTATTTATTGTTTAACAGGAGAAACTTAATTTCTTTGAAAGGTAAGGATTACCTACATCAACAGCAAACATACATGTGTGTTTACTCTAGATATGTGCCTTTAAATCAAGTAATTGGTTGCTGTTCCAAGATAAACTCAGCACTTCTTTTACTGCCACTTGTTGGACATCAAACAGAGACGTCCTCCGCTCTAAACCTCTTTCAGCTAAGAGGTGAAGTGCAGCCTGCTGAAGGCTTTCGGATGTGTTTGCTCTTGGGATTTCACTTGAAGATGTTTACAAATGCCACTGCAGGGAGCACAACAGAAAGAAAGGAGGTTCAAACCAGTGTTGTGAATGACACACTAAGCTTATGCGAATCATTTACTAATCTGTTGAGTACATAAATGAATTAGAATGATTGAGAAATCTACTTTATATAGACTAATTGGGGAAATAGATCATAGTCATGCAATTGTAATAATTATAACTTTAAGATTTATGAATATACATTTAAGGAGATGGAATAACTGTCCAAATAACACAAACACACACACACACACACACACATGTAGAGAGTGACTCACTAACTTAACTCAGCTATACGTTGAGAGATAAAACTAGGGAGCCAGTGATCAGTACCTTTCACAGCTTCCTCTGTCCCACGCCTGCCTTTTCATTCATTTCTATAAAAGCTGCCATTTGTGTTTGGGTTAACAAAGCCACACCAACTCACACACCGACCCAACATATTTATGACCCAGAGTCTGTACAGAGACTGTTCTGCATGAGCCTGCACTGCTGCCTGCCCTCTGCTGTGAAAAGAGGGGGAGCATAAAAGAGGAAATGAATGTGTGAAGGATGAATACGTGGCCCTGGGGGTCAGCTTAATGGAGTGAGACCCCGGGCCCCTATTGACTTCCACTGCCAAACTATTAACTCCCCACAACTTCCAAGCTACAGCCTCATTATTCATGTCTGGGTGAAAGCACATTTCCTGTTTATAAATTTAGTTTTGCCGTGTTTACTTTTGTTAGTTGATTACTCAGAGAATGCTAAATAATCGATGATCCCTTAACAACTGAGAGTGGAAAAATCAGTGGAAAGGTTTCAAACTATCGCCTCATCTCATCTTGAATGCATTTCCTACATCACAAAAAAACATTTACGGAAACTTTTTGAGATCTTCATTATTTGCATCGGCTTGCCATCCTCTTCTCTTAAAACTAAGAAATAGCACTGCATCTAAGAGGTTACGTTTTCAACATACTCATCAAACATAGATGTAGACAATGCAGGATTTAAAATATTAAAAAATCATCTTTACAACTGTTTAATGAGGAACCTCAAGGACACACACACACAATGTATTTTGGTAAGAAACACTGAATGTAAACATAACTTTTGTTTGTTTACAAAAATTCCACAGGGCACCTTTAAGTAGGCCTTATAAATTCATGAGTTTGAAGCTGCATTGTACAAGGAGACAAGATTTTAAACCCCTGGAAAGTTACCATGGCAGAAATTATTCAATCCTCCGTTGTGATTTTCACCAGGTAACAGTAAAATTGCCCCGTTCATGAGAATATTCATACAAAGTAATCCATTAGAAATTTAGATCTGCACATATTTGATTGACCAATGCAACTGTCGCACTAAATGCTTGCTCTTGGGGGAATTACTGGAATTGTTGGGTCTTTGTAAATTATAGAGTGTGGTCTAGACCTACTCTATCTGTAAAGTGTCCTGAGATGTTATGATGTGATACTATAAATAAAATTGAATTGAATTGCAATTTGTTGCTGCATGACATCACACAACTAAGGATATTTCTGCTGTATGTGTATACGCACAACTTCAATACTGACCAGAAGCTTGCAGCAAAGTGGTTAGGCAATGATGCAAAGACAATCTTCCACAGAGACAATATATCTCTTTCTCTGTGTGTGTGTGTGTGTGTGTGTGTGTGTGTGTGTGTGTGTGTGTGTGTGTGTGTGTGTGTGTGTGTGTGTGTGTGTGTGTGTGTGTGTGTGTGTGAGGGTGTTATCAATAACAAGCGAGAAGGGTATGTTTCTTTAAGACAAGCCCATAAATGGTGGCCTGGTCACCACCTCCTTCACTGAGCAGGGGATGGCTGCAGTTTGAGTTTTCCTTGGCGGGTCAAGCCTGCCATTGAAGACTGAATGGGCTGCCATGGCAGATTACACTGCACAGCTGTCCCCCTACCGTGGAAATTAAGTTATGCCTCGTGTCAGCAAGTTTTGTGTTTTCCTCTCTCTGTGTCTCATCCCTGCCCCTCCCCCCTTTCTTCTGCCCCTCTCCTCTAATTCCTTCAATTGTGGAGGCCTCTCAAATGTGCACAGCTAGGGCAGGCTTTTGGAGGTAGAGGTTATGGGTAATCATGCTGGGAAAAAGAGATGAGAAGCAAAACAGCTTCTGTACCCTGCTATCCTCCACAAACAGACACATGCTTCCAGTTGCACATGCAAGCACTTGCATACACACCGGCACTCACAAACACGTAAACACAAACAAACCAACAGAGGCGGCCCTGAACCATGTCAGCGCCTCTTGGACAGCGTTCTGCTGCACCCCTGCCTCGTGTTTTGTTTATTTGTGGGTGAAGTTGTTTGTGTTGTGGTCAAAGTAAAAAGGCAAACACTCCAGCTCCTCCAGTGATGTGTGAACATGCTGGGAATGTCCCCCTGAGCCCACAGAGCAGCTGGACCCACTGGCTGTTACAGGCTGACAGAGGGTGCAGCTTCACTCCAGCTGGGCAGACAGAGCATGATAAACTGATATTTAAACACTTTAAATAAAGCGCTATGAAGTAGAATGTACTGCACACAATGACCATAATATATCCTGTTATCCCTTCAGCTGTTGTGCACAAACATTTACTTTCACATCTAATTTATGTTTCGTATAATCACGTAGCCAACAATGTCAGACAAAAATACCGTACTTTCGTTAAGGTTGTTACTATATGCAGTTTCTGCTGTCAGAACAAGCCAATACTCATATCAACTCACATCAAAAAGAGTTGTTTATCATAGGATTTTAAGGATAACAATAAAACTAACTTCCAATTACAACAGGTCCTCCAAATTAAACGACAGAATACGTGGTTTGTTCGTGGCCTCTAGAACAACACAGAAGCATTTTCGTTACGATCCTTTTCATGAATTCAAAACTCGTTTGAGATGCTATTCAGCAGTAGACGTTCAATATACTTGCACTCGGTAATATCTTTTATTGTGGCGGCATCAGCCATTCACGCTAGGTTAGTCTCGCTTTGCCAGACCTTCCTCCACTGCGGCGCTGCAGAGGAGGGTCTGGCTAGCCACACAGCATTCCAGAATGGGAGAAAAACATGGTCTGGTTTATTGCCATTTCTTTAAACCAATCACAATCGTCTTGGGCGGTGCTAAGCACCAGGTAAAGCCACGGTGCCGCTGCAAAATCGCCTCAGCAAGGAACTTGTTTTGGTAGAACGTGGACGTTCAAAAGTTGTTTTAGTCGTGCAAAAAGAAAACTCAGATTGGACAGAGAGTCTAGCTAGCGGTCTGGATTTACCCTGCAGAGATGTGAGAAAAGGTTAACCATAGTCCTCATAAATCGACCGGAGTTTAAAATGCCAACACAAAGGAAGCCTAAGGCAATGGATATCCGGCCTAAATTAGTGAAATCTGGCGGAATTTCCGTTGGCAACGGAACAATCAAGGAACTTCAAGGATATAGACTAACGCCAATTAGGCGTGAATTACCTACACTTACCTACAAAGGGATTTTGTTTGACTGCACTGTAAACTGCCGAATTTCTTGCTCTATAACAATGTCACCTACAGCCACTAGAGGGCTTTGGCAATTGAACATTAGTCTATAAGCACAAAGTTCCACTTCCTGGATTGCTCTCTTTCTGCCAGAATTTCGGCCAAATGTCTTTTCCGATGTCCGTTTTCGGCTGTCCCGTTACCTTCCGCTTTCTTTGTGTTGTAATTTTAAACTCCGGTTGATTTATGAGGACAATGGTTAACTGCTCCTCAGATCTCTGCAGGGTAAATCCAGACAGCTGGCTAGACTATCTATCCAATTTGAGTTTTCTGTTGTACGACTAAAACAACCTCTGAACGTACACGTTCCACCAAAACAAGTTCCTTCCCGAGGCTATTTTGCAGCGGCACTGTGGCTCCGCTCTGCACTCAGCACCAACCAAGACGATTGTGACTGGTTTAAAGAAATGCCAATAAACCAGAGCACGTTTTTCTCCCATCCCAGAATGCTGTGGAGGAAGGTCTGGCAATGCGAGACTAATTGAACATAAACAAAGGTTTTGGGGCACTTGCTGAAATGATTGACTCTGTTCTTCCTGGGAGGACAGTCTCTACTATTGATATGGCACTGGACTAGTAGTGGTAGGTAGGTTTTTATTTTAATTCCATTTTTTTTCTCATCAATCAGAGGCTCAAAATTGACTTTAATACTTGAGCATCTAAGCTGCTGTTATTTTGCATTTCCTGACAGTGCTACAGTGTTTTCTCATTGTTAGATTGTGTGTAGCCTCAATAGAAACATTTCTATTCCACCTTTATTCCTATACCTACTGTATATTATTACCTATTTCTTTATTTCTTTTCCATTGTTTCTCACTGCATCTGATTAACCAAAGACTATTCATAGAAGAGAAAAGCTCTTGAATTCTTTAAATTGTATTTGCAGCCTTTTTCCTAAGCAAACCAAATAGTGTTCTATTTTTTTGCAGCTAAACTACTATGGGTTTAGTTCTTTTGTTTTTTTTGCATCGTCTTTTTGATTTTTCCAACACTACACAGGCTATGTAGGCTAAGCACTGAAGTACAACTAACAAAACCAGTGTGCAACAATTTGTGAACCCCTTTGTGAAATACTCAACAGCAACATTTTAAACAGCGAATATATCAAATGGCTGCCACAAACAGTCAGGTAGCAAAGCGTTCTCCTGGTGACAGTGGGATTAGTGCCACAGGTTTTCTCTCAGGACCCAAGGAGTCGCGCTGCAGCTTGAGTAACTGGATTACAGGCCTTTTTCTCATTTCAAAGGGCTGTGAACTCAGCAGAGGTCTTGCATGATGAAATCAAAGTGGCAGCTGAAATAGAGGGGAGAAAAACAAGAGTTTCTCGAAAAGTCTCCTGGAATCGACCAAGCAGCTAATGAGAGAGATGCAAAATCAATGATCTTTGCTTCGCTATGTCACCGGTGTCTCCTTCGAGTGAATTCAGAGAGCTGTCCCAAAGTAGGGGCGAGGAGGAGAGCATCATCTGAAGAGCTGAAATAACTTACAATGCCAAAACACCTTCCAAGTGAAAATCACGAGGAAACAACTAACCGCAAAAGAACTCTTTCATAACTACCTTTTAACAAATGTGCATTGAAGCTATTGCAGGAGCACAGAGGGGAGTCAAGGTGGAGCCCATTCCATCGAATACCCTGTGGTAAATTTAGGGGATTATTTCCAAATCCTTTCAAATGAACTTTCCATCTCAGTACCTCTTCCTCCGTCTCAGCCATTCCAACTGTCCAACCATTTCTACATCACTTTCTGCCCAACCTCGCATGGAGCCAAGGCCAAAACAAATGCCTGTGAGAAATATGGTCAGCACACATCAGGAATAGGGAGTTCACTTCAAGGCCTGAGAAGATTGCATATTAGGATTGCAGTTTAGTTTCAGTAATGTGAAAATCTAACAAAAGAAGCTTATTTGTGGGAGCAATGCACATAAAGCACATTATGTATATTAACAATTATAGAAAAGCGTTAAAAAACAGTCAAATATGCAAACATTAAACTTACATAACTTGTTTATAAAGACCAAAGTCACAGCATCATATATGCTCAAGCCTCATGTCCTTAGAGAAAACACTGAAACACTGACGCATTTCAGAGATTTTGTTTTGATTCGAAGATTTAAAAAAAAAGTAAAACAAGTTCCAGCTGAACAGGTTCCATATATGTTTTCCATTTTCCTATGCATGAAAAAATGGCACATTAGCTGGTGCCAGGACCTAACTAAAAAACACTGCAAGGAAAAGTAGGGCTAAGGTCAACTATTTCATGTTGTCAAATATTCCTAAGGGTAATAAAGAAGTCTTGTAATTATATATGGCAACTTAACTTAATAAATTCACATTGTTGAATAAATGTGGAGGAAGGAAAGAAAATAAGAGCAATTTTGCAACAACAAAAAGTACAGTAAGGATTATTATAGAACTCAGCCTACACAGAGCTTCAAACCTCCAGCGTCAGTGGTTGAGAGAGCTGCACCTTTGTAAACATTGTGCTGTGATATGCATGGGGTGAAGGGGTGAAGTGATCTGCATGGGGTGAAGTGTGTGCCGTTTTGTTCAGGAGGCCAACGAAACAGAGCTTGAAGTGAACTGAGCTCACTGAAGCAAAGTTGATGGCAGAGATACCTTACACAAGCTCAAAGAGCTGGAACACAAACAGCCACAGTTTGTAAATTAAACCCAGAACCAACCCAACACACACACACACACGCACACACACACTTTTCACATTTCTGATGCACTTTTTATGGCTGTTTCATTTAATCAATTGAAATAAAAGCATACTATAACAGAAGTAAAATGTCCTTTATCCCTTAAAACCCTATAAAAAAATGCTAGCATTTTACTTGAGAGCACTACACCAACAAATGTATTCAAGCACCCATTGTGCACCATTTCCATTTTATGACAAGCAGGCCAGTTTTGTGAGATTTTTTGCACCTCATTCATCCATTCACACACCATGCATTATTATGGCCTAATCAACGCATGCTGTGCCTTTTTTAAGTCTTGAAACTGCCTGGACAAATGTGAGAGGCAATAGAAAGACAAGAAGGAGGAGGAAGGGAGGACCGGCTGGGCTGCAGAGCTTGCTGGAGAGCTTCATGCACGGTGGACTGCATACCAACACTGCGAGAAACTGACGAGGTATTTTATTTATGAACCACGCTTATGAAGAGGAATTGGGGATCTTTTTTTGCATACACACTAGTATAGAGTTTTAGCTTAAGGTTAACTGTAATGTTTAAGAGGTAGAAACGTGAAGAAAGAAATGTCTTAAAGTGACTTTTTGTATGAAGGTTGAATTTCTTTTTTGGGTATTTCTTGAAGCAAAAACGTATGAACCACTAAAATAAACAAATGCAGGTAGTAAAGATAATATAAAAAAGCACAGGGGATGTTAAGTGTGGATTCAAGATAGAACATCCCTCGCTAGGCCTGTCTTGTGTTTTCGTCTTCTTTTCTTGCAGTGGAGGGGTTGAGACCCAAGCAGCAGCAGATCGTTCCCACATGCTTCCCCGCCGCTCAGCTCTCCAGAGGTGTCAAGCCAGCCTGAAAGAATGAAGTGCCTCCCTATTGTGCTACCCAACTATTATGTGCTTAACATTTCCATGACAAAGATGCCACTCGACTTCTCCTCCATCCATTCAGCTGGAGGGCCCTTGTCTCCCTCTCTAATGAAACATTTTGCAGCAAATCATTGCTCCATAAGCTGACCAAAGAGAGAGGTTACATGATCTACAATATCTCATGAAAATAATATTAACAATTCTGCAAAAAAGCAATACACATACTCAAAGTACACAGCTCCATAAATGAAAAACCTAAATTAAAAGGCAAATTGTACCTCGTAATTCCAGCCAATTCAAAAGGGAAGTATCTATAATCTAATTAAATAACAAAGCTGCACCCACAGGACTGAACTCTGTCATCACTTCCACATTGATTGACAGGTTTGTTAAAGTTGGTTGGCATCAGAAAATAAAATGACTTTTTTTTATTACGTATTCTCCATCGAGAAACAGTACAAATCCTGATTTCCCATCTATTAGCAAAACTCTTGGAATAAATTTTAATATTTGTGTTTGATCAAAAATACAGATTGTGCCTTTAACAGCCAGTGACTGAAAAGAGAGTGGTGGTGGGAGAGGGTGATTTGTTGATTTATGGTGCCAGTTGCTTTTGACAACAGCCAGCTAATCAAGACATAGCAGGTCATTAGGTCAGTCAACAGAGGAAGCTGGCCTGCATTTTAAATGAGCCTGTATTTACTACATTGTAGTTACAGAAACATGAGTTAATACTAACTCACCATTGTATATAAAAAATAATGTTCCTTTAAATTAAAGAATTTTATATCTCAGTTTTATCTTCACAGGCAACAGAATTTATATACAGTTTATTATCAACTGAGAGTATACTGTAAAAGCTACACTTTTAAAAACTGTCATGTAAAATTACAGTACGGTACAGGCAGCACGGTTGCCAGAACTTTACTGTATTCTTCACATACAACACAGTACTGTAATATAGTATACTGTAATAATGTGTTACTGTAACTACAGATTACTGCAGTTTACTATAATTGATGTATTACTGTAACTATACATTACTGTAGTTTACTGTAATGTATGCATTACTGTAACTACAGATTACTGTAGTTTACTGTAATTGATGTATTACTGTAGCTATTGATTAGGCTACTGAAGCTTACTGTAATTATTATTATTTAATCAATACTTCTTATTACAACATTTATTCTTAACAGGAGCACAGCCATATGAGACTTTAAATCAATCAATTATGGATCAAAATATGTTGCTTTTACCCTTAAATTTATTGCGCATTTGATTTTAACCATTATGCAAAAATTAATGGGACCCAAAAATGTGTGTGTGTGTGTGTGTGTGAATGTGTGTGTGTGTGTAAGTAAGTAAGTAAGTAAGTAAAATAAAGACACGTTTTTGGTACCTAACTGAATTGTATGCTTAAAATAAATTACTTCAAACTGGTGTAACTTTAAGGAATGAAAGGCCATTTTGGCAGTGTCTTGGCTGGTGATAACTAATCCAACATATAATTTACACCATGGTTATTATAACAAAATATATCTTTGTTGCTATGACAACACTAACAAGGAGTTCAAAATGAACAAATAACTCACAGTCACAAATGATATCTTCAAGTTTCCTTTATGCCTTCTATAGAAGTATATCATTAAGGCAATCATACAGTGGATTTAGACATTTCTTTCTCTAGGCTATACACAGTGAATAAATCATCTCATAGCCTAAAACATAGAGGATTCTTTGAAAAAAATCTATATAGGCTATACACATATATACAATGCACATGATCTTTGAAGAGAATACAGTCAAAATAACTTCCCTTTAAAGCTGGAATACTCAGTCTATTATTCACATGATGAACATTTGGATGTATCTAGGTGGCATGTAATAAATTACTGTTTCACTTTAACTCCTCATCTATTTACATTTTCATACAGTTTATAGATTCCAGCATTAAATACTTGTAAATCAGATAGCCTGGTGCCATATGGCAGCAGTGTCATATAAAAATAGTTCATATCTTTAAAAAAGAAAAAGAAAAAAAGATTGGCAGTGCTCAGCATATACTGATTAAACGTTGCATCGTTACTAAAACAAGCCAACTGTGTCTTTATCATGACAACTTTACAATCAGAGTCTGTGACTGAGAGAAAGCAGACAATCTAATTTAGCTTATCACATAAGCAAAGCATCTGGAGAGCCGTGAAGTGGTGTGGTTTGATAAGAGTGGGCGGCCAGGAGCTCAGTAAAAATATCTTTCTGGTCTCGTTTGCATAGAAAATATCCTGATTTGATATCCTTCAGCGTCTAAAACTCTTAATTCAAACAAGGCTTGCGCCAAAACACGCTGTCCTTTAGTCTGTGAGGCTCTAACCTTTCACAATAGTAGCAGGTCAAAGAGGGCCAGCTGTTTAGATTGCCTTTTATCCAGACAAAAATGGGGGCAGATTATGAACTCGGGGATTAAATGAGGGGCAAAAGAGCCAAAATGGATGCCAGCAGGGTCAAAACAAAGTGGGACGCAGAAAGAGAGGCTCCGCTGTCCGGCTCCTCTAGGTAGTCCGGATCCGAGGGGTCGTCATCGTAATCTGGATCTTGGCCGTAGTCTGACCCGCTGCCTTCTTCTCTCACCGGAGAGTCGAAGCACAGCGCCTTCATGCTTTTTTGGTCTAGTTGATTTGTGAACAAGATGAGTGGCTGGGGCACTTCCTCCTCTCCCCGTTCAGCACGGGTCCACATGCGCGCGTGTAGTGTTCGTATGCGTAATTGCACTCGGGCTCGGCTTGGCAGTTCATGATGGCTTGCCAGCATATCAGCCGCCGACCGTGGGACGGCGAGGCCATGGATAAGTAGCCAAAAAACAAAAGCACACAACCAAGAGGCCAAACAGATCTGCAGACGCTCTGTGCCAATGCGCCAGAGCTTGCCATCGTTCTGGCTGCAGGAAACGGTAAAACTCACAGCGGTGTCATATGCAAAACTTCTACACTACTTCCATGGACAGTCTTCACTGGAGAGTGTTATTTATTCCGAGGCAGATGGTGTGTGTGTGTGTGTGTGTGTGTGTGTGTGATAGGCCAATGTGTGGGCGTTCAACAGGCTGGCACTGCGCTGTGTAATCCCGGCTCCATAAACCCGTCAGCGCTGATCCATTTGAGCCGGATTCTTGAGCAAACCTCCCGTTATCCATACATGATTGGGGTGAAAACTAAAATGGAAACTCACAGGAGCAAAAAGAGTCGCCAAAAGAAAAGTTCAGTGGAGTTTCTCTAGCGGTTCATTCCATCGCAGTGGTTCTGAGTTCATGCAACAAATTGCCTCCAGCTCAGCGATTCCCTCTTGCGTCCTCTCTCCTAGCGGATCTCAACCAAAAAAGCGAAGCCGGACAAGTCCCGAGAGCTCTTTAGAGGACTGCGCTGGATCATTTAGCAGTTTCTTGTGCGCACGAGTGCAAACAAATGCATGGGGGAAAACAACAACCCTTGTGGGTCGCAAAGTGGTCCTCTACCCTGTTCCCTTTGAGCATTTGTCTTTCTGTTCCTCAGCCCCCTCTCTACACATTAGCGAGGTGATTCTGATTGGTTGGCCACTTGTTGTGGGTTCCTACGTAGTGATGGGCGGGAGTTCAGGGTGGGAGTAAGATGGTCTTGAGAAATACAAGGTGAGGTGGGATGCATGTGTTGGAGAGAGTAGATTTAGTGGAGAGAGCAGTCCTTATTATCTGGGAAACTGCTTGTAGAAACCTTTTTATGCTCACAGAACATTACATTATACACCCTATGTGATGGTATGTTTTCAAGAAATTGAACATGAAAATATTGTTGATGTTCAACCAGATGTTCAACTAGCTTTGGGTCATAATTTTAATTTACAATATTACTAAATAAAATCCCATTACTTGAGTATTATTGGGTGTTGGAAGAGGATGAAGGATAATAAAAACCTTAGGGATTTTTGTTTTTATTAATGGCTTACAACATGTATATACCGCAACTGATGTTTTTAGGGTATACATACTTTAATTTGAGGTGTAGTCAAATGGATATATTTAATAAAAGAACTGCCCTGCCGGCAGAGAGAAATTGATTGTATCCATGTTTTTAATCATAATTTCTTAGGCCTATTTAATGTTCTTAATGTACACACTATGATAATAGGGTTTTACGGGAAGAAAAAATGTGTCCATATTAGTTATAATCACCAGCTCTGGTTCATAATGTTTAATTTACAATACTGCATTCAAACCTGTGGCTTCTTTTGCATTACACGGACAATAATAAAAGCCATATAGGTCTATTGAAATGGTTTCTGACATGTTACACCCCTAAATATATTGAATTGAAAATTATTTGAGAGTGTACCTATTAAAGCGTTGTTTAGAATAGGTACTTTGCCGTGTATAGCCTATACACAAAGCTATAGTGTGGATTTAAAAAAATATATAATAACAAATATTGTTCGTGGAATTTTTCTTTATCCAAAAGTGGTCAAGCTAACATAAACTGAGAGGAGACAGAGTTGCGAATTACATGTAACAAAGGTCACAATTACGAAAGGCTATATGCTATGAGTTTGAACCACCGGACCACCATGACACACCAATAAAACACAACTTTCTATACTGCAATATCCTGCTGATAATTAATAATGACACAGTGACTACACCACTGTACAATAGTAAATTGAACTCATGCCTGCAGTGCTAATGATCTGTTCCGCACAATCACCGATAATTTAATCATCCACATCCTATTAACTCTTCCTCAGAAGAGCAGTTGAGTACAGATTAATTGTTGTATAACAGGGCACTCAGTGAACATCGTTTAATATAATCACTCATTAAGGCTAACTTCACTCATGTTATTGCACTACATCATACGCTGTCAAATGTGAAGCCGGTGAATCACTGTCCTTTCATTTGCAGTGTCTTGCCTTAACATGTGATGTACTCCAGTCAGACTAATATCCGTTAAACCTGACGGACTCTAACCTCCTTTAGAGTGTATCATCAACCTGGGATTTTCAGTGGACTCCACGAGTTTTTCTGTGGTCACTTTTTATCGCTTTATCAACCTTTCATCGACCTGCCATGCTTAGGTCAGTTTGAAGTGTAAAACAGGTGTCAAGATGTTTTGCGTTGGGCAATAGGTAATACATATAAGCATAGTTTTTCCAGGAAGTGTTTACCCCTGTATGTAAATCACAGTTTCTTGACAGAGCCTCTATGATGGATTTCTCACTCACTTGTTGAATATCCGCAAAAATGAAAAACTAATCACTAAGGAGTATCCTTGAATCTAATGGCTGGACACCAAAAGGGTTAGGCTTTATGATGTTTTATAGAGTTTAAATATTTCTGCTATTTCAGCTCTGTTTCTCATGTAAAACTCCTTTCCATGGGGACACGCTGAGCTTAGGTTTGCAGACATTTGCAGATTCTAATCAATACTGACAACATTAATCTGCCACTAAAATGTACGTTCAATGTAATAGAGTATATAATAAGCAAATCATGGACAAGGTTGCTGTAAAAGAAAGTACACATATTAAGAGTTGTACTTCTTCTTAAAAGAAGCCCTGCATGTGCATTTTTTCATTTCTGATATTTTCTCTGACCTTAAAAGGGTGAAAATCTGAATACCTTGTTTGTTTAAAAAAAGTTTTGCCTCCACAGCTTCTTTCCAAGAGCTTAGATAGTTGCCCTTAGATACCTGCCTGGACCTCATCATCAAAATGACACGTGTGTGTGTGTGAGTGTGTGTGTGTGTGTGTGTGTGAGTAAAATGATAGCCCACATGTTGACACATGAGCGAGAGGAGGCAGTTTAGTTCTTGAGGCTTGATGTGGATGAGGGAGTCAGGGAAAGAGAGCAGCGAGGGTACAAAGGCTGTTTGTGTTTCAAGCAGCATTCTGATCTCAGGAATGTACCTTTAGGCCACAGCCGTGAGCTTCCCACTGCAAACAATGCACTCAATGTCAGTTACGGCTGGCTAGCACAGACGCTGCTGGCGCTACTCCAAGGTCCCAACTCGTCGAAAATGATGGATACAGGGAACTCAATACCTCAGGAGTCGCTCTCCTGCTTTTCCCTCCAGCACAAAGAATGGAAACACTGTGTGCTTCGACAAAAGATTTCCAAACACCAACGTCTTCATTGTTTCAAGTGCTTTTAGCACAACTGTAATATGAAACAGCGGCAACACCATTCAAGCGAGGTATTGATTCATTCATCTTTTTATATTAGTGTAAATAAAGCAGTAATTTTCCCTTCAGGAGTCCGTCATAATTTGCATATTTTGAAAATTGAAGTCAAGATTTTAAGGAGGAAAAGGCCTTTTTAAAAATTCATCAACCAAATATCTTTCATCCTAAACACTTACAGATGGAAAAAAAGAAAAAGCTGATAGAATCATCCAACCATCCACTTTTGTCTTTGCCAACAGCTGTACGCTTAAACCAGATGTGTGCTGCACTGAGAGTGTCGTTACTTTGAGGGCTCAATTAAACCAGAGTGCTTGCCGCAACAGTCCAATTAGGGGACAAACATAATGATATTAAAACCATCCCCTGCTGATGTTCAAAACACAGAGCTAGAGAGGTTCAGTAATGTTTTGTAAAGAACATCATACCAGGACATGAAGTTAAGTTGATTGAAATGAAAAACATACTTATATTTTATATACGGGGACCCAAGCCATGCCAATAAACCGTCCATGTTTTTTATTTTTATATTCTGTTTATTTTGCATGTAACTAATTTTAACAGAGAAAACATTTTAAAATGTTTGTAAAACTGATGTGTGTGCAAATCTTCATATCATATGTACAGCATATGATATGTATATATATACAGTACAGGCCAAAAGTTTGGACACGCCTTCTCATTCAATGCATTTCCTTTTATTTTCATGACTATTTACATTGTAGATTCTCACTGAAGGCATCAAAACTATGAATGAACAAATATAGAATTATGTACTTAACAAAAAAGTGTGAAATAACTGAAAACATGTCTTATATTTTAGATTCCTCATAGTAGCCACCCTTTGCTTTTTTTGATAACTCTGCAAACCCTTGGTGTTCTCTCAATGAGCTTCATGAGGTAGTCACCTGAAATGGTTTTCACTTCACAGGTGTGCTTTGTCAGGGTTAATTAGTGGAATTTTTTTCCCTCATTAATAAAAAAAGCAAAGGGTGGCTACTTTGAAAAATCTAAAATAAAAGACATGTTTTCAGTTATTTCACACTTTTTTGTTAAGTACATAATACCATATGTGAGAATCTACAATGTAAATAGTCATGAAAATAAATAAAAAAACGCATTGAGTGAGAAGGTGTGTCCAAACCTTTGGCCTGTACTGTATATATATATATACTGCATTATAGAAAAAAAGGATATATAAGGTTGAAAGAAGAAAAAATCCTGCACACTCTCCATCAAACTTTCTGGAGTTTTTTGAGATTGTTACTAAAAGTAGATGTTTGGAGTGCCTGGGTAGCTCACCTGGTAGAGCATGCACCAATCTACAGAGGCTCAGTCCTTGACGCAGTGGCCGTGGGTTCCAACCTGCAGCCTTTGCTGCATGTCATTCCACCTCTCTCTCTCCTCTTTGATGTCTATGCTGTCCTGTGCACCTGGTGCCACGAGGGGGGCAAAAGGGGGCTTTGCCCCCTCAGTTGTATTTTCTGCCCCTTGTTTCAACATCATACAGCCATAAACCGTACAAACACAACAACAAAATTACTATTAGGCTACAAGTTCTACTTGGCATCTACTGTACATCGCATTGGGGCTTTCAACTACAAACAATAATGTAATCCCATCTGCGGAGATATTTGACAAAGAGAGCGAGTGCTCCAGCCATCCTCTCACTTCATAAATAAGTATATGACTTTAGCTATACCTTGAAAAAAACGCTGTGCCTCAGACCACCTAGCCTAGCAACACGTATTGTTTACATGTCTTTTGATAAGGCGGCTGCATTATCAGAAGTTAGAGCAAGCTAGATTTGGACATGAGAGGAGGAAGGAATCTTCACCAGATGATGAGGAGCGTCCACCTACCCGTATCATCGCAGCGCAGCCGCCCTCAGACCCTAATGTGACAGGTGCCTCAGTTACTGTCAAGCGATAGCCTACACATCCTAGTTAGACGTAACCCGTGTAACGTTAGCAGTTTCTAACGTTAGCTTAACGTTACTGCACTCGCTAAACTTTTTATAAATATTTTATTCTTCAGTTTATTCTTCAGTACCATTACTGTACGGAAATGTCTACAACCGGGAGCACGCACTGGGAGAGTGCAGTCACAGCCGCGAGTGTGTGTGCTCGATCTGTAACGTTAATGAAAGCCCAAAGCTCATAAACTGACTTTTAAATAGTTACTTTGTCAAGTCGTACTTATTATTTAAAAAATAGATAAAAATGGACAACTTAACTGCTTCAAGAAATGCCATATTTGCGAGTGCTGACCCTGTTGCGGCAGCGTGGGTAAAGCCTGGGTAAATTAGTTAATTTTATCCTACTTTGTGAGAGAAAAAAAAAAAAAAATCTGCCCCCTTGCAATTTTTACCTGCCCCCTTAGTCATTTTACCCTAGCGCCGGGCCTGCTGTCCTGTCAAAATAAAGGCCTTAAAAAAAAGAAATGCCAAAAACAAATTCTTTATCAGTACGCTGAATCCCAGCAGATCGGGTCAGTAGCAGTGGGCCTGCACCGTGCTGTCTGAAAAAGGAAATATCAGGATACAGGAAATGAGTTGGCAGGAACTATTCATTCAAATTGCTTCCTCTTTGGGATTTCAGAGAGCGATAATGCAAATGGTAAGTTATTTGGAACGGACCCAAACATGATTAAGGATTCATTTCCTTCCTCGTGTCGGCCTATTTATTTGCCTCTGTGTCATCCGTCCTCTTCCGGGGATTTGTTTTAATTAATTTGTTCGGTTTGGAACTGCACAGTGACGCACGAGTGATTACAACTGTACAAGTTGGCAGATAATGGTAGGAAGCCAAAAATAAACCACCTATTTTTACTATTTCTAGAGTGCTTTCATGTCATGAACTCCTGGAAATGGGTTTGTTAATAAGGGAACATCTCTTGCAGCACTACAAACAACAACATACTGTCCATTTTCACAACAATGAAAAACATTAATAAATTAATTAATTATTTCTTAAATGTTTTCAGGGAATAAACAAACTTCCTTTCCTGTGCGTTAAAGTACCTGCAGAGTGGGTGGATCCCTTCATCAAAATCTTGCTAAATGGTTAAAATGTTAAATGAAGTGTTTTGGGGGGCGTGTTCCTTTAATCAGTGATATTAAAGTCATCCATCATGTCAAATAGGCACCGATCCTGCTGACCTTTTTAGCACAGTCCACTGCGCTATAATTTCTAAAGATTCAACATAATCTGATCTTCACATCTGGTGTACCACCAAAAGAGGAAACAACACTGATAAAATAATGATCACAAGTTCGGCAGGTTATAGTCAATGTTCATGTACTATATTGTAAGTCAGTAATTTCTTAAGGTTCTTCAGTGTCTCATGTACAGATCAATGTAACAATTTATGAACTTAAACTGTTTTGTTACTGTTTATCCGACTAACTTTGTTTGAAAGGAACTAGAAAACTGTAAAATATCTAAATATGTTATAGAAGAGAAGCCAAACGTCATTATTACAAAATACATAAATAAATAAATAAAAATATATAAATATATATAGAAAGGGTTACATCTGGGTTTAAACCTGGTGGTTTGTGCAGGCCGTCGTGTGTCACGCTAGTGACGATTCTCTCTGACCAATCAGTGGTCTGCAGTGATTTAACTCCACCTTCAAGTATCGGTTCAGCTCGCTTGGAATCTTGACCGAGGCAATACCAAAAAAATACCAGGTACTATTCTGAACATTTGCTAATGGAAAAGCAAAAGTAAAGGAAGTTCATTAATGCTGAGCCGTATTGGAAATGCGGCATAAGAGGTAAAGACATTTAATTGAGGCATCCAGAGACTGAGGCCCTCCTCTTCCTGCTAGGCTCCCAAGTGGAATCTGCAAACAGTCTTGGGGGGGATCGGGCCCATCCTTTGAGCCACTAAAACTGGCAGACCTAGACATCCTAACCATGAAGACAGCACTCATCTTGCCCCTCATGTTCCCTAATAGTAAACAATAAAGTCCATTAGTGGTGGCGCATGTGCTTTTAGAACTGTAATTACATCCAGGTAGCTCTTAGAGTATTTACCCCAACAGACCTCAATGAATCTCTATACGGCCTCCACACGCCACATATCACACAAGCAGCTGTTGCAACACATGCTACTCAGCCATCAGCCTGTACAAGCGGCTGTTTAAATAAGCCTGAAGGCCTTTCATATCACTGCAGACAAACACAAGCACATATGGACCAACCAATAAAGACCTAACCTCCGACACAGACACATACCCTTAATCTCCCAAACGTGGAATGGAATGGAATTAATTTAACAATATAAAAACACAACAAAGCAAAGGTACACATGATCACTTTGACCACACATGCTAAAATTAGAAACATTTCTATCATCCATAACTGTACTTTGTGTTTAATTCAAATTAGCTAAAGTTAGCAAGATAACACTCCACATGGCAAATGTTAGTTCAATATTTACTATGTTTTAGCTGTTTTTGGGCTCTACCAATTCTTAAGAGAAATGTCAGGCTCTTTAGCTGTTAATGCTCCACTATGTTCACCAGTTAGTCTCTAAATGTGTCTGTCTGCCATTTGGTGCTAAGCAGGTAGTGTACAGTGGGTTTTTATTGCTTTTTAACTAAAAAAACTACCTGCTATGGCCATAAACAACACTATGGAGAAAGGTGAGAGTGAACCAAAACCGTAAACATGTGAACCGGACAGCTATTAGAGTTGAAACTCACAATAAAGCTCTGTAAAGTCGAGGGGAGCAGCAGATTCTGGTGGTAATTCTCTGTAGGTCCTAAGAGCAATCCTTTTCACATTGTCACATTGTCCCATTTCATTTGATACATTATTATCATGAAATGTATTAGCTTTAACCAAGTGCTTCAGTGGTCTGTCTCTAACCAAACCTTGACCATAGTATATTTGCCATAACCACAATCAGTCCCTAACCATAACCATATTGTAATTGTCCTGCCCTGATAGAAAGTGAAAACTTTAAACATCTTGGCACTTAACGTAACCTGGGGTTTATGAACCTTTTGTTTTTTGTAATTTAGGATACCAGGTTGGACTTAACAAAAAATAAAAAACAGAAAAAATGCATATTTATATATATAAATACCATTTATGTTTCAGTCTTCGAATACACAGTTTGAAGGATAGCTAAACAACAGAACACTCAGCGGACTACCATCTCACCATCTTGCATCATGACTTTCAAACTTGCGTCCCAGAACCCCCTGCAGTTCTTTGGAAGGCCTCTAAACCTTGAGTACCAATTTAAGAGATTAGACCCAGAAAAAGCACACAAGACCAAGACAAATGGCCCCCACAAGATCTCCCCGGGACAACCTCTGGCATCACAGTCTGCTATAGAGACGTCAAGTAGTGCAGGAGGGAATGTGAAACCCTAGCATGCTCCCCCATTTGGCACGTTCCTGAGGCTCCAACACAGTTATGAGGCCACTTCATAGGAGTGTAAACTGTGTATTTAAAAAGCCGTCATTGTGGGACTAACATTGGCCCTGGTGTAGGTTGTTAGAATAACTGAATGACACAATGGTTTCTTTTCTAAATAAACAGATGTGGGTAGGCTATTAAAACCTTCATTTTTTTCTCTTCCTCTGGTCTCCTCCTCCCCTCCTCCATCCCATGTGTAAGTGGCCTCAAACACACGCATATACACACACACACACACTCTCTCTCTCTCTTTAACTCACTCTCACTGTTTCACTCTCTCTCCCTTCGTCCACATGTCTAAGAAAGGCAAAGGGCCGGTTTCCTCCTGCAGCTGTTCAGTACAGATGGGCCTCTATTCCAGCCTCCACAGTGAAGTGATATCAGTCGTCTGCCTTGGCTGATTAATTGCGTGTCATTCTTAACTTCTCCAAGACCACTGCCCCTTTGCAGCCCTCCTGAAAGCACTCCCGCTTGTCTCCCACTCCTCCTCCTTCTCCCACGCTGCACATGGAGGAAATGAACTCACCACAATCCTGCTGGCACTGGACTCCTATCAAATCTATTTCTCAATGAAAGATTACTGTGGGATTTCAAAAAAGACTGAGGCCGGTCCAAATAATAATAATTCATAAGCCCTGTGGAAAGCTAATGAAAAGCAGCTTACTTCACACAATTAGAATAATAATACGTGGTATATTTGGCATTAATATACTACCAAGATAAGGTGAAAACTGTTCATACTGAATGTTATTTCGAAAACACATCTACTGTAATAAGATCCATTGCCACCAAAAGATCAGGACTTAGGAGCCAAAAACAACTGGAAAACTGTGATCATTTCAGACCTGCATCAAGACTACCACAGTGAAAACACAGAAAAGGCACTTGCTGGGTATTGAACTCTTAATACTTTTGAAATACTTGTAATTGCGTCTCTATAAAAAAATAAAAAAATAAATCACAATTGGCACAGAAATCTAGCTCCAGAGTTTGAGTCTTATTGTCTTTATTCTTTATGAAAGGTGGTAAAAAAAAACTATTGATTTTGTATGTTTAAAGAAACTCTTAGACTTGGTTCATGTTTTTTCCATTTAGTTATATATTTTTCCTTTGTTCCTTTTGTTCCTCGTTTTTGGGAGGAGAGTCTATGGATAGAGGGTGTCATATGCTGTACAGATTGTAAAACTCTTTGAGGCAAGTTTGTGATTGGGAATTGGAGCAATATGAATCAAATTGACTTTCTGCTGCTCCTTTCAATCAACAGGATTCCAACATTTATAACAGTGGATGTGTAAGATTCACACAAAGCTTGCATTTGAACAAATAGCAATATCCAGTTCTGGTAGCATATGGCCCATTGAAAACGATCGGCTCTGTAAGGGGCCATGTTTGGGGGGTATGAACTAAGTCAAAGAAACTTAAAATAAGAACCTGGTTCCTTCATTGGAAAAAGACTTTCTGGGGTTGTATTATTTTGGAAGTCTGGGTGGAACTTTGGCTATACAAGGAAAAACACATTATGAGCTACTGAAACTACTGAAAATATGATCAAGGTAAGTAAATGTACATAATATGAAACTTAAGCTGGAAGTATGTTTTAAAAGTCAGAACATTTCAATTAGTACTTGCCAATGTCCCCAACAAAGTAGTGCAGGAGTGCATTCCCAGCTGGTTCTGCAATGCTGATAAGGCAGTGTGGCTGCCTGGTGACCAAATAAAAAGCACATGTCTGACATAACATCAGCGATGCATCAATCTTCTGTGAACTCTTGACTCCTATGGGATTACTGTGGATAAGAATGATGTGACCAATCCACATGTTGGGTACTTTGAAGAAACACAGATGCCATTTTAGAGTGTCAGCTTTCAGAAAAGGTTTTTCAAATACCTGCATTTGAAAAGTGTAGTGTTTTAATGTTGGTTGTATTTACTTTTGAACCTTGAGTCCATTCCTTAAGGACAGTTGTTCTATTTTATTATAGCATAGTACAGTTAGCGTATGTGTGAAGTGTTGCATTTCCCTTTGTATACCAGTCCCAGAGAAGGTTAAGTTGACTAGGAGATGAATGTTTCTTGTTTGGGATTTCAGAATACATTTTTTTATATTTACTGACTGTCAAACTTATAACAGATTGACAATTGAAAAATGTCAGGTTTTGTTATCTGGCATTAATGATGTTATTAAGGCACTACTTTGGTAAAATTGTTACAATTTAAGGTCTTTCTGTTTGATTAGCGGTAGCCTGTCGATTAGAAAAGCAATAAGAAGAGAACTACACCTCCCTATACAATCTTTGAGGGCAGCTTATTCTGATATTGTTGCTTTTTTTCTTCTTTTTTAAAGAATTTATCATGTAAAATTCCTTCCAGAAAATGTAATGTCCTTGGCAAACAGAGGTTTTCATATTAATGCATTTGGTCGGCTCACATGTGTTACGGTCTAAGATTTCCATTGTCAGAAATTACTTAACTTAATCATTCCACAAAGATAAGTTTGGCCTAATAATTGTATAATCAGGACAAAAATTCAAGAAAGAAAAGATACACCATGATGACTCTGACTTTTTACAGGACATTTTTATGCTCTAAGGACTCACTCATGGTTTTATCTTTCTATGCACAAGACATGTTTTCCAGCATTTTTCTCCTGAGTAAGAATCCAAACTTGCAAACAAAAAACCATCCTGGTGCTAATGTTTTGCCACAACATACCCCATCAGTGTCTGATTTCAACTGATAACAGCCGGCAATCACTCTAGTGGGGCCCCAGATGGTTTTGGACCGATACATCACAACTAACACACCAGGTCAGCCGCAGGTAATCCATCAGGGTGCTGGGCTAATTCAGCAGTGTCGGACAGGAGCAAAATAAGATGACTCCATTGACACAATTTATGGCTTTTTCCAAGTGTGTGGCCCCATGTTTTCATCGTTAGAGCTGGACTGTACACAAGTCATGAACTGATATGACACGCATCTACAAAATCTGTAATAGTCTTACCTTCAAGGTTTTTGTGAAGAGTCACACACACACACAGACACACACACACACAAACACACACACACACACACACACAAAATGACATTATGCGCTTACATCCATTAACTCCCTGGAGGAATTGCTCTCACTCTATGACCATGCTGTATGATGTGATGTTCGACTCAAATCCCAGGAGCAACTGACAAAAGCAACCCAGTCAATGGCCTCATTACTCAGAAACCTGGGAACCTCCTAAAAAAACAAGTCACACAGCATACAATAATTACTAGGAAAAATTAGGCACCAGTCCAATCCAGAAAATGTGTCCCATTGCTAAAAACCTCATTATGTCAAATAAAAAGTCCTTTTGCAATGTCTAAGAATTTGACTGTAATGCTGCATTACAAATATAACATATTAACATAAACATAACATGTGGCTCATTATGCATGTTCTGCAAACAAACATCTGTAGGCCAAGGCATAATGACTTCATATCCCACCCTGGAATGCCGAGATATTCTCATTAGAATCGTTGTCACAATGGTTTGTGTTTGTTTGGTTTATGCTGTTTAAACAAGTAAGTCAAACTGAATTCACATCTAATTTAACATTGATCCACAGGATGGGGAAGCTCAATACAGTGATGCTTGAAGCTTAGTTATTACAAATATTTATTGGACAAGTAGTCCAAATATCAGTTATTTAGCTCCAATCACCACTTCTCAAGCTTCCTACAGCGTCGGCTGTTGCTGTGCTTTATTTAAGGAGGTTATGGGTTTTCGGTTTGTTTCTTTGCTTGTCTGTTTGTTAGTTAGCAGGATAACTCAAGAATGACTTAACAGATTTCAATTCAATTAAGTGGAAACTTCATCCAGGAGCACGGAAGTTTGGGCTCATATCTCCTGCATCATAACGTGTAGATTCCTTGATTTATGTCCATTTGAGACCAAAAACAGACTTTTAGCTAATATTTGTTTCAATACTTTTACAAATTCTGCTTTAATAATTAAAACGTAATTACATTTTCTGCACACGACACATTACATATTTGGAAAAGCTTTAAGAAATTCATTAATTTGATGGTGTTTGTTTTTAATAACATAAATTAAAGTATTTGCAGAAATCTTCTAGGTGTGGCCTGTTTGATATAAACCACCATATCTCACTGCAACCACATTTTCCATGACACAGAAATATGTCAGCTCTGAGCAATCTGACTAACTCTGATATGTTTTGCCCCAAGTATTCTGAATTTTGCACAATTCACTATACGTGTCTATTATGAATATAACTAGGAAGTATCCAATACTGTATTCTCCAAAATTGGAGCCATTGGCCAATATGTGTGATTGTCTAACATGTTGTTTTAATTTGGATATATGTTTTCTATTAAGAAAATATATTTAGAGCATTGTTCGGCCTTGGTGGATGTATGAGTGCTTTTCACTTATTTCAAGAGTTGCTAATTATTTGATTATTAAGCCTCAGTGAAATCCAGGCTTGTTTGATTAAGGAGTCAATACCTTTTATATACAAAAAGTGAAACGTTGCCCATGTCTGGGGGGTAAAACGCATCAAGTCTTAAAATTGAATCAGTGAACCCTTAAAATCACCATAAGACCATTAAAACTAAACCAAACACCACATAAAAGCTAAATTAGAAGTAATAAGATTCAGTGGAATGTGTTTAGTCTTCCTCAAAAAGTTGGAAAAGGTGAAGAAGAACTGTTCTGGCTTGTTAACTGAAACAGGAGAAGAGAGGGCTAAAGAGAGGGCAGCACACATATCAGGAAGGTAAGGATTTTCCAAAAGCCAAAGCTCTGCCAAACTGAAGAATATAGGTTTTCAGCCAATGCTCTGAAGTTCTCCCCTTTGGCTGCTTGGTTTTGTTGCTGCACTCACATTTCCAATCCAGGTGTGCACCTATGATTCCTCCCTGTTGTCTCTGTGTGTTAAAGGGCAGGTGTGTACCGCTGTGGTGGCCAAAAGTTTATGACCTTCCGTAATCTGTTACCCCACACTGTTAGCCTCTGGTCGTCCTGCGATCTGGTAGGAATGTCAGCGGGGATGTGCAGTGGCTTGCTCGAGACGCCTTTTATGACCCTTGGGTGCCTGCTAACTCAGTCGACGTTTCCAAACCTAACTGGAATGTTTTGGGGGTTTTGGGGATGTTCACTCATTTCTACAAACTAAGAATGTGTATACAGACATATAACAAAGAAATTTATGTCTAATGTAAGAGGTTTTACAATAGAGACTCATGGGACAGCAAAGACTGATGCTCTAGAGCAGACTCTTAACAGTGAGGCCACATCTTCACTCTATTACATACCATATCCATCACCACGAAGGACACTGAGGCAAAGGGGACATTTGGCATAATCACGGTCATTTCCTGGACCCAGCCGTGTACCCCGTCTGTCTCTATGTATGGAGTCTGGCAGTCTGGGCCTGCATAGACAGTGCAAACACACAGCGAACACACTCATCCATCCACCACACAGCAGACCTCTGATCCATCTGCGACAGCAGCCGAACAATCTGCTCCTTCTTCTGCCCTTCCCTGTCCAGACATACTGTCTGTCGCAATCTGTCCGCCCTGAATGAAGATAAAGGAGAACACCAGAGCCTGATTTATCAGTCAACATTGAACTATCTAAAAGTCCTTTGCACAGATAGCTGGATAATGTCAACTCAAAGACCTTTCTCTGCCCCTACGGATTTCTTTTATCTACCTCTTCCAGACATATTCCTGAGAATACTCAAGAGCACTAATAATAAGCCTGCAGTTTCAAAGTTAGAACTCAAGGAATACAAAAAAGTGTGTTTCTGTGTCTCTCGTTATCGAAGCAGCAAGGCTGACCATGCACATGTAGATTGTAGTAAAAGTGGTGGTTATAACTGTAACAAATAAGAAGGCAGTTTCCATTTATCCATAGAGGCCTAAGTTGACCTTTGGGGTCAAACATATCAGGTACTCCAAAGCCAACCTGGTAAAGTTAGAAAAGGATAGAAACACAGCAGCTCACTCAGCTAAGATATTACCAATGTTTCAAATAAACCTGTCATTTGTTAGTGTGTTTTGTCAAAGACACCTTGACAAAGGCATTGACACCAGTTACAGTCTTTCATGCAATAAGTAGCACCTCTGTTAATTTAATTCTGATTTACCATTACAGAAGCTAATAACAATAGCCTTACAAACTTGAATGTGGTATTTTTGAGTTGTGTGACTTTTTTCTTAGACAGTAATTCAAGTTTAAATTTAAAGAGAAAAGCTCCAAGCAGATGGTTTTCTACTTTCAGCAAAAATGGAGAAGCATTTTCATTTATTTAGAGTCATGTTTACTTTTGGCACTATTTTAGTATCCAACTCCCAAGGTAAATATCTGGGTCTTTAGCTGCTAAATGTTCCACTTTGTTTACCAGCTAGTGATTAACTTTGACTTTGTGCCATTTAATGCTGGGTTTGTCAGAGCTTTTTCACTGAAAACAGCTACCATCTAGGCTACTGCTGAAACAAAATTGATGAGAGCATTGAGACTCCACCAAAACAGTTACATTTAAATTTAAAAAGTTTTAAACCAAAAACAATAATCCTTATAATTTCATAATTTGACATTAGATAATGTCATTTGATTCTTTGTTCATGAAAAAATTGTATTAGGGCAACAAATCTGTAATTTTGACAAGAAATAAACTCATTCAAATTCCAATCTCTAATCTAAGATTAGAATTTTAAGTGGTTTTAACTGATTTAATTCAAGATGTAAACCTATTTGATATATTTTAGTTTGATAAATCCATCAACTTGTCAAGGACAACAAATGTAGGCCTACAGTAATGTACAGAGAGACCTATTTGGTCCAAGATCAACGGTATCTTACATTAAACAGTAAAATGACATTGCAAGAAACAACATCTATCCTTCTGTGCTAGTTCTCATTGGCTTTCCAACTCCTCTACTCTCCTCGCAAGTTACTGAAAATGCTCTGCTGATCACATGAAGGATAAATGCTTTTCTTGTCTGTCAGTGCAGCTTAAACTAAAAACACGATAAAAAATCTAATGTGATATTATCTGTAACTGGCATCAAAGTTCTATCTAGAGGTGTTGTAATGTAATGTCTCAATTCCCTTCAACTTCAAACGTGTTTTGACAAATCTGGCATGTAGCGACAGTTTTTGTTTAGTTTTTTAAAAGTATGCAGACTCTGATAACTGTCAAAATCTGATCGGCGTAATCTTTCTGATGAAAGAGACTTTGAACCAAAAAATAGGTTAACAGTGGTAAAATGTCACTTTTCTTGTCGTGTCTTTCTCACCTGCTGAAGTAGTGACAATTTTCTCTCCATGTACAGCAGTACAACATATTTAGACAGAGTTTATTGTGTTTGGCTTTTATATGAAGTGATGAATGCATGCTTCCAGGGCATGACATAGTAATGGGCGATAGAAACGATATGCAATATAAACGATACAAAATTGGCCTACGATAGAGATTTTAATTATATTGCACTATCGCGATAATGCATGTTGATGACGCAATCTACCCGCGAAAGTTAGAGCCACGAGCTGCAATGCATCATCCTCATCTTGAGAAAATATGGCTGAAAGCGAAACGGAGGAGCTGGTGAAAAAGAACGGTGCAACATCCATTATTTGGACTTGGTTCGGAATTAAGCAGCTACAACGGACCTGTGGTCGTGTGTGTGTGTGTGTGTGTGTGTGTGTGTGTGTGTGTGTGTGTGTGCGTGTGCGTGTGCGTGTGCGTGTGCGTGTGTACAAGTGTGCTCAAATGCGTTACATTAGGCTGCAGGTAAGAAACTTTGTTTGAAACATGTTTTTATTTAAAGTATCTGTGCATCTTTGCCTAATAATGGAAGTATTGTCAGTACAGTGTCTGTTCCTTAACTAAAAAGACACCAGTTTTTCCTGTTCTTTGCATCTGGGGTGGCATTTAAGAACCAAGGATTTAACTAACTAAGTGTAGTGCCTTTTAGAATGGTTTGCACTGAAGGAAAGAAACCCAATACTTTAAGCTTTTTCTTTGTTAAAGTCTCTGCAACTAGTATACTTGAATTTTATTTATCTGTAACATTATGTTGTATAATTACAGTTTTGCACAATAAATGGTCTCAAAACTACATACTATGTTTCTTTCCCTTTAAAAAAAATAATACATTTAGCAGTTTGGCTTTCGTTAGGGTCTATGTAACCTGGTCTGAAATGGTTCTATTATAATTTATATATCGTGATATATATCGTTATCGCAAGAGGCTGCAATGTATATCGCAATATGGATTTTAGGCCATATTGCCCATCCCTAGCATGACATTAACATTTTGGTACACCAGCTTGCAAGAGGGCAGAATTGCACTAAATTAGTTCCCACCATGTTTTGGCTGCATGCTTTTTAGTAAATATTGTTTGTAAGACTGAGCAATCACACATATTTCTACTAGCCAAAAAACTTGCTATAGCATTAAGTTTAAAATGAATGTCGCTTTACATTTGGCTAAACAGTACAGGCATTTTCCCCTCACACAGAAAAAGAGGTCAGCCCGTCTGGTCTTTGAAACTTTGCTATCAAACTATCCAGCACACTCAGGTCTTATCATTAAAGCATTTTCTAGGCTTGAGTAAGCCTCTTCACAGAGGAAGAAAGACACCCAGGGTATGCTTTGAACTTGAGATAACATGGTCTCCACATGGTGTGTGTTAAGGAAGTGCTTTTGTTTGTGTGTGCATGCATTTGCATTTTCATGTCAAAGTATAAATTAGGCATAAGGAAACATTTGGCAGGTAGAATAGGCACAGTACAATTTTCCTAAATGTTTGGAAAAGAAAGAATAGTATTTCTGTTCTGAAGAGAATCCAGCAGGACATGTTTCAAATCGTTCAACTACAGATGTCAGACATCAGCACATATAAATACAAATCTACAAAACATTAACCAATTTGCCACATTGTAATGCCATTTCTCTTGACTGTAATGCTTCCTTCAACCTCAAATTCATTCAATGTTAGTTTTTCTAGTTGTACAAGTTTAGAGCATCCAGAGGAAAAACTCTCCAGAGTGAGGCCTTAAGCGTCCAAAGGATTTCTTCTAAGTGGCCTGATTTTTCCATCAGACTTTCCATCAGAATGTCTCTGGTTGGAGATTGGGGACAAGCAAGATCTGATTTATACATCCTTTAGTTTCCCCACCCATCCCTACTCTACCTGACAGGAGCAGCTGCTCCCCATGTCATCTCCAAAATTCCTGCAGGGCTGCCCTGCTCTCAGCATTTCTGTCAGCACTCAATATGACGTTCTAATTTTACCAAGGCTGGCACGCCTGTGCACCCTTAGTGTGCACACTCATATGTGTATGCTTAGTTGTATAGATTAGCTCTTGGCAACATGCACTAGTGGTGGAAAGTAAGTAAGCGGTACACTGTAATGAAGTGCAATTCTAAGGTAGTTGTACTTGAGTATTTACTTTTTCTACTACTTTATTCTTCAATTGCACTACATTTCACAGGGCAATATTTTACTTTTGACTCAACTACACTGATTTGGAAGCTACAGTTACTATACAGATAAAGGTTATATACACAAAGTATAAGATGATATTTTGAATACGATGTACTGCTTTACATACCCAGTATATAAAGGAAGTAATCATCTCCTCCGGCACCTTGATCAGCTACAACATTAAAATGCTGCTTACATGTTAATGTGTCAGCAATAGTAATCCAATGACATCATATGTAAAAATATAAAAGTGACTGGGGCCATTGATTCTCCCTAATGAGCACTTTTAATGGTAATACTTTAAGTACATTGTGCTGAAAACACTCATTTGAAACATTTCTACTTGAGCAAGCTATTGAATGCAGGACTTGTAATTGAGTATTTTTACACTGTGGTATTGCTACTTTTATTTAAGTTAAGGATCTAAATACTTTTTCTTCCACTACCAAATATAGACAAACAGCAATGCAAGGATAAACTGATACAATTAGAAAAAAAAGAAATAAATGGTGGTGTGTTATTGGATTTGTGGAGCCAGTGCATGCTGACAGAAAATAAATTTTTTAACATCCCTGTTAAAAATTCACACTCTGAAGTTGGAATAGCTCATACACAACATCCAGTGCACAACATAGACAAACCAATGCAGGGCCTTCAAGGTCTTGTTAAGGCTATGGAATGAGCTGCACAGCCCTCTGGGTAATGGACAGGGGATGTGCTGGAAAGAAACTCAAGCCTTCTTGCCATTCCAGGCAGAGCACAGCAGGCCATGCTCCATATCAATGACAAAAGCAGACAGACAGCAAGCACTGATGCATAAAACATGAGCCTAAGAAAGTTAGCACAACTGAGGCAATTATAATTTTTTGAGGAACATGGGAAGTTGCTGAAACAGAACGTCTAATAGTTTTTGGTAAACTAAATAACAACTTCATACACCAAAGTATGTAGGACATGGCTGCCTTCCTTTGCCTTAATGTGACATCAGTGTACAATATGTAACTCTGATGGGAAACAAAAGGTAAAACAGACAGCCAGACTCCATAAAGAATATCACAAAGAATGACTGAGGAAAAAGTATTGATATTTGGTGAAAGAAGACTTTGCTAAGGAGTGTTAACTCTAAAACAAACACATTTAAACAAGAATGCAGTCAAACTACTGTGTAATCCACAACGATACAGCAGTTTTGTATGAATTTAGACAAAGCCAACGAGTTGTTTTGGTTGAAACCATATGGGACTCATTTGCGAGGGAACTTCTGGCATCGATTGCAGGGCCTGGTTTTGATGTTCAGATAGGCACGGTACACATTTCGGTCAACATGAAACTATTCCAAGATAAATGTGTCGCTGTCACTGTAATAGTGAGGAAAATTCCAAACCTAAACCATTCACACATTTAAATTACTTTTATTTCTTTTTTCCACACTTCAACAGAAAT
This sequence comes from Perca fluviatilis, assembly GCF_010015445.1. Taxonomy (NCBI): domain Eukaryota; kingdom Metazoa; phylum Chordata; class Actinopteri; order Perciformes; family Percidae; genus Perca; species Perca fluviatilis. The sequence continues at coordinate 27,775,412 of NC_053117.1, forward strand.
GTTAGGAGTTAACTTGTTCCATATCTTCTTTTAACTCCATGCTACGTCCATAAAAAATGTGTTTTAATATTTCTTGTCTAGAAAGTCAAGCACAGCTTTTTATGGAGTGACATTCCAGTAATTGGATTCCATTTAAAAAAGTGTAAAAACAATCGTGTCTATAAAGTTACAGTGAATGTTTCTCAGTTCAACTTTAACAGGCAGATTTGTGTCTGCTTTTCTCTCCTGCTTGGATCAAATTAAGTTGAGGGGCCTGTTTAGGGAGAACTAAGGCTACAGCAGGGACCAATACAAGGTTCAACTCCAAAGCTCTCCTGTTGCATCAGCTTCTCATACAGTTACATCAACTCTTTGAAAACACAATAGGGCACATAGAGAGCAAGAAGCTTCCCAAAACATGAACCTCGTCGTTTTGACTGTGTGAACTAACCTGTGACATCTAAGACAGGGAGTCAGAAGTACATTTGTGAGAGCTTTACTGATTATAGTTTTTAGTCATAAGTAACAGTTCAACTATTTGACGTGAAGGCATAATAGTATTTTAGGACAGTAGCATCTTTATAAAGGTTTCTACTTACATCACACAACTTCAAACATCAGCTGCAATGGGCAAGTGAGAGGCCATTTGTCCCCCCAGCTCTTAATACTTGAAAAATAAGTTAATAAATGAGATGACAACAAGGTTTTTCAACAATGTTCTCACGATGAAAACAAAAGTGCAGTGTCGAGTATGGGTCCCTGCAGCAGCTAAAGTTAGTGGTTTCCCAAACCAAGTCTTACAGATATAAATGCATACAAAACAAATTGTACTACCTAAAGTATGTGAAATTGCTGCTGATTGCAGTGCTGGTAATCATTCATATAATGCTGTTCTTTGACAACAGCAACTTGTTTCAATCTGGTATGTTGCACTTGAGTGTTTCACAGTAATGCCCTCAGCATGTTAGCCATGCTGTGATTACAATCTGAGCAGCTTTGAGAACGCCATTTGCTTTAGATGTGTGGTAAATTACATGAAAAACAAAGCCTCCACACACATATAGTAACATGCAGACACTGTGGCACCAACATACCAAATGTTGCACCATTGTGTAGCTCCCACCTCCAGCACTTTTGACACTACCATACTGTCCTGGCGAAGCACACTGGAGAGGAAAACTTAATTATGATAAAGAATTGTACTAAATTGTCTAAAAAATTTCCACTGGCCAACTTCTTGCTCCTTTAAAGCTAAATGAACGTTGGAATTTTGATGGGTACTTTGTTTTCCAATGCTGTTTTCATCGTTTCACAATTACTTCCAGTGAAATCCTCAAAGGCCAACTGCTGTCTTGTGTTTAGCTCGCTCAGACTTTGGACTTGGGTCAAGAATGTAAATGTCCATGCAGTAATATAGTTATGTAGAATAAAACATTGTGAAGCCTACATCCTTTAAATCTTAGCACACAGTGCTAGTTAAATGCCACCCAGCTGCTTTAACTGTACTAATACATGAATCACTTCTTTTGGCCACTGATACCAAAATGGGTTTGGTCCTACATTAATTCAAAGCTAATTTAATCAATTCTTGTAAAACTACTTACTGAGATGCATATACGGTAAATTATAAAGTTTGACCCAACAGCAGTAATTGATCATTGAATGACCTACAACTCCATGTTAGAAATAAGTCAACAACTTGGCTTTGGAGCAGGAAACAAGTGCAGGTATTACACATTATTCAGGGCAATTGAAAAGCCTGCTGGAATGTCTTCACCTCAGCTGAATTTGACAGACTTAAATCAAAGTGTCTGCATGGAGCCTCTGCCTTTCTTTTTTTTATGCAATCTTAATACACCACAAGCGAGGCTTCTTCTTTGAACAGTATAGAAGCTTGCTTTAGCTTCTTCTTCTGCAGGCCGGGACTCTTTCAACCTGTAACTTCAGTCTAGCAGCAGCTGCACGCCCGCATGGAGTCGCCTCCATGAGAGATCCACTGCCTGCATCCAGCAGACAGACAGAGAGAGATTGAGGATGGGTTCCAGGGTGACAGGCACCACAGGTTAGGTTTCACATTCACACATTGTTATGAAGAGATACAATGGATCACTAACAGGGACTGAGACACCCACTTTAACGCATGCAGTACTATTCTTTTTAAGGTTAAGGCTGGTAATATTCTTCATTTAACAAATCCAATGAAAAGACCAAAACCAACAATGTGTAAGGCTTCTCTTAATACCTTCTGACTTCCGTGCTCTGTCTGTGGCACTAAAGACCTAAATGGCCAAGTAATTTCCTAAAGCAGCTGGTCATTGTAGTTTTTACCAAACATTACTTGAAGAGGAGTAAATCGTGCATTTGTTGGGGACTATTTTGAGCGATCGATTAATCCACATTTGAGGCACAGTCACATTACATTTCCATCCTACGAATCTGCCTCGTACTCGGCCCCCAAAAAGAGACGCAATGTCACGTTTCGGATGTGGGCAATAAATACGTATTGATCAGAGTAATCGCAAACCGTTAACAGGCTGGAGATCGCAGCAAAATAGAAAACGTGTGCTTGAATTTGTGAATCGTACAAGCTTTAATAGAAGTGAAAGGGAAACAGAGTGAGTATTCGGTAGAGTGTAATGTGACCATACATTCAAGTATTACCAGCACCAGGATGGTGTATGTGGGGTTGACTCAAAATAAACTACAGTGCCCATGTTCATCGTGATGAAGGAACATGTTACCTAGTGCAACAGAGTGGCTAACTGAAGTTTTTGAAAACGTTTTATGGACAAATATGGAGAAAGAATAAGATCTATTAGGTTTTGACTGTGCAAAATACAAGAAAACCTAAAACACAGAATGTCTTTCTTTGTCTAAAACTATTGATTGAAACTTTATCTGATGCTGGTATGCCTTTACCGGAGGTAAGAAGATGGAAGAATTTGATGGATCTATTATCACTTTACATTAATGATTTCTAAGTAAGAGCCAAATACTTGAAAGGAAATGGGATACCTTCACTTCTGGTGGTGACAGCTGGTCAGAGAGAGAGAGAGAGAGAGAGAGAGAGAGAGAGAGAGAGGAGTGTGTGAGATAGAGAGAGAGAGAGAGAGAGAGTGTGTGTGTGAGAGATAGAGAGAGGTGTGTGTGTGAGTGAGAGGTGAGAGAGAGCGAGAGAGAGAGAGAGAGAGAGAGAGAGAGAGAGAGAGAGAGAGAGAGAGAGAGAGAGAGAGTAAGGGAGGATGCAGCTGCTGCCTGGCTACAAGATGGTAGGGGTCCAGAAACATATGGGGGCTTCAGACTGCACTGCAACATGATAGCCATTTTGAAATACCCACATATTTAAAATAAATACTTTCTGTACCCAGGTTGTTGAACTTAAGAACTGAAGAAAACTCCCATACAACCGGATGACATTTTCTTGTCCTTTGAAACCGCTTCCTGCACACTGTAAACACTTTTAGCTTTAGGACTTAATTGTGTTATGCCATTTGAAAAGATTAATTACACAATATTTCATTCATATACTGTAGATGCAGGTTTTGTCTTATGTTAAGCTTCCCATGACTAGAGGCATCAGATGATTACAGAGTCCTGCAGTCTAGGACTGGAATCCAGCTTTTTTCCGAAGAGTTAAGGTTTGAAATGACTGAAGAACTTTGGTATCTGAACTGAAGGAAACCTAATATTAGGAATGCCCCCCCCTAAAGTATATCTCCCCCCCCCCACCCTTTCTCAGCCTCAGGGCTTTGAGCCTAGAGCCTCATTAGACATCACTGTATGATATTAGCAATTTTGGTTGTGCAGGAACGTTACATTAAATTTACTGCGGGCCGGAAATAAATGCAAGAATTTGTTCCTACTAATATCTGCTTTTGAGTAGAACCTTAGTAAGCAAAAGACAACTTGATTGGAAGTCAATGGACTGGATTATGCTGGATCTTTTTAGGCTTAACTATACATTTCTGTTTATTTATATTAGTCAAATATTAGCTTTTTTTTTTTTTTTACAAATGCAGAAACACTAAGTATAATAAATCTAAAGCACTAACTATATATATATATATTTATGTCTAACTTTACTTTTTGATATATTAATTTCATTTTACTTAAACATAACTCAATATTGACTTATTGTTTTCCAGGTGACACACAAGAGGTCCAAGACTGTGGATTACTTATTAACACCACAAATCCAAACTTAAATCCCTTGCTCCATTTAAGCAATTTCCATGAAGTCTGTAGCCAGGATGATGACATAATGCAACACTACTCAAATCTTACACAATATTATGACTAACAAGGTATCATACCACCAGCTAAAGCATAGGTTTTGAAATTTCAATAGGGTTAAATAGGTATTACAGGCTGTAAGTGGTAAAGGAGAAAGTTCCCTCACTGCCCTGCGTCTGACCCAAACCTGCTGTCCCTCGAGGAGGTCGACCCCATGAGGCCCGGACCCAAGAAACTCACAAGAATGTCATCAGTCTTCTGCCAAATCTAATCTAAATTAGATTATGTCTACTTTTCTCATGTTTGTCTTGCGTGACAGCTCTGGGAAAAATAACCCAGAGTGATATATACAGTAGTATTGCAGGATTTCAGGTGACCCAACACATCATCTGCAGCCTCACAGAGCCTCAGTCCTAACTATTTGTATCATTGATTTACTTAATATCAATAATGCCGGGTTTTCAGCCAGCTTGCCAAGTAGTCAACTACACAGATATTATCCTTTTAAATCATTAATAGCACTCTGTTATTCTGTAATTATGCTGCTATGTGTGTGTGTGTGTGTATATATATATATAGACTCATTGACACCTTAAGAGTCTCCGCTGGTTGCCTGGCAACCTCACAGTAAAGACAAAACAAGTTACTGCACATGGTCAAGAAATAGTCCACACGTTCCTGGTAAAACCACAAGTTGTTGTTTCTCTATTTTATACGGATGAAATAGACAAGCTATAACACAGATAGATAACACAGTCAGGCTAGCTGTTTCCCTGTTTCAAGTCTTTATACTTTATATGTAACAGTAGAGCTGGGAGATATACGTATATAGTGAAAATCATGTAAAATTATTTATTGTATATATATTTTTCTATCTTAATGTTGAAAACCAGTGGCGAACTGCGTTACGACAATATTTACGTCATTTGGCAACGCATTCTCATGAACGGGTTTACAATTTGTATGATATCCTACAAAATTAAGTGGTCGCTGTTGCAGTTGACTGTGACTGTGAGCCGGCTACAGAGCACAGCGAGGTGACGGTTCTTTCAGGGGCCATTGAGTTTAGCCAAAAGAAGGTCACCGTCATGCGGCAATGACGTTACATTTAGGCACCAAAACAACTAGTTAAGATTAGAAAAAAGATTGTGGTTTGGATTAAAACACTGTTCCCCTTAAGTAGTACTCCCAGGACACCAACATGCATTTCCTGGGTGAAAGTCTTGCGTTTTCCCTGGGACACAAACTCCGCTCCCCAGCTTAAAAGCCCTGTGCGGTCTTATACAGCAGTAGTCAGTACGTTCTAATCCTTGCACATTACATTCATTTTGCACTCAAGTTCACACTGGAGTATGCAAAAATATGCTTTGCCATGTGGTTATTTCATATAGACTATTTCTTGCATTCCCACAAAACATGCTATATCGTGATATATCGTTAGAGATATGAAATTATCTATATCAAGATAGAAGATTTTGGCCATATCGCCCAGCCGGACATATATGATAATGGTATAAATGGTCTTATCTAACTCAAAAAGAAATCTAATAAGAATAATTCCTAAAATGTCCAACTATTCCTTTATATCAAATATAGTAACATCTTATCTTTCTCTTTACAATAAAAATGAGGCTTCCATTAAGACAATAAGCTAATAAATGCTGACTTTACCTCAACAAATCTCTCACAGAGCAGTAATCCATGTAAATCATCTTATATGTTACCCAAGTCTGGACATGAGTTACAGCAGCTGTAATGTGGTGGCTATTTCACTTTTATCACTGTAATTATAGTTAAAAACATGACGCCTGCATAAGTACCTGCTTGAATTTTCACTGGTCAGGGGAAAAGTAGGAGAGAGAGGAGGGCAGCAGAGGGAAACGTACACTCAACATTGTGAAGTGAGGGTTTATGAAGAGCCTATCCACCCAGCAGGAGATGTTTTATTAGTGGTGTTTAAATGACCGGCTTGTTAAACATCAAGCAGCAGGCAGGCAGCCAGGCGGCCGTGGCCTCAGGATCCGCTGCAACGCTACATCACTGGCTATTTTCACCCTCTTCAGAGCTTTATTTGACATGCTAGTGCGTAGACAGGGTTGTTTCGAGACACAATAATCACTTTTAACTTAAGTTGAAACACTAGATTCCCACCTGCGAGTGGGAGTTAGGACTCGGGTGGTCCTGGGTTATTCGGTATCTCCACAACGTCAGAGAGAGAGAGAGGGAAAAAAAACAGGCCAGGGAAAAGAGACTAAATAAATAAGCTTTTTTTGAAGTCTTGATGATATTAACACCTTGAGTCATGCAGAGAATCAACTTTAAAAACACCTATGGATATTGATTTACACACAAATGGTCATGGATTAGTATGTTTAATCAAAATCCCCATTTTTAAATTTCAATGTGAGATACAATGTGATTATTTTGCTTGTAGGTCATGGGAGCACATGAAAATAAATGATCCCTGGAGATGAGGGATGCAGTCATGGAAAATATGAGACATTAACTGTGTTCTTTGATGATGATGATGATGATGATGATGACACAAATGGAACATCAGGAAATGGGAAAAGTCAAGTAATCGTTTTAAATGTCGATCCATTTTAGGGTATTGCTCAGTTAGTGCTGATTATTTCCATTCTGCACAGTTTTAATCATAAAGCCAGAAATTAAATTCAAGGAAAGAAAAGCATCTTGAACATTATATATCATATGGTTTAGAGGAATATGAAGAAATTAAATTTTGGCAAATAAACATTTTCTTAAAAGACTAATGTAACCAATTAAGAGATGAAACGATTAGTCAATTAATCACCTCACTGGTTCAGTTGAAAATTATCCAGTTGTCTAACACTGGCACATTTACATAAATGTATTTTATAATTGTATATTGAATTACTTTTTGGAATTAGTTTTGGACTGCTGGGTGGCCAAAAACGAAATTTTTCACTATTTTCTGACAGTTAATAGACCATTAATAGGGAAAGGAACTGTCCGACTTGTTGAAAATAAACATAATCGGTTGATGATTTTAAAGCCAGTTTGATGAAATAATAATACTATATAATAATACTATATTCCTTTTTTTTATTATTTGCATACACAGTCTACTAAATTGCAGGGACAGTAAGGAGCACCACACACTGCAACAGAGTATGTGAGATGATAAATTTAGTCACAAACTGCACCATCCACTACTATATAAAGTACTGCAAGTTATACATCGTTTTCACAGACAATAATAGCACCATACTGTAGATAAGTATACAGGCAATGGACCTTGAAGCTATTCCAGGATCAGACCACTCAAATTCACAGAAGACAACTTATCTGTGCAGTAACTCAAACAACACACTGGATTTAGAAACCTTATCATCAAATCCACCTGCAACAGTATAAATAAAGCTCTGTTGTTCTGTTGGACGGATTGCTGGATTGCCAAGTAGCACTTGAGTTAGTTTGCAGCCCATCTGTGGTCCTGGTTACGCTGAACACTAATAGGTGGTCTGATCTGTTAGTCAAAGCTGTTACTGATATATTATGACGGTTTTCCATGCCACCACCTGTAGTAACTCCAGATTTTCTTTGATTAACGGAAATACTCTCTCTTTGGCAAGTGAAAGAGGGATGTAGGATGGTATTTAAATAAAGGAAGAGTTTGACTTGGGTTATCAGACTGGTTTTCTGCAAGATGAATCGCAATGTGAACAAGAACAGGACCAGCATCATGGTATAATTTGTTTCCCTCATCTGGACCAAATGAATTGAACTACAGCTGTGAAAGTGCCCTTAGATAGAAAGTATAGTTCCACAGAAAACTGCTTACCTTACCTTCTCTCACTTTCTGACCTTTCAGTGATCGAACCCATTCTTACAACAATGATGTGACTTTTTCTTTTACGGGAGCATAAGCAGACTTTTGTTACAGAGTTCTGAGCTGTCTATTTGATAGATTTGATTTTGATCCTGCTACAACTGCCCGGCGTGGTTGTCCAGACTGCCTGTGATTTATCTGGTGTCTCTAGATTAAACAGTGTACAATGCTGGCAGCGTCAGAGACAAGCTGCACTCTGAACAATTTCAAATGTAAATACAACTATGACTATGGAAATCTATGTTTGAGCTTTGGGGCTTCATTGTGTATTCAGAGCAAATGAGGGCAGGGAGCAGAAGTCGGATGATTGACTGCAAAGGGAGTCTTCCTGAAGCTAGGGAAAAACTTAGGAGTTTGAAAAAAAGTTATACAAGCCTGAAAACCTGGGCTAGAAACCAGGAAATTGTGCAAATTACACAATTTCTTATGTTCGATACACATCTATGTAATCAACAACAACATAAAAAGGGGAGCAAACATTTGGTCTAACATTGAGTCGAAGCAGAACAAACTGAACAAATGATCCTGTACTGTTATTATATTGCATTAACCCCAGCCTGTTTTCTCTTTAAGATACAAGGGTTGAAAGCAAATGCTGGCAGCACTGACATAGTGCTGTATTAATGATCATCTGGGGAGTGGTTGGAGTCCAGAACATATTTCATGAGCCAGAAGAATGAGTGCTGAGGTTTCTGGTTTGGGGTCATCTGAAGAGTCAAGACCAAACATCCCTCTAGGAGTCCCCACAGGAAGTCATCGCTAAGAGTGCAATTAGCGAGAGGAAGCCCCAGTTTTTGCCCTGAGTCTTCCAGCCCAACAGATAGCATTAGCATCTCTATCTTGGGTCTAAACGATGTCTGGTTGATTCAGTTACATGAGCAGTAAAACTGTTGTATATGTTACTAACTTAAGACAGCAAATACGTTTTTTGATGAATTGTTTCATCAACATATTGCTATTGCTATATGCTTTCACTCTGCAACGATTTATAGCATCTGGCTGGATACACCCAACTCCTAATATTCATAGTGGATGGAAACGCACATGGAACCTACATTAATCTTAAGAATTTCGTTATGCAGATTTTCTGGAAATTCTGTTAAAATTTGTGCTACATTTGGATGGAAACTTGACTAGTGATGTGATCCACTGCAAGACAGGATGAGTTAACTTTGGTTTAACTGTAAATAAAAACTATGATAAAAAAAAAAAGTTTGGTTCCCATCCTTAGTTGGGAATAGATGAAAACATGAGATGGGATGAGCAGCAGCACTGAGTATGTGGGTTGCTGCTGCTCTTCCCACAAATGCATGTTCCTTACAAATGGGGCACCATTTGAAAGGGAACTAAACAGGCTGCATAGCAACATACCTGCTATGGCTAAGTTGGTTAGCAACAGACATCAAACTATTGACATTATACCGCTATATTACATTTAACCGACCTGACATATCAACATCCTGAGCAACTTTTCTCCATGCAGCAGCCTTTCTGTTTATATCTCTATAGCCCTCAGATGAGAGGTCATAGAGTATTGGACATTCGGACAGTGACAGAATGAGTCTGCCATTTTTTTGTACTCGCTTCCGACGCTTTCAACGGTGTAGTACGACGTCCACTGGGGGCGCATTGCGTGTTACGGAGCTGATTTCAAGTGCCAGTGTGAAGGCGGCGTCAGACATACTTTCAGCATTCCGCGGACTCGTATGCAAGGACATCGCATCCACCTGCAAGGTTATGAGCTGTTCCAGCCTGGCATACTCTGTGTGTAGGACGGACGATTTAACCCACCATCCCTCATTGATGTAGTGAAATGTGTCACGTTAAGCAGCCTGAGCAAAAGAGCAGCTTAAAACACAACTTGCTAGTGCAAAGTTAGCACTAGGAAGTTAACTAGCAGTTATGAAATAGATTGGATAGCCTACCTTTCTTTTATCATGCAAAAAAGTGTTTTAATAACTTTTATTTTTGTTTTAATAATATCGTTTTTTACTGTTTAACTGAATGATTAATCGGTCAAAATTATTATTGTCAGTTAAAGCTATAGTGCGTAGTTTCTGTCTCCCCCATGAGGAATTCTAAGTAATGACAACAACACTGTCGGCGCATCCACATGATACAAGCCTTCCGTGATCGCGCACGCGCCCCCACCCCTCCTCCACGCAGTTGCTAGTAGCCAAGGAGGACACGGAGGATTAAGAAAACACAATGGAGTCTTAACTCGATTTTGCTGCATGTGAAAGTCGTCGGACGACACAATCTTCTGAACATAGTCATACTGAGAAATACAGAGAGAGTTGTGCGGAGCTGATTGTTTTAATTAGCTTTGTATCAACTCATTTGGAAATGGCTTGAATGTAACAGACGTTCTTTAATATAAAAAAGTTACGCACTAAAGCTTTAACGGTTAAACGGTTAATCATTAACATCCCTAATTCATACTATTATTTCAAGTATGGCTAAAATGAAACAGTTTAATGTTGTGTTATTTGGTTGTTATTACTGATTAATGGAGGTGAAGTAATGCAACAACATCTGAAAACAATCAGCTCATTTCATCAAATTACAGCAGTCTATTTCCTTATGTTTCACAGTTACACTATGGAGCTGCTAAACACTATTCTGAAACAGATCACAACTTTAGAACATAACTTTCTAAGTCTCTGCGTGTTGATGTTTCCAACTGTGATGACTTTTGCGTGACCGCTTACTTACAAAGCTGAATGATGTGTGTTTACGTGTTGAGGAGTTTGGCGTTAGCACCAGGCGGGCTCCTGCTCCAGCTGCTTGTTTATGTTCATTCTAGAGACCAACCACCTTCAACCGACATCAATTCAGGCAAGAGAGACACAACCACCATGTGTGAGTGTTCTCTTACTGTAAATATTTCCTTAGCTGTCGGCTGCCCTTCCTGCCAGCACTCACATTTTAAAAAGGTGTGGGCTCAGACAGATTTAGACAGTGCAGGTTTACATGCTACAGTACATCAGGGGCTGTTGAGATTACTTGTCAGTTAAAGAATAAGTGTTCTCTCAGCAAAAATATGTCTTTCTTTAGACAACTTTAGAGTTGGTCTGGTAAAGAAATGTGCTTTGGCTGCATGGTGGCCCAATGGTTAGCACTGTGGCCTCACAGCAAGAAGGTTCTGGATTCGAATCCAGGTCATTCCGGGCCTTTCTGTGTGGAGTTTGTATGTTCTCCCCATGTTTGCGTGGGTTTCCTCCGGGTGCTCCGGTTTCCCCCACCATCAAAAAACATATACTAGGTTCTCCAGTCAGTGCCCTTGATCAAGACACTGGCTCAGATCTGGAGTTGGTCCCCTGGCACTGTAAATGGCTCCCCACTGCTCCCTTGAGGGATGGGTTAAATGCAGAGAATGAATTCCGCTACATGTACAGTATGTGTATGTGACAATAAAGTACCTTTACCTTACCTTTACCTTTTATTTACCAAGTTGATTAATGAGGGGGTTTGCCCTCATCAATATAACAAATTAGTCGTTATGGGGATTTAGAGACATTTAAGATGAGGCAGTCAATTAGTCAAACACCAGAACATGAATCTGCATCCATTATTTCAATTAATCAATCATGTAACGTTTTAACCAAAAATTGCAAAAGAAATTCTCAAATATGAACAGAACATATTTCGATCTTGGACCAGACATTCTGAGACATTACCATGGCCATATTTGCCATTAGCTGGCATTCTATGGAGCAAACAATCAATCGGGACAAAAACCTGCAGATTAATCATTAGTTCCAGCCCTAGATACTTTACTTCTGTTTTGTAAATGTTCCAAATACTACAAAAGGCGTTTGTGTCTTCCTCCTCATTTACAGTAATTTCGTCAACATGTCTGTACAAGTTTTGTGATAAAGAATATGAAAACACATTACATGATTATGTGGACTTGAGGGGGATATATATACTAAAAAATTTACTGGAAAAGTATAGAACAAATACATACAGGATATTAATTACAAGAGCTCTAGAGCTGGTTTACTGTATGAATTAATTAAATGTACCAGTGTACCAGAATGGGGTGGGCAAGTTTCCCTCAAAATCAAATGTTTCTTAGGTGGCTTTTTATTTCACATAAGCAAACACAAGGATGACTAATTACAGGGCAGTCTAACTTTTATCAGTTTCTTTTTCCACACATTCGGAGACTTTGAACTATTTATCTTCCCAAACTGTTTTAGTGTGAAATAAACACTTATTTTTTGTATTGCAATCCAGAAAATGAGTGACCATAACATATTAGGTGGGTTTAGAATCTGACTTTTTCATAATAAATAATTAGTTGCTATGGCTATACTGAAGGGAAAATATGATGTTGCTCCATTGGAATGTCTCCTGCATGTCCTGCCAAATCTGAGCTGGAAACACTTAGTAGGGAACCTGTGTGTACTAGGAACCGCTAATAATTTGCTTAAGGGAGCACACATCTGGTTGGATGGCTGAGGCAGAGGTTAAGAGTGTCGAAACTGGGCCACCGCTCCCTGCCAGTTGCAGGCTGAGAATAGGGCCTAATGTTAAACAAAAATCTTAACTACAGGAAATAGGCCTGTTATCATAATATAACCATTTGCCTTGGCTGACAACCAGACTAAAATTGCTCCTTGTTTACTATTTTTGAGTGGGGCCAAAAGTTTATGGACAGATAAATCACAAATCCTTAGCAGAACAACTGCAGTCGGCGAACTGTTTATTTTTTGTATTGAGGCCAAAAAGTAGAGCAAATAGACGGAACAAGTGTGAAAATAGGCAAGTTTGTTTACACAGCTATCAGCTTTGTTTGAGGGCTTAGATGATAATCTGAGGAGTTCCGCCCTCTGAGCTACTGAACACTGACGAGTACGCTTCCCAACTTTTTACAGCAGCTGCTTTTAGAAACAGGAGCGAATACAGAAGAGTGCTTAAAAGTTACAACCGGGCTGGAACAACCAACTGAACAACATGAGGATGGACCTGTTTCTTCAGCTTGTGAAGGCTGTCTCTGTCTGTTCTTTTAAGTAGAATATGTCTATCTAGATTCCACTTGCTGATGAAGATGAAGAAGAGAAGAGGGAAAGAACAGATGATCAAGTGAGAAGAAATTCTTGGCAAGGCATTTGTGTTTTAGCATCATGCATGACAGTTAGTGTGAATTTTGGCCTAAAGGGTCTCACCTGTGCTCGCCAAACACTGTTAAACTCTGCTGATGAAGCCTTCCTTTGACTCATAACCTTCTGTGTTTTTTTTTAAATAAATTAACTCAAAGCAACATCATTGCACAGTTTGACCAAATGTGAAAAAGACTTCTCAAATCTCCTCTGAAAGACCCGTTCAGAAGATGGCAGCAGGACCTGAGTGGCTCACCAGTGACCAGGAGCATGCCTCAAATCAGTGCAGTGTTTTGGCAGCACGCCCTGAAATGCGCTGATGGAATCAGTGTTTTGGTTCCTGCGTCAGGGTGTAGTTTTCCATCAGAAATGGGGTGAACCACATCCATATGAATTGCCGCATATTTGAGGTTAATAAAGGAGGGGCTTAGTGGCCTATGCTGGCACGCTGATCCTCAGTTCTGTGTATGATAAAGTTTTAGGACCCCGGGACAGCGCGGCACCCTTGTTACTGCAGCAGACCCGCTGAGAGAGGCCTAAAGTCAAAAGAAAAGACCAGCTGGGAACACTTAAAACCAAAGCTAGCATATTAACGTTTTCCAAAAACAAAGTAAAGGTCTTTTCACTACTATCGCTAATAGTTTGTTTTTTTTTTGCTTTTCTTAAATGTAAGCTGTGGTTGTTTCACCCAGTTTTCTTTTGTGTTTTGCGTGCCAAAGAAAAGTTAGTTTTAGGAAGTTCCTCAGAAGTTTTAAGGTAAGAAGGGTGGAGCAGGACTGATAAGAAATTAGAAAGTGTATCATTACAACAATAAAAACCTTTGAGAAAGTCCCAGACAACAACCTAACTTGCTCTTTATTTAGCACTCATTTTTCACATTTTGAAACTACTTTTTTTAAATAAGTTAAAGTGATAAACCTACTGTACTACACCTACAAACCTAGTGTGCCTGGTAAAGTTAGCTAGCTGGTCTCACACCACATAAGTGCACTAATAGCCAACCTATAGCCAATCAAACATGAGATGAGAACTACACAGAAATGCAACATAAATCTTCAAGAAGAACATGACAAAGAGAGAGCTTCGAAGAAAAAGTGGTTATTGTATGCAGTGTTTAGTCTTACTATCAATTACACAAGCACACTGTGTAGACAACTCCAGAGGGATATAATTAATGTCTCAGACCAACAAAAAACAGATGTAATTCTGTTCATAAACAGGCCAACATGCAACCTCTACCAATGTTTTACTGTGGAACTATTTGCTTCAGGCACTGCTACATGCTTATTTCTTTTAACAAGGTTTTCTAGCCTCGTGATCCTCTCATATTTAAGCAATGAAACACAAATGAGAAGACTAGACCAGCCATGAAGAAAGGTGATATTTACTATCATTCTGGGACACTACAGGCAGGAAAATCCTGATCACAACATCGTCATTTTGTTGCATTTGGAGCTGGCACGTTTCTTAGGCAAAACAAATGAACATGTGCTCCAAGTGACACATATGTTAGGTTACTCACATCCCAGGTTTTTCACGTGAACACAATTAGAAAGAGCTCTTTGTGAAAACAGAAGAACGAAGAAGTGACAACACAATGTGCACCTAATGGAGGCAGGAATTCCTCCTCTGAGTCTTCAGTTTTAACTTTAACATGTGCATAGTGGTAGTTTATCAAACAAAGACTGATGTTACATTTTGTTAGGAGCTCATTAATATGTGATTGTCTATTAAAAGGTAGTAGGTAAGTAAAGGTTATAAAGTGCAGTGCTATTTTAACGTTATGAAGTAAAGTAGGAGTCAAAAGATTTCATTGTGGAACCAGACACACAAATGCCAGTTTTGCCAGCATATTACATAGGTACTTCATATGATAATGAGCACATGCATGTGTTAGCTGTTGAATAGCTGTGATTAGCATCACCTAAGATTTTTTTTGCCATGGCATGCCACTTTTTCTACCAGATTTACAAATCATTTTATCAGATTTCTCTCCGTTTTATAGATTGTGTCTTTCTAAGCAACATTAGGCTGCTACATCATATTTGCTTAGCATTTCCCAAACTCAAAATGACCACTATCTGCAAGAGTTCAAGCAAGCCAGCTTTTTGTTTTTGGTAACTCTGAGTAAAATGATGACTTACTCTTTAACAGGAATGTTTTTAATGGAAAACCTGCTGTAAAACCATGAGTTACCGAAACACATTCTCCAGTATGGGGTCATTATATGCAACGAGAGGATTTTACAGTATGTGGCACAAATCAAGGAAATAGCATCATTATGGATAGGATTTACTCAATCTAGATGTTGTGTAATGTTTTAACTACTGCTGTCAAACGATTAAAATATTTAATCGCAATTAATCGCAATTAATCACACATTTTTATCTATTCTAAATGTCCCTTGATTTCTTTTTGTCCCATTATTTTTTCTCATTTTAATGCTCTTATCAACATGGAAAAGTGGACCCGCTTGCTTTGTGCAAATGTTTTTTTATTTTTTATTGAAAACAACATTGGCAAATACTGTAGTGTTCAATTTCACACTAACATTCTCACTTTGAGCAATCATTCACAGTAAGTTGTTCTTAGTTGTGGTATCCATGTGCTTCTGTCTGAAGTCATCCATTGTCGCCTGGCTTTGACGAGGGGGCGGAGAATTCGCATCAGCTGTGTGCTTGGCCATCAAGTGGCATTTCAGACTGGACGTGCTGCGATGATAGCTCAGTTCACAACGACAAAACACACAGATGACTTTGGTCTTGTCAACGGAACCATTTGGCAACTTTTTAAAAGTAAACTTTCCATTCAGAATCTTATTTTGGCGTCTCGCGCTCGCCATCCACTCAAAACGTAACATTAGCCTACTATTCTTTGGCCGGCTCGCAAGCCCAAACAAGTGTGTGCGGCGTGCCTGTTGTTTTTCTTTCCGGTCTAGCTAGATTAGGTGTGGTGTTGTAGTTTTTCTAACGTTACTAGTTGTTGCAACAGCATGTGAAAAAAACTACAAAGTTTGCTAGGCCAAAAAGAACGTTAATCTTGTGATATAAAAGTTGACGCCGTTAAAATGGATTTGCGTTAAACGCGTTACGTTAATAACGCGTTTAACTGACAGCACTAGTTTTAACAGAATGAAATGAAGGGATCTATTCAGATTCATTTTGTAGATATTGCAATGCTATAAAAGCATCTTTTATGCTAAAATTGGTTCTACCGTTATCACAACAAAGCATTATTTAGTTCTCAGGGTGGAACAGGTAAGTCTGTTTGAGACAAACCAGTAGGTTTTTGTCTGCATGCCTATCTTACCATCTGAGGGAATTTAAAGCAGGAGGCTGTACCCAAATCTACAGACTCTTGTCAGAGTTCATTTCCCCCCAAACCTCCTCCTCTAAATGAATTCCAGATGTTTTGCAGACGAAAGTGAATTTTAAGAGGAGGAGGGGTGCTGGCAGTTGGGGGTAGTTGTTCTTTTTTTGCACAGTATGTATAATGTATGTCGCATGAAAAGCAGTATAGGCCCATTACACAGGACAGCAGAAAAATTTTGTCCTTAATGTCTTAAACAAGTAGTGAAACCGACAATTCAGATGTAAGACCAGATAGATTATTTACAATACATGCAGATGCAGAATATAGCCTACAGTTGATACAGCTGAAATAGTTGTAACAAAGAGCAAGTCCACACATACTATACAATTTTGCCAACTCAGTTCAAATAACAGCCAGCATAGAAACTAATCCAAGTCTAATGAAGTCCTAACTTGCACATCTTTGGCACAGACACTCTACAATTCTGTGAACCCTAAAATTCAAATAGTAGGTCAGGCAAACAAGCAGAGGAGGTGTTTCAGATCTAGTGACTGTGTGTGGTCCGCCTCACTGGAATAACCTGGGGTAATGCAGTCATGACTGGAAGAAATATACTGCTCTCTATTTTTAATAAATATCAAATCCGTCTTGCCTGAAGGCAAGATGAAAAGAAGCCTCGACCTAGTGTTCCTCTTGGCTCGTAATAAAGTGGCAGCTCCCATGCAAGCTTCTCAGACAAGGGAATCAAACGAAAAAATGCATGAAATGCTATTATTATCCCTGCTGTTTTCTACAAAGTCTTTACTGTATGAAAGATCTAAAAGCAAAGCCTATTGATAAGATGTGTCTACTCTTGCAAACAACTGAACTAGAAGTGTGAACTTGAACATGACATACTTTTAAATCTTCTATAAGCATGGTTTTGCTTTTAGCTACTTGTGGTTTGGTTTCTTTCAAATATGAATTAGGCTGATGTGAGAAATTAGTGTTTTACCATGAATTTCCCTGACCCCCACATCAGAGCCATTAAGGCATCCCTCAACCCTCTCTAAGTGCCACTGTCCTCGAACCAGTCTGATTTTTAGCTGCAAATCATGGTTTCCTGCTCACCGCTCTTTTGCCTGACTCACTCGATCAGAACTGCAGACTCATTGTTTGCTTTCCTTCCTGGTAGCGGCACACGTCGGCTACCGCGCATGACATTGGCAACAGATGTGGCGGGGCCCAGAAAAAATAAACTGGCCGACGATGATGCCGTCCGCAGAAGCTAAATATTGACTTAGCGACCTGTAATCAGATTCACACACATGACAGAATGGAAATAAACAGCAACATTTGCCCATGTCGCCTCTGCCGACCCTCCCACCACAACACAGGAACCCCAGTTTGCTGGGAAAACCAGCCGCCTGGGGCTCTCGGCTCAGTGAATCTGGTAATGAGAACTTGCAGATGACGCCAAGGGGTGGGAATAAGAAAATAGGAGACATATTATGATGTATAATTACTTGTGTGACAGTCCTGCCTCCTACCAGCTCTAAAATCAAGCTTTGGAGTGAAAGCTTTGGAGTGGGCTTCCCTTGCACTCCTAAATTTCTTCTCAAAATAGAATTTAACTTAAAAACTCAACTAACGATTTCGAGGAAAAAGCCAACTTTTGAAGATGAAGCGAGCCTATGGTTATACTGTGGACTGTAGCTATATTTTGACCTTAAAATGCAATACAGAAGAACTAAAAACAGTTTTCATATTGGATTCAGTGGAGTTTAAAGCCAACATTTCTGTATTTGACTAAAACCTATGTAGCCTGTTTGAGAGATAACGTTTCTCCACATCTGTTTATAAGATCAATGTTAATCCAAGCATCTGTTTATCTGCCAGAGTCACAGTGCCGGCTCATCTTCTACAGAGAGAGAAAACATTAAGCCTGCATTCTCTGAGCTCTATAAATTAAGTCTCCAAATATAAGACCTTCATGTGGTTGGAATCTGGAGATTAAACAATGGTCGTAAATCAGGCACATCTGGGGTGCAATAAATCTGTTGTTCTATCTTTGGGCTCATCTCGCTCTGGGTCCCGTTTACCAGGATTTGATCAGCCCACAGTGCAGATAGCGGGATCACTTTGGGAGGAGATTATCTCACGCAGTTGTATTGTTCATCCATGAAAATCACTTTCTACTATGGATGAGCATGTACTTTGGAATCAAATTGTCCATGAATTTCCTTTGTTTCCAAGGATTATTTTGGCTCACAACAAGGGCTTTGCTTTCCACTGAAATGCAAAAAAGGCACAATTGATTCAGTGTTGACTCATACAGCGGTGACTCATACAGCTTCATAGTTTGAACTGAAATCACCTTGTGTGTTACATCCCAGAAGTATATCCCAAAATGTTTTTGACTACGAATTATGAGTGCACCTGCTGCCATACCTACAGAAACTAGTTATCATAAGAATTACACTAACACTAATGTTTTTGCATTATTTAAGACACCAGTCATTTCTCTGGACACACACAACCACTCCCTCATTTTTGAGTTAAAATATGTGTCATTCCTTCATTATTATGCAGTAATGTGTTTTACGTCCTTTTTACATAACATTATTGGATCATTATGTTGCTGAGGAAACGCAAAGCTTTGATCAAGCTGTAGTCACGTCTATATTTGAGTTACACGCATAATTATTTCTCTCCATGCCTCCCTGGCTTATTTGCAGCAGATGTTTGGGAATTGATTCTGTATTAAACACCAAACCATCTGTTATTCATTCACTCTTTATTTGTTTTGTTTTCTATGAATTGAACACACTCAAAATGAATGTTAAGAATCTTTTATCACTTGCCAGTGGACCAAACTAATGAGGGATATGAAAGCTTTCTGCCCAGCTTTATGTTTTAGAGCACTAAAGCCTTCAACCACATACTTTTGCAGCCTATATATATATATATATATATATATATATATATATATATATATATGTGTGTGTGTGTGTGTGTGTGTGTGTGTGTGTGTATGTATCTAAAAAGTTAGAGGAATAAAAAGTTTTAGTTAGACCACACCTAACTGGTGTGGAGTTTTTCCAGCCCAAGCTATACTGTAGGTTTTTACAGTTCAAGTTCAATAGTTTCCTTTTTCCAACCTTCTTGAATGCACTTGAGTATGCCAGGAACAGTTCTGCATACAGATTCTTCTTGCAAATTCAAGCAACAACAAGTATGACTACCTTTGAAGAATACATGGCATCCACTCTGATGATTCATAAAAGACAGAGGAAAAATACTCTACATAAAAAAGGACTATAACGGAATTTATGCTTCTTGTGGTCAGCGAGGTTGGGGCGGTGTGGATGGTGCACATGGTCACATTTCGTATAGGCTTCGCCCTCTAAGGGCTGTCACTATTGGATTAATCCCTTTGCTCATGCGCAGTCGTGAAGATAGTTTATCAACGTCGTTCGGCCGCCACTGACCTACATTACGTGTGAATTTTCGCCGTAGCAAGTAATATGAAAGGACATAGTCTGATGCAGGAGGTTGGTTGTGGTGGTGGATGGGTAAAACACAGGACTTTCACCCATGAGAGCTGGGATCGCATCCCGCATGTGGCGTTTGTTAACTGTTTGTTTTATTTGTTAATGTTTTTCGGCGAACCCACGTGGTGTGTATGTTTATATCCACTGTATACAGCATAAACATACACGTGGAAAGCTCAAAATGCATACAGATAACACGCCATTACATAGGAATGCGTGTGCCGCTCTCTCGGTCACGCTCTACCATGGGCTGTGATGACCGGGCACTCGCTCTCACAGCGCAGGAAGGCTCAGCGCTCTCTGTTGCTATGGCAACTCGCCAGCCTTCCCCTGGCCCCTACCGGCGTGGTAAAAGCTATCATACTATCTTGAGTTCATATAACGGCTCTGACGCCTTGCACACACGTGGTGCCGTTGGCGGAGCCCATTCACTCCCGCGCTGTGTAAACAGCGGGAGCGAGTACCCACTCAGTATATGCGTGCTACACATTCACTCCTCCCCCCGACCGTCTAGCTTAGCGGGACAGGGAGAACTCTGACTCGATGACTGCCCCGCCATGCATCCAAAGCATAGTGACGCGCTCTTTGTTGCTATGGCAACATACAACACACGGATGTGCGCGCGCCCTCCCTCGGAGCGGGGCGCAGTGTGGGAAAACTTGCCACCCAGGAATGCATGGCTGTCAAAGCTTATCACAAAAAGGCTATACGCCCCAGTTTACCAGTCCTCCACCTCCTTTTCGACGGTGTGATGGAAACAGCCGCGTCATCTCAGGGGAGATAGCCGCTCTGCTGGCAAAGGATGCCTTTTTCCCGCGTCTCTCCAGGAGAAGAGAACAACGGTTTTTATTCCTGTTACTTCTCACACAAGGAAAGACGGCCGGAATGAGACCCTCTCGAACTGTCTCAATTCAACCGGTGCATTATGAAGCGCCCATTCCACATGCTGACAATCAGACACATGTTGGAACGTGTGCGCCACCATGAATGGTTCACTTCCATGGATCTGAGAGACTCGTATTTTCCACATTCTCCAAATGCATGGAGACAGCGTTACAACCGTTACGCAGAAAAGGGATCAAAGTCCTTCTTATTTGGACGATTTAATCATTATGGCTCCAGGAGAGGGCGGCGCTCCACACAATGGAGTTTGTGCAGCACCTACAGATGTAAATGGAATGTTTTTATATAGCGCTTTTCTAGTCTTAATGACTACTCAAAGTCGTTAGCGCATAGTACAGGAACCATTCACACACAAACGACTACTCAAAGCGCTTTAACATAGTACAGGAACCATTCACCATTCACACACATTCACATGGTGTGGCTGAGGATGCCGTACAAGGTCACACACATTTACACTCCGATGCGCAGCATCGGGGGCAACTCGGGGTTCAGTGTCTTGCCCAAGGACACTTCGGAATGGGACTGCCGGTCGAACCACCAACCTTCCGATTGGCAGGCGACCACTCTACCACTGAGCCACAGCCGCCACAGACACTGAGCTTTGCCATAAACTGGCAAAAGAGCTCGCTGGGCCGCTCACAGACAACCACTATGGGAGCCAAACTGTCAGCGCCAAGGCTGGACGCACTAAGCTCTCTGTTGTCACGCATTAAGCCTCACACGACAGTTTCGGCACTGTCTGTGATACGTCTCCTAGGCATGATGTCTGCGAGTTACGTGGTGGTTCCTCTGGGTCTCCTCCACATGAGAAAGATTCGGAGATGGTCCCGTTGAATGCCCCTACTGTAGACCCGATATGGCACAAGCGGCGTATGCTGACCATCCCTCTCTACAGCTGGACCTTGCATATTGGGGAAACCCCCGGACCCTGTCATCCGGTTTTCCCCTGGGGAGAGTGACGTCACACACATTACAATGTACACAGACGCGTCTCTCACCAGGCTGGGGAGGCATGTACGAATCGCAAGTGGTACGGGGGAAATGGCCAGTTTCCCCTCTTCCCCACATAAACTGCCCGGAGCTGTCCACGGTGCTGAAAGTGTTGCAACATTTCGCCCAAGTGGTGGCAGAGAGGCATGTAATCGTCAGAACAGACAACATGACTGCGGCGACGTACATAAACCGTCAGGGTGGCATGCACTCAGCTCGGCTGTTGGAGATAGCCGGGAGCCATGAACTGTTGGCACAAAGTCACCTGCTGTCACTCAGAGCGGTGTACATCCTGGGGGTTTTGAACTGCACAGCAGACTTAAAGGAGAATTCCGGCCAATTTTTACGCTAATCTTGATCGCTATAGCTACGCGAGTACTTTCGATAGAAAAAACCCCGACCCGAATCAGTGCAGGTAACACGGAGAAGCTGCAGCTACGTACTACAAGCGTCCCCTGAGCAAAAACGGCAGTGCTCGGGGCAAGTTTTAAAGTGCCTTTGTGCCTCTTAACAGACACAAAATGCAATTAATATGTCTGTGCCACATGAATAGGGCCCTTACGTGTCAACAAGATGCGTTTTCAACTCAGACATTGTTTAAATTCACCTACCCTGGTCCCTGTCTCGATCCTGCCGGTAGCTAGCTTGCCCTGCTAGCTGATAGCCGTTAGCTGCTAGCTGCCATCCGGTGAGTGTATTCAGACAGACTTCTGTGATAATCATCCCAATAACAATCCACGGAGCGGCGGTGGTGTGGCTATGTCCTCCAGAGGACAAGTCATGTCAGTCTTGAAGTGTATTTCCCCCCTAAAAAAAACAGTAGTGCGGTAGTAGCTGTTAGCTGCTAGCTGCCCTCCGGTGAGTGTGTACAGCCAGGTAGCTGTTAGCCGTTAGCTGCTAGCTGCCGTCTGGTGAGTGTATTCAGCCAGGCAGTTACTGAAGGCTAGCTTTAGCTTGTGCTTGGAGCAGCAAGTTCATCTGCCTGTTTCCCCTCTGTCTGTCAGTCTCGTTCTTTCCAACTCTTGTGAGTTGTGCTAGTTCTTCGTCTGTATACTCGGGTTCGAATAAATAAGGACGACCATCAAACTCAAAAGGCTCTTCCGTGTGTTGTATATCTATATTCTTCATTCTCCAAGCTTCTTCCCTTATAAACAACTCCGCTTTTCACTCTTCACACACTACGCTCCAATCTGCACACTACTGTTTACCTTTTTCTGCTACAACTGAATTCCCAGGAGACGATGCAACAGCTAAGCTTCAGTAACGCTATTACTGTGCAAGCCACAGACATCGTTTATCCCGTTTCCATGTAGTTACATAGTCACTGATATGGTCATAACCACTACAGTGCTCAATTACCTATTTTGAGGGGGAAATAATCTAAACCTTTTGCTGCGAAGGCATGATCTGTCCTATGCAGGACATCCACCAGCCCACCGGGCGCTCCATGGATTTTTATTGGGATGATTATCACAGATGCCTGGCTGAATACACTCACCAGACGGCAGCTAGCAGCTAACGGCTAACAGCTATCTGGCTGTACACACTCACCGGAGGGCAGCTAGCAGCTAACAGCTACTACCGCACTACTGTTTTTTTTAGGGGGGAATACACTTCAAGACGTGACATGACCTGTCCTCTGGAGGACATAGCCACACCACCACCGCTCTGTGGATTGTTATTGGGATGATTATCACAGAAGCCTGTCTGAATACACTCACCGGACGGCAGCTAACGGCTATCAGCTAGCAGGGCAAACTAGCTACCGGCAGGATCGAGACAGGGACCAGGGTAGGTGAATTTAAACAATGTCTGAGTTGAAAACGCATCTTGTTGACACGTAAGGGCCCTATTCATGTGGCACAGACATATTAATTGCATTTTGTGTCTGTTAAGAGGCACAAAGGCACTCTAAAACTTGCCCCGAGCACTGCCGTTTTAGCTCAGGGGACGCTTGTAGTATGTAGCTGCAGCTTCTCCGTGTTACCTGCACTGATTCGGGTCGGGGGTTTTTCTATCGAAAGTACTCGCGTAGCTATAGCGATCAAGATTAACGTAAAAATTGGCCGGAATTCTCCTTTAATGTCGAGGGGGGGGAGCGGCTTGGCGAGTAGGCTGGCGCCGCGCCTTGCGTATGCGCACTATCCAGGGCGCTGTACGCCCTGACTGCGGTGGGTCTCCAGCGCTGCTGTTAACTACCTCAAAACGTTGGTGGATAATGATTTGCTTTTGGTCTCGTTTCCCTCTCCCTTTTTCCTAAAGCCTTTAAAGAGCTATGCCGCGAGGTAAATCAGTTTGTTATAACTGCCCATGGTCTAGACGATGAAACCTGCGCATGCTATTCACCTCTGGTTTTTTCGTTATGACAACAGGCAATCCTCCTTTCGAGCGCTCTGGGCAACAGCCCCTATCGCTGCCCGGCATCGCTCATTAAAGGACGGTGCGTGCGTTTAAAACCAGACGGGACGCTACCGCTACACCAATCAGTAAACCGAAGTTTTATCAATCCTTTTTGGGCAAAATAATTTTTCCTCCATATTCCATAACTGGCACGGAAATAGGACATCTACTGAAGATGCGGCATTATTCCGGTAAAATGACCACAGCGGACTGTTCGAGCAGCTCGCTTACTGGGGAATGCGTTCTGCATTGAAGCGGATCACCCAGGATAGTGCTGTAGTGGGAGTTGAATCCTTGTTGCCGTTGCGGTCAGAGGAATGCAGTTTTTTTTGCAGTTATTAATTGTGATATTTTTTTGTCCCCATAAAACATTTTCACAATCCACATGACATGGGCCTCACGATCAGTAGGCCTACTCATGATGATGACAGGGTTTTCTCATCAAAATAATGTGTGTTTTGATTCATTAAATCTTGTTCAGTGGGAATACGAAGACAAATTAGTCTATGTTCTGCTTGTGGACCTTGTGTAGCAGGTGGAATTGACTACATCAGCTTCGCCCTAACCCAATAGCAACAGCCCTTAGAGGGCGACACCTATACGAAATAGAACGATAGTTACGTATTGTAACTCCAGATTCTATGAGTATAGTCGTAGCCCTCTAAGGTTCGGGCCACCTGCCCCACTAACATTGGCTGAAGAAAAATACTGATGTTGGGAGCAGATCTCTGGTCGCGCCACTGTAATATACAGTATCTGCAGATGTAAGAGAGGCCTGTGCGGAGCACGAAAGAAATTTTCAAGACTGCAATTGCGCGAAGGGATTAATCCAATAGCGGCAGCCCTTAGAGGGCTACGCCTATACTCATAGAATCTGGAGTTACAATACGTAATTATCGTTCATACTGATTGCGGTCAGAGTAGCCGACAGAGCAGCCGTCAGAGCGGCTCCAAAGAAGAACTTCTTTTCTTCTGTAGTCAATCATTGCAGCGCGATGTCCGCGTTGTTACAAAATCTTGGAGGTGCTCGGCTCGTTGCCCAGGCCTTAGTTGCATAATAACGCCGTGTACACCCAGTCTTGTATAAAGTACTTAAAAGCAATAATGGAGTAAAAATACAAGTATCTTACCAGAAAATAACTTTGGCAGTCATTTTTTAGAATATTACCTGAGTCTCAAAATATTTGATGTTTACGGTACTTAAGTATCAAAAGTAATTTTCTAATATTAAATGTACTTAAGTATTAGAAGTAAAAGTAAAAAAACTTTTGTTAATGGCCAAAAGGTGTATAATGTTATGTTCATCACCACTGTCGCCGGGGTGATCATCGTCTGTTACGTTGGCGGCAGAGCCTGCACCAGGTGCTTCCATGACACTATCACTGTCATTATGCTTCCTCTTCTTCTTTAGTTTTGGCCTATATATATTTTTCACCAACTGGAATGGAGTGTGCATTAACTTGCAATCTAGGAGCAATGATTCGCCAAACCTTTTTTTTCCAGTGTTAGAAATTTCTTCTCATTTTATTTTGTAGTAACAAGTAAAGTACAGATACGTGAAAATTCTATTCAAGTACAGTAACAAAGTATTTGCACTTCGTTACATTACAACACTGTGTACACCGCCTCAACCACGCTGACCGCAAGAAGCATGAAACACTTTTAAGATTGTGATCAGATAGATATATTAGCACAACAGCAAAAAATGTAGTCCCTTCAAACTTTTAAATGAGACCACTGCATTGGCACAGCAGGCACAGCAGCAGTGCCGACACAAAGGGCTCGGGGGGGGGGAAGAAGCAGGATTGGAAAAATGTTGTCTTGATTAAAATATGTTTTTCAAGTAGAGATGACCCTTTACCATGTCCAAGAAGTCTTGTTTATTACATAGTGGTTACAGTCAAAACGTAATGTGGAAATAGATTTTCAAACCGCTAATGCTACTTTTTCCACACATCTAAATAGCAGGTTTTGAACCAGACCCAGGTAAGATGGCTGCCATATGGTTCCATTTGTGTGTGTGGGAATGTGTTTTGACATTTCCTCTCTATTGTTAAGATCTAAATGAACTATCCAAATGTTGCCTTTTATTTCAGTAGGAGGCTGTAATTGTCGGATGCCTGGATAAACTGTCATCTTAGACCAATTTCTTCCGCAGCCATCTGGACCATTCACGATTTGGCCCATTAGTCCCCCTTCAATGCCTGCACATTTTTGGCCTCCCTACACAGGAGAGGAGATAGCGGCTCAGATGACGCCAAAGGTAATCACAGGAACTTGAACGAGCCCCTGCCATTGGTGCACGGACCAGACTGATAAGTTGGACAAAATGCACATTGGAGGAGATTTTATTCCAGGCCAGTCTAATTGCCGCTGATTGCCGGACAGATTGGTGGATCGTTGGCTAATCAAGATAGCAGCAAATTGATTAAACCCTGGCCAGTCCTTTAAATAAGAGCCTGTTCCCTCCAAGGTAAATGACTACCATAGGAAAAAAATAAAAAATCAGCAATCAGGAATGAAACAGGATTGTTTCGTGAGAAAAAAAGTTTCATGTTTTTGTTTATTATGGTTAGTTGTGTTTATAACCACAAGAAAATATTAAAGAAAATGTGATTTTTTTTTTTATATTTTTTTTTTATATTTTTTTTTTTTTTTTTTTTTTTTTAAATTAATTTTTTTTTATAATTTGTTAAAAAGAAGGAAATAATTTAAATATACAAATGGAGTAAAAAATTTATTTATTTTTTTTTAAAGTTTTTAAAATAAGATTTAAATTTTTTAAAAAAAAGAAAAAAATTTTTTTTTTGTTATTATTAAAGTTTAATCCTACAGAATTCTTAGCTTTTAGTATTACATGTTACAGTACATACATAATATGCTTAACCTTTTTGGAGGGTATGAATTATTTCTCCTTAAAGCAGTCATGAGAAAAAGTTTGTTCTATCCTTCTAATCTCTCTGTAATAGAAGTCTCTGAAGTTTGATTATGTGTTTAATAATGGGCTTATTGTGTCTGTGTGTTAAAATAATGGCCTCGCGTGCTGCAAGACTGCTGTCCCATGGGAACATAAATATATAGTGGTCATTGGGGAGCAGAGGTTGAATAACATCTAATGAACAACGTCAATTTAATTATCTAATCAAATGAATTTGTGTCAAGATATCCTTGTTACAAGGAAAATCTTTGGCTTTATATGAATAGATTTAACAGGTTAACAAGACACTAAAGGGATACAAGAGTTAAAGCTTTAGTGCGTAACTTTTTGATATTAATGAACGTCCGTTATATTCAAGCCATTGCCAAATGAGTTGCTACAAAGCTAATTAAGACTATCAGCTCCACACAACTTTCTATGTATCTCAGTATGACTATGTTCAGAAGATTGTGTCGTCCGGCAAATTTCATGCGCAGAAACTCAAGTAAAGATAATTACCTATTCTGAAGAGTCCATAGTGTTTTTTTTAATCCTCCGTGTCCTCCTTGGCTACTGCATGGAGGAGCGGTGGGGGCTGTGCGTGATCATGGAAGGCTTCAGTCATGTGAACAGTTTTGTTGACATTACTTAGAATTCCTCATGAGGGCGACAGAAACCACACACTATAGCTTTAATAAAATAAGGAAGAACTGCTATGTCACCCTATGTTGTGCGATATGAAATGTGCAAAACATCTTAAAAGCATTTTCGTGATCAGCTTTGAATAAATAAAAAAACGCTGCATACTATAACCTTTAAAGATGCTTAATGTTTGGTTTATGTGTGGCAGCTCTTCCTGGCTTTTCTGCTGGGCTGTCACCAGCAGAGTGTTTAAAGGCAGCTGTGGGGAAGCAGAGGTGACCGGCAGAAGTGATAAATCCTCCTCAGCTCACGTGTTGTTTGCCTAGTGACACTTCTTCAAGGAGAACCCCTGTCTTCAAATCAACTTGTTGCCTTCACTAACTCAGGTTGGGCTTTTCCATCTGTTTAGTGTTAAGGTTAAAGTATTACTCTTGTATTCTTCTTTTGTTCTGCTGAAAAGATGATACATGTGGACTCTATCAATTCCTGGAACAGATCTGATCCCCAGAAAATCACCCTGGAAAATGTCATGTGCATCTTTTCTACATTTTCCATCTCATCCACTTCATTTTCTATGGAGCTTTGCTCAAATGAAACTCTTAATGTGCCTCTTACAACAGCAATTAGTTTTTGACTTCATTTATTTGAATGAAAATTGATGAAAACTGCAACATTTAAAAGAAATGGAATATGAGCAAATACAAGAATCTACAAAGCTCTTCAAAATGGCTCATAAGATGCCAAAGAATATCTTGCCAATTCCATTTGTGTAATTAAACCTGCATTCAATTATTTGTTTCGTAGTAACCCAAGCTATAAACACAACATTGACACGTTATCACCCCATGAAGTTGATGTTGTATTTCTAGTCACCTGATTTGATTGATTTTTTTCCTCTCATAAACATACACATAACATATTCCTAAATACATATCAATCACAAAACCATGGAACCGACATGTGAGGATCAAAAAATATAAAATGAAATAATTCAAAGCATTGAAGCATGACAATATAAAACCACTACAACACTACATTTTGCAGGTATAAATTGACTGCAGCTCCTTAACTTGGATGCAAGCTTTAACTTGGAGGAGATACAAATGGGCTATTATCCTTCTGGCGGACTTGAACACCTAACTGTAGGGCAAAGGGATTTCTGTTACTGAAAGAAGAAGGATGGGGAGGAGGAGACAGTGGAGGAGACAGTGGAGGGAGAGCAGTGGCCGTCTGAAAATTACATTTAGATGTCACATTAACAGATTTGAGCTTCAACCACTCTGTTGTTTATTATAGCTGCACTCCAGCTTTAGTCAACACTTGTGGTGATTTTTGTGAATTTTACCCCTCAATTTCACAATGCAGCCATTCAGAGTTGTTGACTAAATGAATTCAATAACGCATCAAGCTGAGATTTGTCTCGGATTACTTTAAATCCACCCTATTTTCATTTGGGAAGGGCTGTCGAGATACAATCACGTAAAAGACGAGGGACAGCAAACTGTTGTTTATTCTTTAGTTTTTCTCCAGGGCACTAAGAAAATGCCAACAAGGTTTCCATTGTGAAAGAATAGACGTCCTTTGTGTGCCCTGCCACTGAGTCCTGTGTTTCCATAGCCCTGTGCTCTCCACGCTCTAAATCATATAATATTCCTGAATTGCAACGACATGTGCAGGATAGGGTTTCTCCTCTCTCAGACGTTTCTGTCAGAGTGTCTTAAAGTTTTGTCTTGGCTACGAAATCTGAGCCTCCCTCCACGGGCAGCACAACACTCGGACTGAAGACAATGGTCTTCAGTAATGTATTAGTTTAAAGAGGTCTGGGGTAAAAGCTATAAAAACTTGAAGTCTTATGGAAGAGGAACAGGTAGCATTTTATTTTGGAATTTGGCACATTTTTGCTGGCAGCAGCATCCAACATGGCTTCAATCAGTCAAGCAAATTAACAAGACTAAAAGAATCAGCCATGCTAGCAGTGTTGCTTTGGCTAAATGCTATCTTCATGCTAACATGTTCACATTAATGGCAATGCTGACATGCTGATGTTTAGCACGTTTACCATGTTCACCATGTCTACAATTTAGGAGTTGCTAGAACACTGTATATTTTTAACGCATGTGCACATGTAAGTGTGTGCTTCTGGGTTTGACCTGCACATTAAGATCTTGACAGAAATGCTGTCCATTGCAACTTCCCCTCTCCCTCTCCTTGTACTTTGTCCCTCCTTCCTTCTCTCTGCAGCTCTCCTTTCATGCCCTCCTCTCCTCCTCTCTTATTGGCCGTGGAAGACATGTCTGTGGTTCTGTGGGATCCTCCCATGTAAACAAGCATGTTTCACCGCCAGCAGACTGCCAAAACCCCTCAATTTGTCACTTCCCCAAGTCAGTTAGTGTTTTGCGGCTTGCAAGGTGTTAGCAAAGGTACTTCAAGGGGAAACCTCAGGCAAAGTGAGGCCAGAGATGGAAGAGATGTGGTCGGTGGCTTGCGCTGTTTTGTAGGTGTGCTGAAAGTACAAACCACCAAACAGCCTCCAAAAGAAACCAATACAACCTTCATCTGTTTACACTTCAGACTATGTTTTAGCTTGACAGATGTTACTTCTTAGCGAATTAGACCAGCAGGTCGTCATATTTCTCCCAGCGCAGTTAAAATGTGTAACGGATGGTCACTGGCAGGCTCTGCACATCCAGAACTTGGCATCTGCCTGGTCTGAACCACAAACCCACCATTCATTAGCAGCACATGGCCGTGGAAGGTTAATATGCAAAGTACAGACGTTGAACTCTTTTGCAACCTAGCACTTCATATGCTTCAGCTGAAAAGTGTCAAGAGTTCTAAAAAAAAAAAAAAGTGTCAAATAAATCACACAATATCAATTCCACACACTCACACTACTACACAAGAAGGAACTTATTTCAGAAACACAATTGCTTTCCAAATGTCATCTGAAAATACTTTAGTTAACATGCTCCCTGATACTTAATTAATGTTTGGGGTCTCATCACCCCAAACTTGATTGAACTCAAAAACGTGATGATCAGTCATGGGGTCACAACATATCATCTATTTACCCATAATGATCTTAATACAAGAGGTCATTTTGCCATATGAGTTGTCAGGGTTTTAAAATGGAGTAGAGTTTTAAGAATTGTGATTAGAGCTGAAACAATTAGTCTATCAATCAATAAGTTGATTGGCAGAAAAGGAATCTGCAACAACTGTAATCAACTAAACATTTAACTCATTCTCTCATTAACTTATCAGCAATGCTTTTTTATAATCTGGTTTTGTAATGTAAAATGTGGATATTTGCCATTTTTCAGCCTTCTATAAAGGTAAATGCAATATGTTTTGATTTTGGACTGTTGGTCAGACAAAATTGTCTCTGAAAGAGTTGCGATGGGCATTATTCTTATTATATATTTTTCATAGATCAAACAATGAATACATGAGTCAAGAAAAGAATCAGTAGATTAATCAATAATGAAAAGGTTTGGTTATTGCAGCCCTAGTCACACCTTACAAGTTATTCTCACAGCCAGAATTAAAATGCAAATGGAAGTTTGGAGCTGACCTTATTCAGTGTCGTCCACTGATTTTACTTCATGATGGTCTCAAGCTGTTTGTACTTGTTACAGCATTCCTAATTAAAGTTTACAACCTGTCCCTGCAACCTAAGAATGAGATGAGCAGCATATTTTTCATGAAATGTGAAAAAAAAGAGCGAGGACAGATGAACGGTTTGATAAGACATTCGTTAGCGTCGGAGCTAATCAACTTAGGGTACTTTGCTGACCGGGAACCACATCCAAAATGGGACTGACTATTGAAACCCATCCCTAATTGTACCTGATAAACCTGAGTAACAAAACAGAACAAAAAGGTATCTAAGCCAAACATAATCTACGCAGACTAACTACTTACAAACCATTTTGACTGCAATAGCTGCAATATAGACGTTTTTACAGCCCATGGCAAATCAACCAGTGTACTTATTCCTGTATGATTCTTTCCAAGTTGTTATCGAGACAGATGGATACACTTGCTGTAAGGGGATCAAATCTGTGATCACAGCATTACAGAACTGACTCTCCAACCACCAGGCTTCTTTGCCAACTTTTGAAACGCAGAGTATGCTCATGATATTGTGATATATTGGCGCACATTAAGAGATTTCAGAAGTCCTTGTTGGACAGCTTAGCGACTCAAGTGTCAGTGGTGTTGTGGGTGTCAGTACAGAACCAAGAGCTCGTATGAAAATACTTGCAGATGGGATTTAGTTTACAAAGACGAGCAGTTGCCTTTGTCATATGCGCGCGCACACACACACACACACACACACACACACACACACATCCGCCCACACACTTCTCCCATTACTTGTCTGTTGTCTTTCCACAGCTCATGTTTGCCAGATGCAGCAAGAAACAGATGAGAGAGAGTGATAAAGACAGGGAGACAGGGAGACAGAGAGAGAGAGAGAGAGAGAGAGAGAGAGAAGAGAGAGAGAGAGAGAGAGAGAGAGAGAGAGAGAGAGAGAGAGAGAGAAAGAGAGACTGATTCTGAACAACTGAGGAGGCGATTGAAAAAGTAGAAGAAGATAGAGAGAAAATGGAGGAGAGGGGAAAGGAGTGAGTAGGGGAGGAGTGTGGATAGAGATGTGTGTGCGTGTCTGATGATTCACGCCTGCAAGGTGGAGGAGCAGAGGGGTCAAGGGGACTGCAAGTAGGGGAGGGGAAGGAAGGGGGAGGAGGAAAGAGAAGGGGGAGTGCAAACGTCCTTTGACCAAGCTGAAGAAAACACATTCTGGCCTCCTGTTGATATCTGTGTTAGCCATGAGACGGCCTGGACAGGTCTGCTAACTTCTTTTTCACACACTCTTTTTCACACTCACACACACCATTTGCCCTCTGCCCTATCACCTTGCATTTGCTTTCTTTTTCCTTTTTTGTGAGCTCCAAACTGTTGCAACCACTCAGTCTCTCTCTCTCTCTCTCTCTCTCTCTCTCTCTCTCTCTCTCTTTCTCTCTCTCTCTCTCTCTCTCTACACATATATATACATACATACATGTGTGTATATGTATGTATATACTGTATATGCATATATACACATATATATATATATATATATATATATATATACACACATATACAGTATATACACACACATACATATGCTGTTAGTACCGGGAACGGGAAGTACAGGAGTTTATGCACCGATCCGATACCACGTAATAAAGCCCTAAAGAAAATCTACGTTAAAGTAGTTTATTTATGTTCTTTTTTCCGTTATAACTGACTGTCAAACTGGATAGTAAAATAAAGTTCTGTGGCATTCATTGTTTGTGTTTGTTCATGTTTTACAAAGAGTTTAACCTGAGCCAGACTGACAATAAAGATAGAAATCATATCACATCCATACAGGGATAGTAGTATACAGTTGTTAAAACATAATAAAATATATGACACACTGGTATCGGATCGGTACTCGGTGTCGGCCGATACGCAAGTTCAGGTATCAGAATCGGTATTGGGAAACAAAAAATGGTATCGGGCCATCTCTAATATATATATATATATATACAGTATATAGATTATTTTACACAACGAGGAAAAGAATGGCATCTGCGTGTACAAAACTAAGCAGCAAGCGCACAGAGCAGTCAGTTTGGTGAGTGCTGCAGGGCATACACACTAGGGGTGGGGGAAAAAAATCGATACAGCATAGTATCGCGATATTTTTCGTGGCAATATTGTATCGCTACACAGATGCCAAGTATCGATCTTTTATGATATATGTGTTGGTCAGTCTGTCTGCTTGACAATCCCATCTTGCAGCAATAAAATTGAGGTGAGATGAACAGACAGAGAAATGTACATTTTTAGATAAAACAGATGTTGACAAACTTTTCCTTTAGGGACATCATTTAAAGTGGGAAAAATTTGAAGTTGGAAAAAAGGTAATACGTTGCAATATATCGCAGAATATTACAATATGTTTAAAATCGCAATAATATCGTATCGTGAAATAGGTATCGTGATGATATCGTATTGTGAGTCCTCTGGTGATTCCCACCCCTAATACACACTCTCACAGGTAACTCTGCTCTCCAAGGTGATTTCTGCTTTAGACAATTTGGGGACAGCAACAGATTAATTGTTGGTTAGTTGCAATTATAATCAGGGTACATGCGATTTTGCACATTTTGACACAGCTGTCACAAGTTCATAATGGAAAAATATATTTGATTTCAACAATATCGCTCAGCCCTACCAAACGTTTTGGGTGGCATGTGTCTCATGTGTCTATCTACCTGGAAACTGTACCTGAAAATGTGTCCCACTTTGCCTCCCTTCCACCCAGCCTTTCACAGGGCACAAGGTCAAACCCAAACACAGAAAAACCCCAGGAGCCTCCTAGGGATATCTGGAGAATGCCGAATATGGCCGACAAATGAAGACACAGCTGCGCTAGTCTGAGAGCTCCCAGTCTCTCAGGAACGTGGAGTTATGAGGCAGCTCACACACGACTCTGTTTGCTTAGTCTCTGACACGGAAAGACAACCAACACGAGAGATGGGAAGAGAGAGAGAGAGAGAAAGGAGGGAAGGAGAGAAGAAAAGGAAGGAGAGGGGTCAGACGAGAGTGGGTGGGTGAAAGACTGATGGTAAAGTAGAGAGATCAAAGTTAGCACAGATCCCATAATACCAGAAAGGTATTGGAAGGACATTGCTGTTACTGGAATGCTCAAACACCCTGCAGGCCGCCCAACACATGATCAGCCAGGACTGCTTTCACAACAGGTGGGAGTCAGACTGTACATTTGTTAAAGTGATATGTCCCTTTAGGGAAACATTAAGCAACACAAACGTCAGATGCTTTTATTCATTCTTATCTGTGGCCACAGGGGTGTGGGGCTTTTTTTCTTGTTATTGCAAATAGCTTCATATGTTTCTTAAAAGAATGCAGGGCAGTCCTATGCCAAAAATTACAATATCATGCATTTTTAAAAGAAAAATCCCAAATTATTGTGTCATTATATTAAAACCAAAAGCAGACCATTTTATTCAGAAAGTGTATCCTTTGGCAAAGCTGGCCATAATCTTTTGTGAAGTAGCTTTCCCCCCACAAATCGTCTTGAGAAAATGCCTGTTTCAAACATTTCTTTTCCAAAAGATTCAGCTTAGATTCTCAAGTTAGACCAAACTCCTGTCTGTTTTACTAAAGCTTTTCTTCTTTCATGAGATGTCAGACCTCATGCTGCAGCCTTTTTTAAATGTTATTTTGTGTTTTTTTTCCCAATGGGTGTGACTCACTTGGAGATGAAATGGTAAAAAGACATTTAATTTGATAGATTTTACTGTTCTGTGTTCTGCCATTCCAAACTTGGTTGCTGTCTGAGAACTGCACAATTCAAGCAGAGTTTTGCCTGCTTTACTCATTTACTGCAAATCCCATGTACTTTTTACATTGCTGGTGACCTTTTGCCAAAGTATGCTAAGTATTTTAGATATCCTTTTCTTTGAAAACATCAGCTTTTAAAATTGCATCAACAACAGAGATAAACTTTAACAATAAATGCACAAATGATAACAGTGATAATTACCTCTCAAGTAGGGCTGCGAATAAGGATTATTTTCATTAGCGAATAATGTGCTGATTGTTATCTCAATTAATCGATTAATTTTTTGGTCTATAAAATGTACCAAACTAGTATTAATGCCTATTACATTTTCCCACAGTCCAGAGTGGCATCTGACTAAAGATATTCTGTTTCCTATCATATATCACAATAAAAAGCAGTACACTACCATACTTGAGAAGCTGGAAAAAGCAAATGTTTGGCATTTTTGCTGAAAAACTAAAACAATTAATTAATAATCAAAAAAAGTTGCCAAGGATTTTCCGCCATGGCCTAATCGACTCATTGTTACAGCTTTACTCTGAAATAAGTTTATTTTCATATTGTAAAAGGACATGAAAGGAAAGTGTGGCTTCCTGGAAGGTAGAACACCTCATTTACAAATCTAAAACACTAGTAGGCTTTGGGAAATGACCAAAAGTAATGTAAAATATACATGATTTGTAGCAAATTGACTACAATGTGCAAAACTACTTGTATGTTACTTTAAAACTAACATTTCAGAATGACACATACACACACCAAAACCTCACTCCAAAGGTGTCAGTCATTTCTTCTGGTTGGTGGCCAACTGATGTCAATCTCAATCTCGAACACACACACACACACACACACACACAGTTGAAACAGCTGGCCAAGCTAAACCTGTATCAGTAAAGGCAACAAGTTCATTTGAAGACAGGGGTCCTTCTCTTTGAAGTCATGTCACTTGGTCGGTGAGCCAACACTATTGTGAGTTGAGGAAGATTTACGACCTCTCCAGCTCTCGTCTGCCTTCCCACAGCTGCTTTAACACTATCTGCTGGTGACAGCGCAGCCAGGCAACTGATAACAACTCACATAACACGCCAAAGAATACCACTTTTTACCTTAAATGTGCATTTAGTAAGTGTGATGCATTATACAATCATTACAAATAATGCATAAAATTATTGACTCAAGCTTGGTTTGGCTTGCACATAGTAAAACTACAATCATTCTTTGTTTCTTTTTTTTTTAAAGCAGGTGTGGTTTGAATAAAAATCTGAATTTAAATGTGCGTCTGAGTTTAAATCCTGATCCTGTTGATAAACTTATGCTATGACCACCTCCCATCAGGTGGTGGAAGGAAACTTGAGATTCAGATTCAGGGTGAGGCAGCCCAATAAGCCAGTGAACTGCCCCCCCTGTTGGCCATGGCCAGGTTCTCATTATTGGCAGCTAGAAATGTCTTGAGAATTGGGATTTTGATATTTTCTGGTAGGATTTTCAATTAATCAGATGATTTTTTTTCTTGATTAATTGATTGGAATTGTTTGGTCTATAAAATGTAAAACAAATGGTAAAAAAAAATGGCCACCACAATTTCCTTAAGCTAAATGTAACTGCTTCAGATGGATTGATTAGGAAAAATGTTGCAGATTTTTTTTTGTATGGCTACAATCATTGCTTATCTCAAACTATGCCAGGCTGTGACGCAGCGGGCCCGGGTTCGACTCTGACCTGCGGCCCTTTGCTGCATGTCACTCCCCACTCTCTCTCCCCTTTCATGTCTTCAGCTGTCCTGTCAAAAATAAAGGCCGAAAAAGCCCCAAAAAATAATCTTAAAAAAAAAAGTAGCTTGAGTGAAGATAAGAAAATAAGACTCTTTAAAACAAACAGATCCCCTCTCTCCTCTCTGCTTTTGACTCTAAAGTTTCCATAAAAATCCCCTCTCAGACCACTTAAAATCATTCTAGGGTCAAGGGGAATATTGTAAGAAAAATATTTCCCTTTTAATCATTTGGCTGTACATTTTGGAGATTTGGAAGAAAAGCTTGTTGTGCTGATTGTGTGGTGCTTTGGATAATGGCATCAGTTTAAAACCTAAAGCGTAAAAGCACTGGAAGTCTCTGTAAAGTAGACAGAGGAATAAACTGAATTCAAACTTCTGTAAGCAGTTTGGAGGAAATTACATCCAAACAGAACCGCACTAACTGAAGCAGAATAACAGACAGAAAGGGCCTTTGATATTTATAAAGGGGACTGCCAAGAAAGTCACAAAGATTCTGGTAGAAGATGTAAGGTAAGAAATAGAGAATTAAAAAAGTAATGGTGGGAGCACACGCTCCTTCACGTTTTCAGTAACGTATGTTTAAGTAAATGTGCCTGCACCAGTTGAAAACAACTGCCACACTACATAAGTCATCCTCTTGCTCATAAGCGTTTTTCTTTTCATCTGCTGCAGAAAATTAACTTTCACGTAAGGTTGGACATATTCAATGTTTCTTTAGAACATCTCAGTTTGACATAAACTCATATAACACCATATAACGTAGCGGGCTACAGACATATACACTATCATGAAATTATACTCAGGCTGCAACTAATGTTTATTTTCATTATCAATCAACCTGTCAATGATTTCTTAATTAAATTGTTTAGTCTATAAAAACATCAGAAA
Source organism: Perca fluviatilis (assembly GCF_010015445.1). Taxonomy (NCBI): domain Eukaryota; kingdom Metazoa; phylum Chordata; class Actinopteri; order Perciformes; family Percidae; genus Perca; species Perca fluviatilis. Next base: position 27,813,370 of record NC_053117.1, read on the forward strand.
CTAGTGAAAGATTTCAGTTTCCCAGTCCAAGATGATGTCTTCAAACAGTCCAAACATATTCAGTTAACATTGAAATGAAACAGACAAAAGCAGAAATCCTCACATTGGAGAAGCTGGAATCAGAGAATGTTGCTTTTTTTTATTGACTCAAAATGATGTATCAATCATGAAAATAGTTCACACAGTTATTGATTGTTAATTAACAAGTCATTTGTCAAACAAAAATTCAGTGGTGGTTCTAGCTTATCGGACGTGAGGACTGGATTGTTTTTGTGTGGTTCATGTCATTGTAGAGCTGCAACAATTTGTCGATTTATTGATTAGTCGATTGGTAGAAAATCACTTGGCAGGTATTCTGATAATCGATTCAATATTTAAGTCTTTTATCATGCAAAAATACTGGATAGTTCCTGCTTTTCTAATGTGAAATGTTTTTCCTTGTCTTACATCCACAAAGTGCATTAGATTGTAAATGTGTACCTAATAAAAGTGGCCACTGAGTGTATATCATTATACTGCCAAATAATAACTCTCTACAGCATGTTTATTCAACAATATAAAAAAATACTCAACCATTCAGCCACAGCAGGCCTTAGTCAGAGCATGAAGAGCGGTTATATTATGGCTCAAATGTTGCTTGTGACTCAAGATCAGGTAGAGCACATTTTCTACCTCAAACAATGGGGCATGCATATACGTAGCTTGTCAGAGTGAAACCTTTTGCTTTGGCCGAACTAAATGCAGCGCTACATCAGAATAACCTGCAGCCAGCAGTGTATAATATAGTTTCAGGATTATGAGTCATCAAACCTCCTGCCAACATCCACTGCACACCTGTTGCTCCAGATTCATGCACTTTTTCGACCCAAATGTAACATCTACAAAAAAATCCCACATCCTGTGAAAATTAGAGCTCAGCTTTTTTATTTATTTTTATTTTTTTAAACATGCATAACTTCTGACACAAAAACGCAAACAAACAAACCCAAAGCAAATCTGAGGTCTCGAAATTGCTACGTTTCTAACCCTGAAATTACAAGGTAACATTATGGTTTATACAGCTATAAAAACATAATTATGCACTGTGGCTTTATGAATACTGCGGTTTTCAAAATTAGGTCTCTTAGAAAAGCTAAATACCTTTCTGTTAATTTGTTCCCTTTTCCCAGGCCTTTTATTTGGCCACTGTGGTGAGATAAACGTTTATAAATCACGGGGTTAGCAACTGAGACACTTTCTGCGAGCACACAGGCGTGTCGGGCCAGACTGAATATGGATTTGATTTGCAGTGCACGCCAACGCTCCAGCCAATGCTAATCGCCAGGGAAAGCTTGTGAAAACCAGAATGGATTCCGCAGACATGGTTTTTGAGCTCAGGGTTTCATCACAAATCCATTTAAGCTTTTATGTAATTTGGTTAAATATACAGAATCCTTTTTATCTTTTTATGTGTTCATTTTTTGACCCACTAGCTTTGTTGGAAAGTATGGTGTAGAGGGGGAAATTCCCCTTCAAACTGACCTCTTATGAAACTTTAACTCTGCAGTGAGTGTGTGCATGTGCATCAGAAGGTAAAGCCTGACAATGTCTGAGTTTAGTGCTATGGTGTGTTTGGTTTAAGAGTTCTGCTGGCACCAGAGCAACTCTGCTTCCAGTATTGACCGCTGTCCAATCCACTTTCCACAGTGTAAACTACATAAAAGGATTTGCTGAAAAGCAAAATGTCAGTAGTATATAAAAATATAGACACTAGGCAGTGACAGGCTGCGCCAATCTGCTGACATTAATGAGAAAGAAGACAGAGAGACTGATGTTGTTAATGAGACAAATGCGTCAGGCCTGGGATGATTCCTGAGTATTTGGAGTCTAATCCAGGAATCCACATACCTCTTTATGATTACATTCACACCACACACATTCATGAGCAATCCAAGTTTGTTGCTCATGTCTTAAAATTTGGAATTTAGAAAGTTTCATTCAGTTTTGTATTCGTTTTGCTTTTTTCAAATACATCTCAGTAACCAGACACTGAGTTCTGACTAAACTAAAGCATTTTCTCCATGCTACAAAAAACATTACCAACATCCATCAGCCTTTTAGGATGGAAATAATCGGCTTTCTGCTGGGATTATAATCTCAGCCTTTCATATCAGCCATCACAGTGAATCCTGTTCATCAGGAACGACCAGCCAGACTCAAACTGGTTAGATTGTTAATTTGATTATGTACTTCACTGTAAAACGTTTGCAGCTTTCTAGCATTGCCTTGCTTTCTAGCATTTGCACATCAAATTAATAATAGTCAGCAGAATATATAAAAAATAAATAAAAAAACTTGTTTTTCTTTCTACATATGAAGCTCAGCGCAAATTCTTTCAGGAAGACTTCTATATTACACAATCAGCACTATCTCTCCCTAAAACTATTGAGCTGTTAAGAGGCGTTTACTTTTCAGTAAACCAATCAGAATTGGCCACGAAATTCATGATCCAATCACAGCATGTCATTCTACTTTAAACGTCTTCTCTCCTTGCTATCAGCTGTCTTTTCAGGCATTCGTGCAACCCTCCTCCTCCCCTTCCACCTCTGGGCATCAGCAATCATTGCAACGTGAGTCCCTTTCCGGCAGACAGGTCCTTCGTTCGGTCTCCGGGTTCCCTCTCTGCCATCACCAGTGTCTAGGCTCCATCTGGGGGAATATGTTGGCTTCTATACCCCTTTTTAAATATTTTTAATGATGGAGTCTAATCCCCAAAGACTCTGTACATTTCATATTATGCTTATTTTCAATAAATATTTGCATATCTGCAACGAAGTCTCTTCTGATTGAATTGTTTTTTGGAAAAAAAATTATATTATTCCCAAACAATACTCAAATATCATCTTTTCCTGCCACAAAAAAAGAAAAAAAACTCAAATTTACTAATTTGGCAAGTAATGTGGTGGACATTTAGCCTCGTGAGACCGTCCTGATCTCGCGAGCTCCAGGTTAGTGGACATTACCACCATGGACAAAAAGCAAAGAGGTAAAACGATGACTGGATGCTGGCTCTAAAACTCCTCTTACTCCAGAGTTCAAACTTCTCTTGTAAAATGTGAATTTGATGATTCTTTGCTAAAACATGTTATATTTTTAATACCTAATTTCACTTTATCCAAGATGGTCTTAATGCTAAAATAGTCCCACCCTATCACTGTTTTTGACACTTCTTATCTGCAGATATGGCTCCAGTTACTGCCAAGATGGCTGCAGGCCAAAAACGCAAACTTAGCCTTAAACATGACTTCAGAAACATTTGGGTGGCATCACAGATGCTTTCACTTTGTTATAGTTCAGTAGGCCAATTCATGAATTTATTACATTAATGCCGAATATGTGCACAGATGTTATTTGTCATCTATAGGCTCTGACCTCATCACTCCCCACAAGCAAACACCTATCTCAGCACATCAGATAATACAAGATATTAATTTCCTCCATATGAAAACTAAGACATAGAGACTGTTAAGGGTTTGCTGATGATATGTTATCTTAGCAGCAGTGTGCAGACGATCAGTGCAGTAGCAAAGCGGGACATAAAGTGCTCATATTATGCCTTCTGGCTTTTTCCTTATCCTTTATTGATTTTTTTCTTTTTTGTGCATGTTATAGGTTTACAAAGTGAAAAAGCCCAAAGTCCACCCCAAAGGGACTTACCATCTTCCAGAGAAAACACTGTTCACAAACCGCTCCAAACAGCTCTATTGTAGTCCAGCCTTTACTTCCGTGACAAACGTGCGTCACTTTGTAACACACGTTATAATGCTCGCCTAGCTGCTAGCATGGCACGCCCTCATACTCTGCTTCTGACTGGCTGGTAGTCCTTACCTAGATACTGCGCATGTGCGACTCCCAACAAAGATGGAACAGAAGTGAGATGCCTCACTCTGTAGCGAAAACAGAGAGCTCAACACACAGGGTGAAAAGAGGAGCTGCAGCAATGTGCAGTACAACAAAAATATGGTGTTTTTTGAAAATTAAAACATGTAAACCTATTCTGGTACAACCTCTAAATACAATTATGAACCTGAAAATGAACATAATATGAGCACTTCAATACATTTAAGGTGAAGGTGCAGCAGCAGGTCAAAATATATCCTGTATGCAACAAATATAAACATGCACATTTAAACTTGCATGGAATCATGGCATGTAGCAGGCTATATTCTCTACTTTAGAGACTTGTAGCATGGTAAGCAGAAAATGACCATCAGTGCATGAATATGGAGATAGAGTGTGGTTGAATGTGTAAACCATTCTGGAGAAGATCAGCAGTTTAGATGTTATCAGCAAAAGTAAAGCAAGCTGACACTTAAACCCACTGTCATGAGTTAAAACATTTTTCTAATGCTTAGCTGAATATATGAAGTGTGTTGACTTGACACAATGTGCCTATCTACCCATCCAGTGTGTGATAAATGCCATGTTCAGTTTCATTTGAAGACAATATTACTGGTAAATAATTATCTGAATGGATTGTTTGCAACAACAATTATATTCTCATTCATAAAACCAAAATAACAGACCCAAAAGACTATAGAGACAAAGGTTTGCTGTGACAGACAGTGGGTAAAAACAACTTGGGAGGAAACATGACACAACACCAAGCCAAACTCAAACATCCATCAAACAACACACAACTTATCCTGATTAGAGCTTATAGCCCTACGAGCTCTGACATGTGGATTCATCACTATGCATATCAATAGCAGGAAAGCATCAAAGAGTTGCCAAGGTAAAAACAATTTTAGCCCCAAGATTAATTTAGCATAAATAAAGACATGGCCAATGAAAATACAGCACACAGTCGGCCGCATAAAAGCAGAAAATAGCAGTCAGGAGATGCCAAAAAACTGAAGACAAGCAAATCTGCACAGAGCATTAACAGCCAACAGCATCAGCAGCCACACGGCTTACAATTATTGTCATGTCGCAAAAACTGACTGAGCAAAGCCAAGACATGGACCCGCAATCTGCATATTGATACACAATCAGCTAATTATTACCTTGGAGAAGTAACGTTATAAAGCAGATCTTTCACATCCCAACAGGAAGGGAAGAGTGTGTTTCAGAAGCTGTTGCAGGATTTTCTGATTGAACAGAGCAGGAAACATTGTGCCAATACGTTATTTCTCCACAAATTATTCCATAATCAACAGGATCGGACTGTTGACAGGATAACCTGCTAATAAAATGCTGCTTACTTCCACTTGTTTCTAGCACAACAAAGTTTGCAGACGTGTAATGCAGCAATGCAAAGGGTCGCCATTCAAAGGTGAAAGGGTGCGTTGAATATGTTGCAGTGAATCAAGTTTGTCATGTGTGTAGTAACCATAGAAAGTAACGCAAGGGAGTTATCTGTTCTGCTAGCACATGTTCTAACAGCTAATGGTGTCCTGTACATTTGAATAAAAGCTAAATGTTAACTATCAGTTCAAGTTTATTTTGTAATTTTCTCTCAAAACCGGGAAACAAAAACCAATACAACCTAAAATCATCAAGAAAAAACTAAAGCCTATGCTGTGTCTGTAGTCTACTTAGTGAAGTAGTCTTGGACTTGTCTCGGACTCGTCTCGGACTCGGCCATTGGACTCGACCGAGTCCAGCACTGTATGCTTTTGTTCTAAAGTGACTTCCTCCTTTAAAACAAAACCATTGATGAAGCGCGCTCGTTCAGAAAACAGGTATTAATTTAATTCAAAATCCATCTAGAACAGGCATCGAGATTGGTCGCCTGTTGTATACCTGGCTGCATCATCATGGTTGCAGCCTGTTGCCGTGGTCCTGCTGCGCGCCCTGCTATGCCCTGTTACACCTGCTACGCTCTGCAGTGCCCTGCTACGTCCTGCTGCGTCCTACTATGCCCTGTTACGCCCTGCAATGCTCTGCTACGTCCTGTGACGCCCTGCTATACCCTGCTATATCCTGTGACACTCTGCAGTGCCCTGCTATGCCATGAACTACTACTATTTCTACTATTTCTTCCTGAGAGGGAGATTTTCCTCATTTTTTGTCGCACTGAATGATTGCTCTTGGGGGAATTACTGGAATTGTTGGGTATTTGTAAATTATAGAGTGTGGTCTACACCTATTCTATCCGTAAAGTAGAGATTTATTAATTTAATTTATTGTATAATTTGGGGAGGTGGTGGATTTGGGGGGGGGAGCATACTGTGAATGATGTCTTGTTGAGTTTTTTTTTTTATTTTTTTTGTGATGTTTTTCTTTTTATATGTGTTATTGTGTAATGTCATGTTTTGAGCATGTGTGGCTCTTGCTGTTATTTTCTAATAGTGATTGAAAGGACCCCCTTGAAAATGAGACGGTACATCTCAAGGGGCTATCAAAAATAAAGAAAGAAAGAAAGAAAAAGTGTCTTGAGATAACTCTTGTTATGAATTGATACTATAAATAAAATTGAATTGAATTGAATCATACAGTAGGCTATCAAGCCATCAGGTAGCCAATCAATCATTTTCATTTTGGCCACAGACAATGTAAGCAAGCACTTTGTACTATGAATTGATGAAAGTAATAAGTTCAAGAATGGGAACAGTTTATATTTTAAGTAAATAATATGCCCTAATTTCATCCTATAGTGTGATACTCTGCACTTGCTTTTTGATTATTACTAATATTAAAGCAAAATTATCATCTTAAAATAGAAGATATACTGTCTCTTCCATCACATACATTATAACACGGTATTGACTATCTCTCATTTGGACTGGGTCTTGACCCAGTCTTAGTCCTGGTATTGGACTCGACAAAGGTGGACTTGACTACAGCCCTGGTGGAAAGTAACTAATTACATTGAGGATGCTCAAGTAGGCTACTGTACTTAGGTAGGATTTTGAGGTGGGCATAACATTATATAACATTATATAACTTTCTGAAATGGACCATACTGCCCACCAAGTCATTTTACTTTAATAATTTAAGTATATTTTGCTGTTACTGTAATACATTTGTGAGTAGCCTACTTCTTCCAATACTGACACCCATTTATAGCAATACAATTATGTAAAGTGACTTGTACATTATGTAAACTTCATGTGTATGTGTCAGCAGTCTGATAGCCTTGGGGAAGAAGCTGTTGGTCTTTCTGGTGGAGTTGGACTTTATAGTGTGTTATCTAAGGAAGGGGTCAAACAGTCTGTGAGAGGGGTAGGAAGAGTCATTTGATAATGGAACATCACTGTGTTCTGGATGGAGGATGAAAATAATGATGGACCATTTTCACTGGTAGATGAATGGTGTCTAGTTATACAGCATAAAAAAGAAAACGTGCATTTAAATATAGTGTAGTTTGGGACTGTTTTTCTGTTTTTCAGTAGCTCCCCAAAGGCCTACTCACACTTACTCAATCAATCACATAATGAAACAAAGTAACACAAGTCATCCAAGATGATTACAAATATTTGCCTGTTTGAAATTGATACAGTGGCGGAGGTTAGGTTTAGGAGAGTGGAGGGTTGCGACCAGCTGTCCAAACACAATCTAGATGATTTATGAACCCACCTGTGAGCTACTAATGGTACCAAATGACACTGGAGCCACTGCAGCTCTGGAACCACGACCCACTGATTAAGCACTGCAGCACAGACCAATAAATATACAGTACAAAGACATAGGTGGGTGGTCTGACAGACAGACAGAGACAGTTTCTTCTTTTTTCTTCCATTTACTGTAATCATCTATTATCAATTTGTATCACTTTGTATACCCCATGAAACTACAACTATATACATGCATATACACTTTTTGAAAATACAGCAACCCCTGCACAAAAATATTTGCCTTTAATTGTGTGTGTATATATTACAGAGAAAAGAAGGAAAGATTAAGAAATAGATTGTAGAATGTGTGTGTGTGTGTGTGTGTGTGTGTGTGTGTGTGTGTGTGTGTGTGTGTGTGTGTGTGTGTGTGTGTGTGTGTGTGTGTGTGTGTGTGTGTGTGTGTGTGTGTGTGTGCATGAGTGCATGCGCAAAGGGAATAGTAAACAGAGGGGCTGCAAATCCATGAAACATAATGAAAACATACCATATTTGGTTAAGTGCTTGAGCCCCCTCACATAACAAGGCAAAGCACACTTTGTGTCGGTATCTCAGCAGCTTTAAGGGCTGCCACTGTTACTAGTCTCAACCTAACTACAACATATTGGGGTTATTTCAGGAGAAGAATGTGCAAATTATCCCATAAAATGTTTTACAGAATTATTTAAGTCAACAACTAAAGTTTTTATGTTACAGATTCAAAACAGTATCAGATTTTTTTTATTTAAATGTAGAAACCAAAAGTAAAGAACATGTTTTAAAATATCCATAGCCTATAAAATTTGTTGATGACTTTGACGGTGCAAGTACATACGTGCCCACTCGATGGCAGAATTGGGTTATAATTTTTTCAATGCTGCTAGAAGGTTTCTCTGTAACAACATGAGATTATTATTTAACAAGCTTTACATCAGAGAAAACCTTAACAGTCACACGTTACATTTTCAGTTTGACAAATACATCAGCTGCACGAAAGCATTGTAACACAAATGCAAAACAAACATCAAAAAAGGTACAGTCACTACAACACACTAATTAACAATATATACCAATGAAAATACTGCACGGGTGGGGGGTGGGGGGGGCTGATAGCAGCATTAAAAGCGGAAATAGACAGCCTTAACATGAACTCACAATTTTCACATTCACACACAACCACGACACACAATATCGCCTACTCAAAAATATTAAAATGTAATGGTGCAAATATATAAAGCACCACATGATGGCACCAATAGTGTTTTTTTCTGTAACATTTGTTGTAACCTGTTGATCATGGAGAGGGTTTTAAAATCCAGTTACAACCAAGACAACAGCTGACTCTGGGTCTCACAATGTCTATATCCATTTCCACAAGGGTTGTGATGACAGCACTTTCCAGTCGACTCTTAGGTGTCAGTATCAGATATGTGTTGTTCTCGGGCCTTTGAAGCGAGTGCGACGGGTCAGACAGCCATTTCAAGCTGTGTGTTCCATAAAGCCAAGGAAAAAACTCCAAGACTATGTTTAAGGCCAAAGTTCATTGTGGTTATGCTTAGAAACAAGGCCATGAGGGGGAAAAACCTTTTACAAGATCAAAATATAAAAAAAAAAAAGTTGAGTACAATTTGATACATTTTTTTTCATGTCAAGTACAGTTATGTCTTTTAAGAACTGCTGCTCGGTGAGATTACTGTATGAATACTCATGTGATTTGCCCGTTTTGAACTGTTTATGAACCCTACTCCACAGATGCTGCATTTGAACGGTCTTTCGCCTGTATGGATCCTAATGTGTGTTTTCAAGGCTGTTTTTTGGGAAAAACTGTTTCCACAAGTGTTACACTTATATGGCTTTTCACCTGTGTGGGTTCTAATGTGCTTTTTCAAAGTCGCTCTGTGTGTGAATGCGTTCTTACACCAAGAGCATTTGTAAGGCTTTTCTCCTGTATGCACTCGAAGGTGATTTTTGAACGCAGAGGAATCCGCAAACTCCTTCCCGCAATCGCCGCAGGTGTAAGGCTTCTCACCTGTGTGAATCCTCATGTGCTTCATCCTATTAGCCCCGCAGCTGAATTTCTTTCCACAGATTTTGCAAACAAATGGCTTCTCACCTGTGTGAGTTCTCATGTGTGTAGTTACGGCAGTCACCTGGGCGAACCTTTTCCCACATGAGTTGCATTTGAAGGGCTTTTCTCCAGTGTGAGTTTTCGTGTGTCGTTTCAAGGTAGAATTCTGAATGAAGGTCCTTTCACAGTAGCTGCATTCAAAAGGCCTTTCACCAGTGTGGATCCTCATGTGAACTTTCAGGTTTTTCAAGTAAGAAAAGGGTTTACTGCAGTCATTGCACTTGTAAGGTTTGTTTTTTGGGTTTGGCTCGGGCTCAGTAGTATCAGCTGATGTTGTGTTCCCATGATGATGTTTCTCCTGTGTTTTTTGTGTACAATTGGTAGTTAATGTGGCAAGGCCATTGTTACATTTCTTCTTTGGTTTTGGCTCAATACTTGTTGCTGATCTTGCATCCTCATCCTTATTTTTCTTCTTTGGTTTTGTCTCAGTGCTTATGGTTAATGTGTTCCTTGAGCTCTTCTTTGGTTTTGGCTCATAATTTGTATTCGATGATGTTTTCTCTGCTTTGTGTTTCTTCTTTTGTTTTGACTTAGTATTTGTCGTTGATGATTTTTTTCCACTGATCTCTTTTGGTTTTACAGAATGTGTAGTTGATGATGTGTTCCCAGACTTCTTCTTCGGTTCAGGCTTAGTATTTGGAGATGTGTTGACAGATTTCTTTGGTTTTAGCTCAATATTTGAAATTAATGTGTTCTTGGCATTACATTTCTTTTTTGGTTTTGGCGCAGTTTTTGTCATTGGTGTTTCGTTTCCATGGTTATTTCTCCTGGGATTTTGGTTACCAGCTACATGGAAGGTGTCAGGGAGGAGCTGACGGTTACTCTTCGGTTCTGATATTCCAGACTTTGGCCTATCAGAATCCGATCTTACCCATGCAATACGGATTTTGTCAACAGGATTTTCCTCTGCTGTGCTCTCCTGCTTCAGAATCTGATCTCCCTCCTGCTTCACTACCAGCTGATCTCCCTCCTGCTTCAGAATCTGATCTCCCTCCTGCTTCACTACCAGCTGATCTCCCTCCTGCTTCAGAATCTGATCTCCCTCCTGCTTCACTACCAGCTGCTTTCCTTCCTGACTGGTGCAGACTTCCTCCTGTTCCTCTTTGATCTGTGGAGACTCTTGGCGTAGACTGGAGTTCCTCTCCTGATTACAGATCTGCTGGTCAGCGAGAACTTCCTCCTCCTCCTCCTCCTTCTCCTTAGAGGCATGTTGCTGTGGGAGCTCTGAAGGGACAAAACAAGGATCATTAAAGATTGTTTTCTATCCTGTTTAGCTTTAATAAGAAATATACTATAAAGTAGCTATTACGTATGAAATATGACTCAGTATTTAACTACTGTAACAGTATGGTAGTACTAGTAGTCTAGTCTCTAGTCTACTTAACAAATCAAAATAGAATATAAAGCCGCAGAGGGCAAGTCATTCCTCTGTATCAAAAAACGTCTTTATGCCTGTAGGCTACCTAATGATAGAAAAAAAAACAGGTAGGCTACCTTTTTAACTAGCCTATACTTTCTCTCTGTAATAACAAAATATTATTTCAGTTGTAAAAAAAATTTAAATAAATAAAAGGTCCACTCCGAACCTGTTTATCCTATTTACATTTTGTTATTTATTTAGAACATTTTACACACCACACAAAATAAAAGCCCTCCCCAAACCCGTCCCTACAACCCCAGCCTGGCAGTCTGTCACCAGGGCATGAGGACACAGTTGTGCGTGTCTCAGAGTAGGTGTAACCACATGAACGCGCAAATGCTGTCTGCTTGGAGTTATGAAAAGCGTGAAAAGACTTCTGAACGCTTAAACGGCATATTGCCCTGACTCTGTAGTGACTACCAAGCTGCAGAGGCGAGGAGTCTCGATCAACTACGTTACACCACTACTGTCTATGAAACGTCACTAACAATTTTATTGATTGAGTAGAAAACGTAAGCCTATTTAAAAAAATAAACGTTACGTTATATAAGGGCAGGGGTCTTCAACGTTTTGTAAGCCAAGGACCCCTTAACTGAAAGAGAGATGTAGCAGGGTTCCCCTTAGGCCTACTAAATATATTGTAGACAATGAAGCTGCATATTAAACTTGTCCTACAATAATGTGTAGGGCAGCCTAAAGCCTATACACATGGAATACTAAGCTATTAAAATAGCCTAATAATTGTTGCCATGATTTTATAAATCATGTTTTAATGTTAAAACATGAATGTGGCACATTGGATTAACTGTATCTGTGGATGGCTATCTTAGTGACTAGTTTACAGGCCAATAACCCTGTCATCAGTGGGGATTTACATTTGCTATTAATATGTTGGAGTAATCTTAAGACTTTTGAATTTTTTGAAAAAAGCTTTCAAAAATTACCAATAATTTGGAGGCCCCCCCTGCATAGACTCTGAGGACCCCCGTTCTGAAGATCCCTGATATAAGGTATTCATAACAGGAGGTAAGCCTATGGTTTGGGTCTGGATTGACTTGCTGTTTGGTCCAGATGGAGACCTTGGTCAGGACTTAAAGATGCCCTGCAGTAGTAACCTATATATAAAGTAGCCTAGTTAAAATATATGACTTCCACCAGCAGTAATATTAAATAATATTCCAATAATATAATTTAGCCTATGATAATTAACTCTGTGAAAGGTCATTCTGGCCAAAATTAGCCTACCTACCTACCTACCATACCTTTGTACTTAAGTAAAATCTTGTAGGACTTTTATCTGTAGCCTAATGTTTACAGAACGGTATTGCTACTTTTACTGAGGCCTATGTTTTTTTGTGATCAAATTTTTATTTATTTTAAAGAGACAGTACGTACTGGTATATATACGCCTAAAAAATAGAGCATAAAATACATATTCACATACATACCTGTACATATGCATATACACAGAAAGATATGATTAACTACTGAGGCCTATGTTAAAGATGAATAGGCTTCTTCCACCACTGCCTATTTGAACAATTGTTTTATTGACAATACAAATAACTGTGCAACATTTTGCCTTACAAAACATTAATTTACAATTTAAAATTGTATGGCAAGTCGGCATGCAAGTAGCCTTAAAGGTTAAAAAAAAAGAAGTAAAAAGTAATATTTTATTTAGACAGTAGTGCTATAACAATATGACCAGGAGCCTGCAAGAACAGCAGTATCTGGGAGGTGTGGCTCATCTGTCCCACAAAGTTTAATCTGATGTGTTACTTGTTCTTTTTTCTTCCTCTTTTGTTACACCTTAATACATAAATCAATGTTCCATAGGAAAATGATCTTACAGACCTGTCCTCCGTAGCTTTATCCGAGGCTTCAAAAGAATATCCAGCAATCTACGCTGACGATCAAGCTTCTCCTCGTACACAACCATAGTCTGCTCACAAACTCCTAATATTTCCTCCACAGCAGTACTTAGTCGATCACTTATTGACGTTCTCAATCTCTCAACTGCAGACATTTTCAATAAATTACAATTTGACTTTTGGCAATTTCAATTTGGCTGCAACTCAGACAAACAGTCAGTCAGTGACTTAAGCTATCTGAACAGAAACGCTTCATTTCCTGCCACTGTTGTTTCTCATTTATCTTTAGGCTACATCAGAGATAACATAACCAAAATTGAAAGAGAGCAGGTCTTAAAGCAGGTAGTGCTGCACGATAGAGGAAACTTCAAGAAAAAACATGTGTGACTTGCAGCTCATATCTGTATCAGCTGCCTCAAATGTAAATTGCAAGCATCAAATTTACAAACACACCATTTAAGGAAAATAATTACAATTTATTAAATGTATTAAAAATGTATAAAGTAAAATGTTTCAAATACATTCACTTAGTAAGTTTTACAGAACAAGTGTGCTGTACTGTAGACTAGACAATTAGGCTGCAGTTTAAAAATTAAAGGCAAAAGTACATAAAAGTCAAGGCATTTACACAACAAAGACACGTTTCTTTTCATTTTCCCAGTACAATCAATTATATGAACTCTGCTTAAAACAATGATAAATTGGATTAAGATTGAACAAGATTCCCACCATTCAGACTTTTGTTAAATAACGGACACCGAAAAACATAATCAACAACATGCATTTGCTTAAATTGAAGCCTTCCAAAGTTACCGCGGTGACATACAGAATTCATTTTCACTATCATCAGATCGCCAGATATAAGGCTGTGTTCAGACAGACATTAGCACTTCCAGCAGTCATTTCATTGAGACCACAAAGATAAAGCTGAATCAAACTTGCTGTAACACAACTGCAACTTTATCCCGCAAAGAACCATGTTGGCCAGTCAAATACATGCGAGATCAACAAAAAAGGTTAAAAAAAAGAAATCATGATTGTCAATAAAATGATTGTACAGTCTTTTGGCAAAGACTTCAAACTCATAAATCATTTATTCAATAACCTTTCTGGATTGTATTTCATCAGTCAGACCCGAGCTAAAACACTAAACTCAACAAAAACAAGGCATTATGGTTTTATTTACAATAAAGGCGTTAATAAAAGGTGTTATAAAAAGGAACTCCACTGACTTTACAAAGTCTGTATACAGCTCTTGGGGAATACAAATGCACATGTGGAAAAAGTTGTAATATTCTATTTAGACATAAGAATGTCTGGGGGTGAGATAGTCGATTCCTCATCTCCGACTTAGGCTAGTGGTTCAAGGCTCAAGGCAACTGTTGACCCAACTGCAATTGTGTTGCATTGTGGATAATGTAGGCGCCAGATTGACTAGAATGTATACATTGAAACAATATTTCTGGTTCTGCTGCATCGATTTTTATATACGTATATAACTCAGCAAAAAAAGAAACGCCCCTTTTTCAGGACACTGTATTTTAAAGATACTTTTGTAAAAATCTAAATAACTTTGTAAATTGTAAAGGGTTTAAACAATGTTTTCCATGCTTGTTCAATGAATCATAAACAATTAATGAACAAACACCTGTTGAACGGTCAAAAAGACAATAACAGCTTAAGGGCGGTAGGCAATTAAGGTCACAGTTAAAAGAAAATTAGGAAAGTAAAGAGACCTTTCTACTGACTGTGTGAGCTTGCCTAAGGCATGGTGCAAAGAGGCATGGTGCAAGGAGGCATGAGGACAGCAGAAGTGGCCAGGGCAATACATTGCAATGTCCCTACTGTGAGATGCCTAAGACAGCGCTACAGGGAGACAGGAAGCACAGCTGATCATCCTCACAGTGGCAGACCACGTGTAACAACCCCTGCATAGGATCAGTACATCCGAATATCACACCTACAGGATGGCAAAAACAACCGCAAGAACTGGCCAGTCAGTCTGGTGCAGTACATGAGGAGGAGATGCACTGCAGTACTTAATGCAGCTGGTGGCCAGATACTGAGGGCTACTTTTGACCCCCCCCCCTTTGTTCAGGGATAGATTATTCCATTTCTGTTAGTGACATGTCTGTGAAAATTGTTCAGTTTATGTCTTAGTTTCATTCATGCAAATATTTGCATATGTTAAGTTTGCTTAAAATATAAAAGCACTTGAAAGTGACAGTACGTTTCTTTTGTTGCTGAGTATATACAGTATATATATATATATATATATATATATATATATATATATATATATTTTTTTTTTAAACTGTCAACTATGAGTACGACAGTTATGGGCAATCGGAAATCGGTGGAGTGCTCTTTAAAATAAAATGTCAAAATAGCAGTAGCAATTCTACTCAGTGCACTACTACGTAGTGCATTTCATCTACTTTTATCATAAGCATGGTATATCAAACTCACACAGGCTTTTAAGCAGTGGAGCTTTGTGCATCACTTGTGTGTACATTCTTGTGTTTGTTGAGTTTTGTCCAAGTGGAGAACTTTTCTTCACAAGTACTGCATTTGTAAGGCTTCTCCCCAGTATGTGTCCTCATGTGTCCCTTCAGGTCCGTTCTATAACTAAATGCTCTGTGACACACATCGCACGTGTAGGGCTTTTCGCCTGTGTGTGTTCTGGTGTGCCTTCTCAAAGTCGTCCTGGTCGCAAATCTTCTCTTGCAAAAGGAACACTTGAATGGCTTTTCCCCCGTGTGCACCCGCTGATGATTTTTGAAAGACGACGAATCTGCAAACTCTTTCCCGCAGTCGCTGCAGGTGTAAGGCTTCTCACCTGTGTGAATTCTCATGTGCTTCTTCATATTCACTAATGCGCTGAAGCTTTTGTCACAGGTGTTGCATTTGTACGGCTTTTCCCCAGAGTGAACCCGGAGATGCAGGTCGAGATTATAACGCCGGTTAAATCCATTCCCGCAAACCTTGCATTTGAAAGGCTTCTCAGCAGAGTGAACTATCGTATGTTTGTTCAAATCCCAACTCTCCCTGAACATTAACCCGCAAGTGTCACATTTGTATTTCTTCTCAACAGTGTGGGATTTCATATGAAACTTGTAGTTTTTGAAATTGGTCGTCACTTTACCGCACCGGTCACACTTGAAAGGGTTATCGTCACCCTCGGTACCGCCTGATGCCTTCCTATGTTTCTTATTTGGTGGTGGGTCAGTGCCTCCACTTGATGCTGTGCTCTCATTGTTACTTTTCTCACTTTGTGTTCGCTCTGTGCTTCTGGCTGATGTTGTCTTCTCATTCTTGTGTCTTTTTTTGGATGTTTGGTCAGTACTTCCATCTGATGTTGTGCTACCGTCGGTGGGTTTCTTATTTGGTGTAGTTTCAGCACTTGTAGCCGATGTCGTGCTCCCATCGTTCGGTCTCTTACGTGGTGAGGACTCCATGCTTCTTGTAGACATTGTTTTTCCATTGTTAGGTTTCTTATTTGGTGTTAACTCTGTGCCTCTGGCTGACGCTGTGGTCTTGTCATTACCTTTCTTATTTGGCGTTGGATCAGCACTTTTAGCTGATGTTGTCTTGTTAGATTTCTTACTTGGTGCTGGCTCAACACTTCCAGGTGAGGTTGGTCTCCCATCTTTGCTTTCCTTATTTGGTCTTGGCTCATTATTTCCCTTTGATGTTGGGTCCTCATCATTACATTGTTCATTTGGTGTTAGCTCTGTGCCTCTAGTAGACGTTGTGGCCTTATCATTACATTTCTTTTTTGGTGTCGGTTCAGTATTTTTAGCTAACGTCTTCTCATTGTTACTTTTCTTACTGGGTGCTGGCTCAACACTTCCAGGTGAGGTTGGTTTCCCATCTTTGCTTCTCTTATTTGGTGCTGGTTTAGTACTTGAAGTCGATGTTGCTTTCCCATCATCGGCTTTCCTATTTGCTGTTGGATCAGTTCTTTTAGCTGATGTTGTCTTCTCATTGTTAGATTTCTTACTTGGTGATGGCTCAACACTTCCAGGTGAGGTTGGTCTCCCATCTTTGCTTCTCTTATTTGGTGCTGGTTCACAGTTTCCCTTTGATGTTGGGTCATCATCATCATCATCACATTCCTCATTTGGTATTAGCTCAGTATCTTCATTTAAGGTCATGTCCTCATCATTACATTGTTCATTTGGTGTTAGCTCTGTGCCTCTAGTTAATGTTGTAGTCTTATCGTTACATTTCCTATTTGGTGTTGGTTCAGTATTTTTACCTAATGCTGTCTTCTCATTGTTACTTTTCTTACTTGATGTTGGCTCAACACTTCCAGGTGAGGTTGGTCTCCCATCTGTGCTTTTCGTAGTTGGTGTTGGCTCACGGTATCCCTTTGATGTTGGCTCGTCATCATTACATTTCTCATTTGGTGTTAGCTCTCTGCCTCTAGTTGATGTTTTGGTCTTATCGTTACATTTCTTATGGGGTGCTGTTGGTGCAACATCTGTAGGTGATGTCTTCTTATTGGCTGTTGGCTCAACACTTCCAGTTGAGGGTGGTCTCCCACCTTCGCTTTTCTTATTTAGTGTTGGTTCACTATTTCCTTTTGATGTTGGTTTCTCATTTGATGTTGTGCTCTCATTGTTACCTTTACTATGGGGTGTTGGCTCAGTACTTTTAGCTGATGCTGTTTTTCCACTATCTGGTTTCTTATTTGGTGTTGGCTCAGTACCTCCATTGGATTTTGCGCTCCCATCACCAATCTTTTCTGGTGTTGTCTCAGTACTTGTGATTAACGTTGTGTTCTCATGATTATGTTTCTTATTTAGCATTGGCTCCCTGTTTCCACTTGATGATGGCATCCCTTTCTTATGTTTATTATTTGATGCTTCCTCAGTACTTGTAGCTGATGTTGTGTTCTTGTCATTGCTTTTGTTATTTGGTGCTGACTCAATAAGTCTAGTCGGTGTTGCACTTCCATGGTTACAAGTTATGTGATCTTGGCTCTCAGCTCTCACACAAGAGTTGTGAGAGAGGAGTTGGTGGTCAGTGCCTGGTGCTGGAGAACTCTCCC
Organism: Perca fluviatilis; assembly: GCF_010015445.1. Classification (NCBI taxonomy): domain Eukaryota; kingdom Metazoa; phylum Chordata; class Actinopteri; order Perciformes; family Percidae; genus Perca; species Perca fluviatilis. The sequence continues at coordinate 27,831,422 of NC_053117.1, forward strand.
TGTCAGATCCAGATAATACATTGTTGTTTGAGGTGCTGGATTGAGAATCTTTATTTGATGCACTCTCCGTTTGGTCAGGGACCAAAGGCTGAGACTGGCCACTGTGGACACTTCCCTCACAAGTTGGAGTTAACTTAGAGGCTTCAGTCTCCTGTTGTTGTGCAAGCTGTGGTCGTTCCCGACTGATGCACATTTCTTCATGTTCTTCTTTAATCGGTGGAGGATCTTGTGGGACCAAACTGGAACGTTGCTGATGCTGAATCAGGAGAACCTCCTCCTGCTCCACCTTATGGACAGGTGTCAGTGAAAACTCTGAAGGACAAAGGAATGAACAATGATGAAATGTTGTACATATGTATGTCATATATAACAGTTGTGATTAAGAAAGGGGATCTACGTCATGGCGCATTGCATATCTAGCACGCAGCTCTCAGTTTACATTATTTTCCACCACGCACAAAGCGACAAACACAAATCAACAGAGAACTCTGTAATGAAACATTATCTAACAATTGTATTGAATAAGCCTCTTTTGTAGCCTCTGTTGTAAAGGCTAACGTTGCTCGGTTAGCACAATGACATCATGTTAGAAAGCACAGCCGAAACGATTTGTCATAAACTATGTAAAAATAGTGTTAGCCTCGATGATAACTAAGCCAAACGGTGCTGTCACTACTATTTTAGTGATTTATAAGAAACCTGTTTCTTGCAGATTGTCACGTTACTGAGAATACAGCTGTTAGAAGGTAATATATGACATCAACTTTAGCTGTCTCCATGAAGCTCCCAACTGAATAAGCTCCAAAACTTGCGACACAGCTAGGAAACCATAAGGAGCTAACTATTGATACCTCATTTGGGGGTCAGATCTTGTAATAACTGTGTTGGGTTGATTCATTCATTTTCTCTGGTTTGTCCTGTAATAAGGTAAATGTTCTAAGGCATGACTGTTTGTTGCATACTCTCCCTGGTGCCCATTTGATGTGAAATAACTCTAAGACACCACAAAAGTAAGTAGAGAAAAATAAATATAAATATTGTGTAAAAATGTCTGATAGTCTCCAGTCTTTTTTCCCTTTTTTTCTAAACTTTTCAAAAAAGCACTTACAATTTGATTTATTGGGATCTCCATTAGGTGGGGCCATAGCCACAGTTATTCTTCATGGAGTCCACCAGAAGATGTCACTATTCCTATTATCTGATTATAAATAGGCTAATTAACTGATTAATGGAGAAAATCGTGGGCAGAATAGTCAATAATAATTAAAAAAAAACTGATTAGTGTTAGTAAAAGGTACACAGTCTCTAGTATAGCTCCTCTTTCCTTCTACTTACTTAGACTAAGTCTTTATCATTATGTTAAAAAATAAGTAATGCCTAAATTCAACAACTTGCTGTTAACTTGCCGTCAGTAGTGGAATAAGTACTCGGATCGCCAAGTAATACTCCAATACAAGTAAGGGTCCTGCATTCAAAATCCATCTAAACATAGAGAAGCATTATCAGTCAAATGTAGCCTACTTACAGGCAAGTATCAAAAGTAAACATAACGTTATGTGTTCTGTAGTTGAAAAATGGCCCCTGTGAGTAATATATAATATGATATTATTAAATTGTAATACTGATGAATCAATACCATAATTACCATTTTACTGTTGGAGCTGGCTCAGGTGGAGCTAAATACAGTTTGGTAGTTATTAAATCCCAACTTTGGGATGAACTGTGGATTAGTAGATAAGCATAAGTAGGCTAGGCCTAGCAATAATAAATACTTAAGCAACGTTAAAGAGTACGTACGTACTCTTTAATATATACCTCAAAACTTTATTTAAATACAGTATTGAGTATCACCGTGGAGGATATCAAAGTGCACGAGGCGACTTCCGCATTTAACTGTTAATATGGTATCATGGGTTAGGGTTACGTGTATTGTGGTCGTATTTAGTTAAAGATAGGCACATTATTACAGCGTAGCCTAACAATTAGGACACATGTAGCTAGTAGCTATCTCAGCGACGTGCTACTGTAACGTTTCGTTATTCTTTCGAAACTAGCCGCATGTCAAACTGGTCTGTCCGGTGGGGCTTGACATAACTAGCTAGCTAAACATACAATGTGACTAGACCGATACCCTCGGCTTTTAACACACAACTGCTCCATTTGAACATAGTTTTCCAAACCTGTCCGGTGTAACTTTATCTCGGGTGTCAAAACGGCATCCAACAGTCTGCGCTGACGAGCGATTTCTGCCTCGTAACCTTCTACTTTATTTTCAAAGGCTCCCAATATTTCTTGAGCAGCCGCAGTGAGTCGATCACAGACAAACCGTCTCATACTTTGGACTGAATACATTGTTGGATTAAAAATGGAGAGACTTTTTCCTCACTAAAACTTCGTAAAACTTTTCTGAGCTGAACTGAACGTGCGTTCTCAGTTTTCTATTTACTTCCGCAAACAACAAGCCCTATTAGCTACTACTGCGACTAGCTGTCTATGGTTCCTAGGAGGGCAAAGAAACGTCCCGCCCTACTCTGCCTCTGATTGGCTATTACTCGTCGCCTTTACCCTAACCCTAACGAATCCTACTCCTTTTGCCTAAACCTAACCAACCCAACCAAAGAAAGCAACAGTGTACTAGCTAATCAGAAGAAGAGTAGGGCGGGTCATGCCATCGACAAGCTTTCGCCATCCTAGGAAAAAAAGACGGAGTGCGCAGTCTTCAAAGTATAAAACAGTATGCTATCGACGATATTTTGTCACGTGTCATTTTTTTGTATTCAAGAAAAACCGACTTTACTAAATGTTACTTAATGACCTGATTCTTTTCAAGAAAATCACAAGTAAAAGCAAAATAAGAATCTAAGAAAAGAATTATAGGGCTAAAAAATATAAACACAAGAAAATAAACAATAAAGTAATATATACATGTCTGACATTATTTGTAAATGTAATAATAAAATAATGTAATATGCATAGAGAAATTAAGTACCACTGATTTCTATATTTTTGCAGTGCTCAAATAGTAAACAATATTTAGAGTGTGTATATGTACTGTATGTATCACTGAATATACATATGGATCAACAATTCACAATTTGTCACAATAGTTGTTTAATCCAATTTGTTAAACGTCACTGGATGTTACAAATTCCGAAAGTGGAAATGAAACTGGCCACTTTTTTATTTTTTTGATTATTTTTTGGGCATTTTCAGGCCTTTATTGATAGAACAGTTTAGGACAGGAAAGATGAAAGAGAGGGGTAATGACATGCAGCAAAGAGCCGCAGGTCGGAATTGAACCCAATTGATCAATTAATCTTTTAAGTCATTTTTTAAGCAGCAATGCAAAAAAAAACATTTGACACATTACTGAGGTAGTGTATACACATAGCAAAAAGGCACGTTCACATGTAATAACATTTCTTATAGAATTTAAAACAGTGATGTTAGTCACTTTCAAATGTAAAAACTGACTTCTTTCAAAAATATGTAGGAGGCTTCATAAAGAACTGTCAATACTGCTTGAAGTATGGATTTTAAGTCCTTACTAAAAGTGATGGTGACATACTTGGTTAATATATATTTGGCAAAAGCAACAACCAACATAACAAAACCATTACTTTATCAGTCTCTACTGTACACTCACTGTGAAAATTTTTTAATGATTTGGAAATTATGATTGTTTCAAAGAAATACTGTTGCTAACAGAAATATAAGTAATACATTCATATAAAAGGGAAACTTTACACTAAGATATTCACATCTCATCTTTAATAATGTGTTTCACATTCAATTATAAACATGTAGCTACTGCAAACGTGTATTACATTCATTTCTTGAACACATCTCCACAGGATGGTTTCTCCTGTGTACACTGAATTTCAAGAGCGTGATTTGACAAAAAACATGTTCCACTAGTGCTGCATTCATGTGGCTCCTCGCTTGTGTGGGTTCAAGTAGAACACTACTTGTCTGTATGCTCTCCTACGTGCCTCCCCCAAATTGAAACATTCCAAAGATTTTTCCTCAAAGCTTTAGCAAAGATACGGCTTCTCACCAGTGTGGGCTCTTCTCGTGTGGACCAACAAGCCACTTTTGCATCTGTAACCTTTTCCACATGTTTTACAAGTATAAGGCGTCTCACCTGTGTGGGTTCTCGTGTGGACTGTCAAATCACCTCTCTGTCTAAAAGCTCTACCACATGTTTTGCAAACATATGGCTTCTCACCGGTGTGGATTCTCATGTGGACTATCAATTCATCGTTGCGTCTGAAATCTTTCCCACATGTTTTGCAGCTATAAGGCTTCTCACCCGTGTGGATTCCCATATGCCTCCTCAATGCTTTAATGTCACAGAATCGTTTCCCGCAGGTCTTGCAGAGGTACGGCTTCTCCCCCGTGTGGGTTCTGATGTGGACCACCAATTCATTGTTACGTCGGAAATCTTTCCCACATGTATTACAGGTATACGGCTTCTCACCTGTGTGGATTCTCCTATGCTTTATCAACGTTGAAAGGTCACAGAATCCTTTCCCGCAGGTCTTGCAAAGGTGCGGCTTCTCACCTGTGTGGGTTCTCATGTGGACTTTCAAGACACTGCCAAGTCGAAAATCTTTCCCGCATGTTTCACACGTATATCGCTTCTCACCTGTGTGGATTGTCATGTGCCTTCTCAATGCTGGCATGGCAGAGAATCTTATCCCGCAGGTCTTGCAAAAGTACGGCTTTTCACCCGTGTGCATTCTCATGTGGACTGTCAAGGCACTGCTAAGTTTGAAATCTTTCCCACATGTTTTGCAAGAATATGGCTTCTCACATGTGTGGACGCTCAGGTGTCTCTGCAATAGTGACCTATACTTAAAATCTTTTCCACATGTTTCACATTTGAAATACTTTTTGCCTGTGCGAGTATTACAGTGGATCTCTAACAAGTTGCTTTTGTGATGCTGATTCTGTTGTTCTGGCTCTGCATTTCCAGAGTCTCCATGCTCACCTCCTTTCTGATCTTGGCTCTCAGCTACATGAGAGGTGTGAGAGAAGAGCTGGTGGTCAGTGTTTGGCTCCGGTTCACTGTGCTCACTTTCCTCATAAGTAGGAGTCAACATGAAGGCATCAGTCTCCTGCTTCAGTTCAAGCTGCTCTCCCTCCTGACTGGTGCAGAGTTCCTCCTGTTCCTCTTTAATCTGTGGAGGCTCTGGCTCCTCTTGGTCCAGACTGGAGCTCCTCTCCTGAATACAGGGCTGCTGCTCAGCGGGAACCTCCTCTTCCTCCTCCTCCTCCTCCTCCTCCTTACACACATGTTGCTGTGGGAGCTCTGGAGGCACAGAGAACAGAAGGAATCGGATTATACTACTGAGACGATAACGAAAAGAAAATGCAGACATGCAAACAAGTTTGTACCAATGTTTCTCTGTTAAGTGTTATTTAAAAATGAAGTTTTACACACCTATCCGGAGTAACTTTATTTCAGGTTTCCAAACGACATTCAACAGTCTGCGCTGACGGTCGATCTCTTCCTCGTACTCGACGATAGTTTTCTCAAAAACTCCGAATATTTCTTCAGCAGCAGCAGTTAGTCGCTCGATGACAAACTCTCTCAGATACTGAACCGAAGACATTGTTGCTAATTTACAAAGTAAAAAAATGATTTGCGCAACGACTAACTAACGCTACCAGCGCTCGTGTTGTTTACTTCCGCTGGAGGTGTTACACTGTTAAGTTCCCGTAGTGGAAGTGAGTTGTTTTTCGTTCCCCTTTCACGTAGGATTTTACCATATCTATAAATGTATCTGTAAAAAAATCATTTCACAGGAAATTTGGGTTATTTTCTACTACATTTAACTGATGTCTTTTCGAGTTATTTCGCAGAATACCATAAAAACTTGTTAGCAGGAGTGAAATAACTTAACGCAGATAAGAAAGAAAGAAAGTAGCACCGATTGATTAAAAAAAGAATACCTGCATTAAAAATTTAAACATGCATAATAAATCTTTTGCAGTACAACAGAAACAGCAGAAATAAATACAGATATACGTATACAATAAATAATAAGAGGGGCCTACACAAAAATAGATTAGAATAAAAGTTTGAATAGTGGAGATTGGTGTGGCAGTAGCTCAGTCTGTAGGGGGTTGGGTTGTGAACCAGAAGGTCACTGGTTCAAGTCCCCATCGGAGGACAAAGTATGGTGGTGGACTGGTAGCTGGAGAGGTGCCAGTTCACCTTCTGGGCACATGTAACATGTAATTCAGACATGTGTGTAATAACAACAGAGTGAAAACATTGGAATTTCCACTTGTGGGATTAATAATAAAGTATAAATTATTATATTGAACAAACATGTACAGTATGCAGTGGAGGAATGTGACTACATTAATTCAAGTACTCTATGTACTTTGTAACATTGCTTTTCTTCAGATGAACAAGATTTAATATAAATTATACACAGATAGGACATCTTTAACCACTTCAAATAAAAAAAACATACGTTTTGAGGTATATGATCACTTTCATTTTATGCAACATATAGTTTACTACATTTTACAGGCAAATATTGTACATTTAAGGTCACTACATTTAGCCCTGTGTCCTGACTCAGAGGAGACTTGTGGTATAGATTGATCGTCAGAGCAGACTGTTGGATATTGTTTGGAAACCTAAAGTCAAGTTACACAGGATAGGTGTGGAAAATGTAATTATTTTAATCATCACTCCTGGTGATAAGTCGTAACTTTGTATAATCTGCAGGAAAATGTAGTTTTATGTAATTTATTTGGCTTTCGCCAACATAAATAGTTCTGCAACTGGACTGTTGCCAGTCCCAGTTGGACTGGAAAATCATCCTATATCTCTGGAATCTTTGTTTCACAGTGAGTGCACAGTAGTGGCTGTCATAGCTACTGATAATGTGATATAGATTACTGATTCTCTTGTGGGAAAGAGCCTTTGCCAAAATACAATAAATGTTTATTTTTCAAAAGACCAGCATCCTGTGTTTTTTTGTCAGTGTGCAACAGTTCAAAACACTGACAGGCTGATCTTGATACAGTTTGATGGACCGGTAACAAGACTACAAACTAAATAATGGTTAACTTGTAAGCGGTATTCGGTAATTCTTCACCAAATTTGAACCCAAAACATTTAAATATATAATTATGTGGCACTGACTCCGTTCCGTTCCGTAACAATGTCTTCGGTTGAGTATTTGAGAGTTAGTCAACGAGTGACTTACTGCTGCTGATGAAGAAATATTTGGAGTGTAAAAAAAAAAGGGGGAGGGGGTATGGGGGGGGGGGGTACTGGGAGTGATTGATCGTCAGCGCAGACTGTTGGATATTGTTTGGAAACCTAAAATCAAGATACACAGGATAGGTGTGGACAATTTAATTATTGCAATAATTGCAATAACAGAACAGAGAAATTGGATTTATATAAATGTTCCGTTCCTAATTTGCTGGCATGTCTACATTTTTTCTTTAAAATGACAGTAGTATCCTATTCCTTTTTTCTTTAACATCACATTAGTAGCCCATTCCTTTTTGTTCTGTAACAAGGGAATTTCCCCAGTGTGGGATTAATAAAGTCTATCTTATCTTTTCTATCCTGAGCTCACACAGCAACATGTCTGGAGGAGGAGGTATGGAGGAAACCTGCATACATTCAAGGTGTGTAGCCTATTCTTTCTATAAAAGTTGTGTAAATCTGCTTGCTATCTTTTTTTTCTAAAAATGGTTTGGCTTTCTTTTCAGAGTAAGGAGAAATGATAAATGTTCTGGCATTGCAGTCGAGGTGCAGCCATTCCACTTTTTTGCCTGGTTCACCTTTAACAGGATGGACAGTTTATTTAATAAGCTCACTAGAAGTGTATCTAACTATAAATCGAGGAACCTCTGTATGTATGTATTATTAACAGCTGTTTGTGTGTCCGTTGTCTTTCAAATATCTCGACAACTATTCTTCCGATCTGCTTCACACTTGGCTTCCTGGGTACCCAATGAACTTGCCATTTGTAATTTGGAACAGTTTGCACAGCATTGTATATTGGATATTAATAAACTGAGAATAAAACTAAACAACCGCACAATAGAGGTTGAGAAAAAGAGAAGAAAAAAAACAGCCACCTGTGTGCAGCTGCGGGGGCGGGGCTTCAAAGCTCTCCGTCTTCGCAGTGGGCTACCAGTGTTGTGCCAAAAAGTGATGGTGCGTTCTTTTTGTCTTGTAATCGCGACTAGTAGCTCGAGCGTGACGTCACATCCGTGTCGAAAAACGAATAACCGCGGGTTGTTGCATTCTTTTTGTCACACAATACTACGAGTCGGAGAAAAGATGGATTTTTGTAACATTTTTAGTAACATTTAGGATTCTATTCACCCAGCTATTGACATATTACACACATATATTTCACAGTTTGATACATGAAAATTACGTTTTGATTAACGTTAACGTTAGGCTACTGCTCTGCTTTCTGCTCAAGACTCGGCTTAAAGCCATTGTTGTCATATAGCAACCGAGCGTCTCTAGCCAATTTCAGCTGCACAAGCTACAAAATAACTAATTAGGCGGTATTTAACTCCTAATAAGACTGTAGCGACATGCCTATAGGTAGCAGTATACAGCGCTATGTGTACGACTTCTTCATTTGGTTACAACAAAGACAAAAGTGCTTAAAATTGTAGATAACCACAATGTTTACTACGTGTGATGCACGACGTAGCCATCTTTGAAAGAGCTCGGGGTCCTCTGAGTTCAGACGACTTGACGAGTCGTAAATACGACCTCGGGGGCGGTATGAAGGTAAATATGGTGCAAAACGTGAGAGCTTGTAGAATACAATGTGAGAACTTGCAGAACAAAAAAATTTTACTTGTATGTTAAAATTTGCACTTGTAAAATAAAAATTTGCACTTGTAAAATAAAAATTTGCACTTGTAAAATAAAAATTTGCACTTGTAAAATAAAAATGTGCACTTGTAAAATAAAAATTTGCACTTGTAAAATAAAAATTTGCACTTGTAAAATTATTCACATTTGAAGTCAAAAAAAAAAAAAAAAACATGAGAGCTTGTAAAAAAAATCTGAACTTGTAAATTGAAATTTGCACTTGTAGAAAAAATATTCACAAATGTGTAGATTGATATTTGCATGAACACAATGACAGCTGCAAACTTGTAATGCAACATTTACTCATGTACTTTTTTTTTTTACTCAGGTTGATTTTCCATCACAACCACAACTCAGTGATTACAACCTCTCGAATCTGTCACTGTATGCGCTCTCTCGCATCACAAAGAGGCGAATCTGCGCCTCGACTTTTGCAACACTTGTTGCGATACATTTGGTGCAAAACTAATTTGTACCTGTGGACTTAGGCTGTGGAGCTCTGATCCAACAGAACGGGAAAGCAGGGTTTCTATCGCCAGATGAGGGACAACTCTGTCCGGCTTATTTAGCTATGTCGCATGGAAGCCTGGTTGAATAGCAAGCTAGCGTTAGCTAACTAACCAACCGGCCTGATTCTAAATAAATACCTTTTAATTATCTTAACACTTTTTAACAGTCAAACTGAAACACTGGCGGTGAGCTCCAGGTCCTGCAGACGGACCGTCACCAGCGGGTTTATCGGCCAGCGAACAACATCGCTATTATTGCCAGAAAGCTTCGCTGCCGACCTCGACTACGGTCGGAGCTCCAGCGGGACACGGAGAGCCCCGCGCCCGGTAGCATCGGCACATCCCCGGCCATGACCACAGCTTGCTTTGCTGATGTTGTGCCTCACTGCCAATCATTGCACCCGGCGGGCAGCAACAATAGCTTCTGCAGAATTACATCCACCTCGCGGGCAGCAGCAATTATTTTGCCGAATAATGCGTCATCTCTTAACCCTCGTTGCTGCCGAGATTTGCACCCAGGTAGCAAGGAAATGATAGTCTGATAAAACATTGATGTCTCTAAACGTTGTAAAATTATAATCATCATTGATGAACATGACAAAGGAATGTATATAGCCTACATTTTAATTAAACAGTAGCTACTTTGCCTTATAAAATCATTATTTCCCCTTATGGATGGAAGTCTTGGCAGGGATGCAGAACGGCACGCGTGTTACCGCTGATGACGGTCCGTCTGCGGCTGCAGGACCTGGAGCTCACCGCCAGTGTTTCAGTTTGACTGTTAAAGTGTTTAGATAACTAAAGGTGTATTATTTAGAAGCTGGTTAGTTATGCGCTAACTGGCTATTCCACCAACACTAGCGGTGAGCTGCGCGGTGCGGGGCTCTCCGTGTCCGGCTGGAGCTCCGACTGCAGGTCGAGGTCGCGAGGAAGCTTTCTGGCAATAATAGCGATGTTGCTCCGCTGGCCGATACCCGCTGGTGACGGTCCGTCTGCAGGACCTGGAGCTCACCGCCAGTGTTTCAGTTTGACTGTTAAAAAGTGTTAAGATAATTAAAAGGTATTTATTTAGAATCAGGCTGGTTGGTTAGTTAGCTAAGACTAGCTTGCTATTCAACCAGGCTTCCATGCGACATAGCTAAATAAGCCGGACAGAGTTGTCCCTCATCTGGCGATAGAAACCCTGCTTTCCCCGTTCTGTTGGATCAGAGCTCCACAGCCTAAGTCCACAGGTACAAATTAGTTTTGCACCAAATGTATCGCAACAAGTGTTGCAAAAGTCGGCGCAGATTCGCCTCTTTGTGATGCGAGAGCGCACAACAGTGACAGATTCGAGAGGTTGTAATCACTGAGTTGTGGTTGTGATGGAAAATCAACCTGAGTAAAAAAAGTACATGAGTAAATGTTGCATTACAAGTTTGCAGCTGTCATTGTGTTCATGCAAATATCAATCTACACATTTGTGAATATTTTTCTACAAGTGCAAATTTCAATTTACAAGTTCAGTTTTTTTACAAGCTCTCATGTTTTTTTTCTTTTGTGACTTCAAATGTGAATAATTTTTACAAGTGCAAATTTTTATTTTACAAATTTTGCAATTTTTATTTTACAAGTGCACATTTTTTACATTTTACAAGTGCAAATTTTTATTTTACAAGTGCATGTTACAAAGTTAAATTTTTATTGAATACAAAGTTCTTATACATTGTATTCACAATAGTCTCACGTTTTGCACCATATTTACCTTCATAGGGGCGTTCTTTTTGCAACTTCCGGGTCGTAACTCCGGAAAACAACTCGTAAAACGACTTCGGTGGACAAAAAGAACGCACCATGATTATCCACCAAAAACTGAAAATTTAATCGTGATATTTCGTGATAGACTCTGAATCTGTAACGTTCTCTGTCAGGTAAATGTAGTAGTACAATGTTTTCCTCCGAAGTAGAACTAAATAGTAAATCAGTAGTATACATGTATTACTATTTAGCAGTTGAGTTGCATTCTATGTGCTTTGGGGTCCTTCTGTAACTTATTTTGGGGTACAATGGTTCTGGCAGTTGGCCCGTTCCAAACAGGCACTTTCTTGAACAGGCACTACACTAGTAACTGTTAAATCTTAGTCAGCAAAGTCTGTCAAGTAAATAGTAGTGGCCTCAAAGTAAAATAACTGCCGGTAAAATGTAGAAACTAGTTTACTATAGAAGAACTATATGTAACAAAAGTAAAGTAACAGAAGAACACCTCAAAATTGATTTTTATTTTATTTGAAAGGTAAAAGATTTGTGCGGAATGTACATGCAATCTTGGCCACCTGACAATTAATGTTGTACATAAATACAGAGTACATGTAGTTACATTAAAACACTGCATACGTGTTTGTTCAATATGAGGAAGCTCCACTGATCAAACCAACTGTATCAAATCAAACTTTAACTTAACCTACAGTTTTTGAGCTGCAACATTAAAACACCTCTTTCATGTTATAACTTAACTCTCTGAAGAGAACTCTTTTTTTTTTATATGACTACTTTTATTTGTGCTGACAGTCACACCCATCTGCAGCTTTTGTAAACAGGATTTGCTTATAGGTTTAGACTTCCGTCTGAATCTGGTATTCTGACATCATCGCCATACCAAGCTTTGTCGTTAGAATACATACTGTACATGAGGCACTGATCATTGTATTCATCATTTAGGCTGATTCAATGACAACACTGTTATAATATACAATTTGTATTTGTGTCACCTCAAAAGTCCCAAACAACAAAAACCATATCAAGTTGATAAAATTACAAAATACACAAAAATATAAAAGTAAATCTGATGTTGCAGACAAAAAACCTAAGTGACCCAACACCAGTAGATGGTAGTATTTCTCAGCCTTAACATCAGAGTTCAAAGTCAACTTATGTAACTGAGAAAGTGTGCAAAAATTGTAAAAAAGAAAATACATTTAACAAGTAAAATATGTAAAAGGAATTAGGCACTCACTATGCAACAAATGCAATTCTCTATGCAATTATGCAATTGTTTCACAAATATCAGAATCAGAATACTTTATTGATCCCCTCAGGGAAATTGTTCAAATATAATAAATAAAATAATAAATAAATATAAAATAAATACTGTTGCTAACAGAAATATGAACGTGACACTGCTGATGATGCACTACCTCATTACAATAAGATATGGTGACCTCTTCTTTATAAGAAATGCTTTATATACAATAACAGAAATCTTGCTATTACAAAGGTGTATTCATTTACAGTAAGTGGGTGAATGCTCGTCCAGAGGGGTTGATGGTTTGTCCTGTTTATGGATTGTTGTGTCTGGTTGGAGATTTGAGAAAAACTTTTCAAGTGCTGCATTCATGTGGTCACTCACTTGTGTCAGTACAAATAGAAAACTACTACTTATTCAAACACTCCAAAGACTATTTTCCCACGGGTGTTGCCGTTATTGGCTTCTCATCTACATGGACTGTTATATGGACCGTCAATGGTGATTTCAAACTAAATCTTTTGCCACACAAGTGCTGCATTCATGTGGTTCCTCATTCGGGTTCAGAAAGAAGGCTATTTGTCTATGCACTCTTTCATGCCTTTCCAATTCAAACATTGCTTTGAATATTTTCCTACAGGTGTTGCTGTTATGGCTTCTCACCCGTATGGGTTACTATATGTCTCTTCAATTGTGATGTCCAACTGAATCTTTCCCCACACATTTTGCAAGAATATGGTTTCTCACCGGTATGGACTCTTAAATGAGAGTTCAGTAGTTTCGTCCGACTGAATCTTTTCCCACACGTGTTGCATGAATATGGCTTCTCGCCTGTATGGACTATTAAGTGAGTGTTCAATGTTGATGTCCGACTGAATCTTTTCCCACAGGTGATGCACGGATAGGGCTTCTCACCTGTATGGATTCTTTTATGAGCATTCAATATTGATACGTGACCGAATCTTTTCCCACACGTGTTGCATGAATATGCCTTCTCACCAGTATGGATTCTTTTATGAGTGTTCAGTGTTGATGTCTGACTAAATCTTTTGCCACACACATTGCAAGAATATGGCTTCTCACCTGTATGAACTCTCACATGAGCGTTCAAGGATGATGCCCGGATAAAAGTTTTCCCACAGGTGTTGCATGAATATGGCTTCATATCTGTGTGTATCATCCGGTGTCTTTGAAAATCTGACTTATATTTAAAAGCTTTCCCACATGTGTCACATTTGAAAGCCTTTGTACTTGTGTGAGTGTTACAGTGAATCGTTGACAGGTTACAGGCGTTTACATTGTTACTGTGTTCTGTATTTATAGTTGATCCAGAGTCTCCATGCTCGCCTCCTTTCTGATCTTGGCTCTCAGCTACATGAGAGGTGTGAGAGAAGAGCTGGTGGTCAGTGGTTGGCTCCGGTTCACTGTGCTCACTTTCCTCATAAGTAGGAGTCAACATGAAGGCATCAGTCTCCTGCTTCAGTTCAAGCTGCTCTCCCTCCTGACTGGTGCAGAGTTCCTCCTGTTCCTCTTTAATCTGTGGAGGCTCTGGCTCCTCTTGGTCCAGACTGGAGCTCCTCTCCTGAATACAGGGCTGCTGCTCAGCGGGAACCTCCTCCTCCTCCTTAGAGACATGTTGCTGTGGGAGCTCTGGAGGGACAGAGAACAGAAGGAATAGGAGAACAGTGTGATGATGAACAACCTAAGGAAAAAATAGTATGTTATATAGTATAATAATATAAGTATAAACCATTAGGATCCAATATGAGTTATATATTTCCTTTAGTTTTTTTGTAAGATCATTAATGTTTTACACACCTATCCTCTGTAACTTTATTTCAGGTTTCCAAACGACATCCAGCAGTCTACGCTGACGGTCGATCTCTTCCTCGTACTCGACGATAGTTTTTTCGAAAACTCCGAATATTTCTTCAGCAGCAGCAGTTAGTCGCTCGATGACAAACTCTCTCAAATAGTCAACTGAAGACATTTTTGCTTATTATAAACGATGAATCACCTGCGAAATTGCACACAACCCTGCTAGCGCTTGTGTACTTCCGCTGGATGTCACACTGTTAAATTCCGACAACACAAGTGAGCTAACGTTAGCCTTTCGTTCCGTGTTCACTTCGGGTTGCACATCTCTCTTGCATAATTTCACCGATTTACCTATTTACTACTAACTGACGTCTTTTCGGAACAATAACTTAAAAAAAAAAAAAACATATTAGTCTTGGTGGCAGAAGTTAGCAAAGGTAAGTAAAGTAGCAATAACGGTATACAAATTCCTACATCCAAAATTTTAGTGAACAAACATACCAAATTACTGTCAGAAAATGTAATTTAAAATATGAAATCGAAAGTACTTGCTTAAATCACATCCTGATGGATAGTAACAAGGCATCATTAAGTCACTACAAATTTTAATCAACAAAGTAACTGTAGCTGTCATGTCAAGTTATTGTAGTGGCCTGTAGAATGTACAATGTAGTTAAGAAGAACTATATGTAGCATAAAAGGAAAGTAATCAAAGAACACCTTGATTGATAATTTTTTTATTAGATGTGTTTGTGTCATCTCAAAAGGCCCAAACAATAAAAAACACATAATGTTGATGCACATAGAAAAAACAAAAAAACGGCAGGTTCATTCAACAATTTGTCAAGTTTTACCCGTATGGGTATTCCAGTGAATCTTGACAGTCTGATCTTCACTGTGGTCACTTTTCTTATAAGTAGGAGTCAACATGAAGGCATCAGTCTCCTGCTTCAGTTCAAGCTGCTCTCCCTCCTGACTGGTGCAGAGTTCCTCTTTGATCTGTGGAGGCTCTGGCTCCTCTTGGTCCAGACTGGAGTTCCTCTCCTGAATACAGGGCTGCTTTTACACACCTATTATGTGTAACTTTATTTCATATTTCCAAACAATATCAAACAAATCTGTGCGCACAATCAGTCTCATCCTTCTATTCATCGACTAAAAAAACAAAAACAAACTCTGAATATATTCTTCAGCAGCAGCAGTTAGTCAGTGTTTAAAAAGTTGCTTATAGTATGCTACTAGTGGTACAGTGGCATATGCCGATCCCCTGAGTGGTATGCTGCTCATGTTCCTAATGGGAGGTGACGCTTGAAAGTGGTAGGACACTGTCAGTGACAAACAGTAAGGTCATTTTATAAATCCTTGCTGATGTATCCAAAGTTAAATTTGAGAGCTAGCCTTAGCTATTGTTAGCCTAGCCACGGTGTGAGTCTGACTAATCAAATAACTCTGGGTACATTAGCAAGGAAATATGAAATGACTTTAAACTAACTCTAACCCTTTGTAATTCATTTCATTCATAACAATTTACAGTAAAATTACAGCAATGTACTGTTTTCACAGTAACCCAACCATTCCATTACTGTAAAAGTAAAATATTTTATTGGTCCTGTACTGTACCCTCATCACTTGTAATTTACAATTCTTTACTGTATTTTTACTGCAACCATAGCCAATAAATTCCTGTAATTTACAGCAGGTATACTACATTACAATACTGTCGTTTTACATAAACTGTAATTTTAGGGAAACACATTGACCCTTATTTTTATGTAAATTTAAATGCATACAAATATTGTAATTTATCATCTTTATTGTAAATTGACAATACATACATTCAAAGACAATTTCTTTAAAAATGTATATAGGAAAAAGAATTCCATGAAAAATACATGAAATCGTAGCACCAATATAAAGTATGTATTATAACATACAAATAAACATATGTTTAGCATTTTGGAAAGTAACAATGAAAAAGTTACTTAATGTTTTAACTCTGTGGGAACATATGTGTGACATGGGTGTCAGTAGTGCAATTTGTATACAGTATAATATTCTCTTTGTGGAACACATACATCTTTTTCACAAAACTCTCTACAACCTTGGTATTTCTATTTGACTAAAATATTCACCGCTGGGGATCATATTGCTATGTTCTCATCCCGCAGAAACAATATGGCTATATGGCTATAGCTAATCGTTATCGCATGAAATGGTGAAGGCTCGGGTGACTCTCACCCCTAATGGGAGAGTGATGATTTACATTTTCTTTGAAATCTCAGGGTCTGGACGTAAATGCCACCCAAAGGTTACCAACGTATTCAATAGTGTGTTTGAGCATTTGAATGGAGAGTCCACTGTAGACTATACAATCCCATTCATATGAAAATCAAATAAAAAGCCATAGTGTTTGCTTGATTTGATATGCATATCAATCAATCAATCAATCAATCAATCAATCAATCGTGTTCTACTGGAATTAAAGAGTAAGTAAAGGGTAATTTGGAATTTATTACGTCCAGGCCTCACTGATTATGCATTTGATTGGTCCTCGCTCAGCTGAATCCATGCTGTCATTCATAGCCAACCCCGAGCCACAAAACTAACTAAGAAACTGGCCCAGGTTCTGGCTAAACAAAAGTGTAACCAGAGCATACAGAAGGCTAGGACTAACTAGTAGAGCTAGTTTCTGTGCTTATGTTGTAATCATGAAATCAAGTTAACGCTCAATCCTTTACATTGTGCTTGGACTATTTCCTACCGGTACTGTTGTGTCCATACACAAAGCATCACTCAGCCTGCAAAAGTAAAGATGGTGATGGACCAGATGACCCGATGCCCAGAGACCAGTGTCCAGCACAGCCCCAACTGGGGGTTATACGAAGGCGACAGGATACTATTCCTCGCTTTTAAAAGGTATAGTGTTATGTTTGGCAATGGTATTCAATACAGGAAACATGACGATGCACAACATTTGTATGTATTATCGTTTCTCTTTTAAAGTGTCGTTAATGGCCACAAGTGAACTACCATTGACCGACATATTTCGGCTTGTTTTTCCAGCCCCTCTGCTGTCAGGAGACAGAGTCTGGGTGGTGGTCCAGCAAGGGGGGGCGGAGGACATACGCTCTTCCTCACAGCTCACGGTTAGCTGGCTCTGACTCATGAAAAAAACACGAGTAAAATAAAAGACACTGCATAAACTCCGCTACTGTGTGTTTATTTAAATATAGATACACCAAGTAGGCCAAAAAGATTGCAATATAAGCCAGTATATTACTATTAGGACTGTAGCATACATATGTCAAGGATGTATAATCTATAATCTATTTTCATAAACGGACCTCTCAGTTTTAAAAAATAACATCGTGCACAGCTGTCAGTTTTCAGAAAAGTGTTCCGTTTACATGTACCCGTGTATATATGCCGTTAATGCCGTCAAGAGCATGCCAAACCTGTAGGTGGCAGTGTAACCTGCAGGTAACGAAGATCTCAAAAATATCCACTCTGGCCAGAGTTTTTAGAAAGACTCGTTTTCAGAGGTGAATTCTCCGTTTGCATGTAAACGAAGGGCACAAACGAAGGGAAATGTCTCCGGTTTTCAAAATAACCATGTACGTGTAAACAAGGCCTAAATTAAATAAACTTCAGCTGGAGTCCGATTTACCACGACAACACTGTTGACTGCATCAGTGATCTCTTTCAATTCCACATTCTTTCTACAGCCTTTAATACCAGTTTAATATCAGGCTTTTCACGCTTCTTAGCCGGATTGCGCCTCGCCATGTCGTAAATTGTAGGGGCGAGGCCTCAAAACCGAGAATATATTGGAGCGTGATATTTAAATGACGATCATTTCCTACCGCTGCACCTATCAATGTACGACCATTCTTACGCTCCGAAGTCCGACGTCGTAAGCTGATTTCTGCGCTCATATGTGCGCTGGTTTCTACGTTAGGTTGATAAATGAGGGCCATTGAAACCACAAGAGTCTTACCTTAACAAACAAGGTAGAGTTATGCTAATCTAATGCCGTCACAAGCTATGCCCCAAAATCACCTAAGAAGAGGCCTTTGTGTCAAAGGTTTTTAAAAAAAGCCTACATGGACATCCACTCAAGGTCCATTAATTTCCTCATGAGGGTGCATACGTGTGGATTGATACCTCCACGCGCCTTCTCCGCCTTGGAGCCATTCTCCGGATTTATGCCCAAAAAACATCTGAAAACAAAACCAACACAGCAGTTAAGGTCCTGAGCAGTTTAATGTGTTTGCATGTGCGAAGAGTGATAGTCAAGTGATGTCAATATTAAATGGTGTATTACTGTAACCCATGACCAAAATAGTCATACATTCGGTCATTGTGTTACTTATGGATGGAATTATAGTGAAAATAAGTGATTTCCCTTTGTGCTGGGGACGCCCTGGAACCCCCTCAAGGACCCCACGAAACCACTGCTCTAAAACATTTAGGGAATACCATCAATAACATATAACCCGGGAAAATTTGAAGAGTGTATTACAGTCTTAAAAACATAGATCCTGCGAAAGCAAGCTGCACTTAGTGTTGGTTTGTGTTTTACATTACCTTTGGATAAACTCTAGGGTGCATGCGGCCTCCTCAGGATACTGTAAGTTGAAGTTGTAGTAACTTGCGAAGACAGCAGCAATCCCATTGATAAAGTTAGCATGGGGTCCCATTACCACTTGTCCTTCAATTGAAAGCATCCAGGCTCTCGGCTTCATTACCTCCCCTGAGATAGACATAATGAAGATTTAACCTGATAGGATTTCCTGTTGCAGTGTTTGCTAAATAAATAAATAGGGTACACAAAATAAACTCTGGCCCAAACGGTTTCCTGGTAACCCAATATAGCAACAATTGGGTTAATAATAATGACTGGGGCAACAAAATACAAAATAAAGTATTGAGTACCGAAAAATGCCTTGTCATTCAATACCTCTGGCGTGTATCTCATCATCCTCAATGAGCCAATAAGCATACAGCATGCTTCTACCAAGATCTAATAATGTTTGTGATTGGGTGTCTAACGTTACATTTCATAGAGACATGCAGGAAAAACTCTACGTTACGCACAGAGACTGGGCTCACGTAGTGGGAGCTCAAAAATAAATAAAAAAAAAAAGATTTGTGAGATTATGTTGAGTAATGTCGCAATTTCCCCATTTAGAAACCAGTATCGAAGTTCCGGTATTGGTATTAAATATTTTTGAAGATACCCAGCCCTAAATGAAAGGGATGTCTTTACAATACCTGATACAATCAAGCGAGGGGTGCTGGGTAAGGTGAGGGTCCTCTGGATATTGGCAGCTGTGGAAAACGGCTGGAAGTAAGAGTTAAAGTGTAAGTTAACGATTTTTCAATCATTCTCCGATGGTGTGTTTGATCAGTTGAGTCCTCTCTCAGCTCAGCCCATGCTGTCATTCATACCCAACAAACCAGACAAACTAACGAATGAAACTGAGCAACGTGCTGACTCGAAAAAGAGTTTGTGCGAAATAATCCCATTTAAAAAACATATAATGTTTGAGTCAAAATAATTGTCACTGACTGCTTGCTAGAAATCTTACAAATAGAACTTTTAAAATACAACAATGCTATCATAAATTTGACATGGTGTGTGAGAGACAACGTAGTTGAGCGACAGGGATCGAATTAGACTGCAAGAGGGTAAGTGCTTGTGAGTGCACTTACGTCGGCCTGAAGGATAATCGCATCCCTTGCTTCTTTAAAGTAAGCGAGCAGGAGAAGTATTATGCACACAGCCTTGTCTTCGGCCGTGTTAGGTTCATAGTTGGCAAGGACCTCTTCAACCCCTGGGTTCTTGTTGAGTTTATGACAGAGCTTTAGGATTGTATCGCCTTTTCGCTCCATAGCCTCTGTTAGCTTGGCAACGACGGAGATGTCTGTCAGGTGAAGGAAGTGGGAAAACATGCCTCTCTGAGCAAATAGAAAAGGCCATTGTTTTTTCACATCCGATATGGCGGGTGGAGGGGTCATGTTAAGGTATCGCCGTTGTATTGTGTATGTTTTCTCAAGCAACTTCACTGCTCTTTCTGCCCCGGCCATTCCCTCCTCTGAATGGATGGTTACCATTTGCCTCCTTACATCCTCAAGTGTTGCCTCCGTTTCCCCCGACGGGAGGTCTGAAGGTTCCCACCTGACACAGCCATACTGGTCCACTGGGCCTCTTGACAGGGTTCGTCCCTCAGAGTCGGACCTTCTCTTTCGTCTGCGCCGTGAAAGTGGGTTGTTGCGGTTCTTATACTCCACTCTTGTTTTTATTTGCAAGAGGAGTGAGCTACAGCCATCTCCCACAAACTCTCCATTTCGATCAACGTCAGCAAAACTTCTTGGATACTCTCTAATGATGTTCCGAACAATGTTGTGGCAAACAGCTCTGGATGGATTGAGATCATGCTCACGCATCTGATCCACCACAGCCTTCACCATCTCTCTTCTGTCAGGCGGCGATGGTCTCGTGAGACTGAGTGCTGCTGTTCTGATCCCTGTTGGCATCCTATCCCAGTCGACTCTGAAGTTGGTATACCACGGTCTGTTGGGGAGAGCGGTTACAGACATTTCTGGGGTGCTTTGAGTACTCGGGGATGGGATGTTCAGGCTGCTCCAGGAGTTCAGTGATAAGACAAGGGAGGCAACAGCTCCTGAATTTGAGTCAATTGAGCTGTGTTCTGGAAGAAAAAAAAAATTAAAAATCACACACACACAGTTAATTGTATAAAATACCTAAGCACAGAGACAAGAACAGACTAAATAGTGGGGATGGGAATCACTAGGGATCTCACGACTCAAATACGGTTATTTCAGCAACGATTCAATCTTTTTTTTTAAATTGATTTAACTTTTTTATTTTTATTTATTTATATAGCACCTTTCAATTATTATCAAACTAATCTTGATGCATCACAATTTTGCTTTCATTCCCATTCAGCATGGGATATCTGATTCGTTTTACAAGAGCCTGACCGATTCATCTGATTTTTGCACATTACATATATATCGACATCTGCGTATATTTTGTCCAATGAAAACTATGAAAACTTTTTAATTACAAAATATAATGCAGAACAAAATGCTTTGGTAATTTAGAAATTGCGACATAGTTTGACCAGGAGAGCGCCCTCCAATAGAGACAGCAGCTCCTAGCAATGTTAACCCTATAGTGTCATATAACACAGGGGGAAAGAACTCTAACCCTCACCTAAATGACCAATAAACTAATCAAGATCGTAGGAAACAATGCCCTCAAACATGGAAGTAAGCCAGTTGATTAAAAGGCATGTTAAACTTCATACCACACACACTTCATTATTTTAATAGGACTGTGGTGTCCTTGCAGTACCACTCAACTGTGGTGTGTCCTGAAATGTGTTTCTAATTATATGTAGAAGTGTAAGCTTCTACTGAAGTTTTCTAAATAGCCCACTATACCCCAATGTTTTTAAAATCCTGCTCTCTACACAGTAGGACAAGCTGCATGGGGTCAATAGTTGACCTTTTATGTGGCAAAAAATCTTTTAAAGTTAGGTAAACTGGTAAAACGTTTTTCCTCCCTGAACCAAGAGGGTTGACAACCTCAAATGAGTACTAAGCCAAAAGAGGATGGCTCAGTCTGGAACAACAAATTACCCTGAACCCCAGCTCCGTCCCTTGCATCCCGACAGTGTTGTAGTCGAGTCCCCAGTGATTGAGTCCGAGTCACCAAAGAAGAGTCTGAGTCGAGTCACCATTACCTGAGTTCGAGTCCGAGTCGAGTCTAGAGTCCCCAGTGTTCCGAGTCATCAAGATTAAGTCTGTGTTGAATTCCAAGATTGAATTCCAACATTTCTCCACTATGGCACCTTTAAAGAGCTGATATACTAATAAAAGAGGGTCTACATTAAACTAAAATGACACCACTGTCACAATTGCAAAGGGAGTTTATTAACTGACTTTTTTCCTGCCACCCAGCATAATTTTTTCATTGATTACATATACACTTAGCAACACAGTAATACAGCAGCGACCTAATATATTGATATTTCAATATCAATCCATCCAGCTTAATGTTAAAATCTGTGTAGGCGAACTTCACGATCCAGGGTGCATCTCTCTGCATTTTCAAAATGTGAACACGTAGTAGGGAGCCCGCAAATCGTGCACTACAGTTGCATATATCAATATAAATTCCTTTATTACGAGAGTAGTGAAAGTAAGAGTGGGAATGCAGCGTATGAGTGAGTGAGTGAGTGATGTCAGTGAGTGTGTTGTCAAGCAAGGAGAGCGAGCAGTAGCGGTGTTCGACTGAGAAGCGTGTGAGGAAAAAAAGCGAGAGAGAAAAAGAGATCCCAAAGACGATGTAAAGTGAGTTAACAGTTAACAATAAACAAGAAGCTTCTCAAGACATGGTGGCTTCATCTTTTGTCAAAACCATCGGTGAAGTAAAGAGTGTTACCCCAAAAAGAATATCAGCCCTGGATGGAACGTCTACCCAGCTGCTTCCCGGCCGGTCTTGGAGCCCGAAACAGGAAAAGTGTAATATCTTATATATATTTTTTATAACCTATTTAGTCAGAAACTTCAGCCAAAGTCTGAGTCCTTTTTCATGAATGCTCAAGTCCGATTTTATAGAAAGAGTCCAAGTACAAGTCATCAGTCCGCGAGTCCAAGTCAAGTCACGAGTCCAGAGACTTGAGTCCTAGTACTCCATCACTGCATCCTGATAAACATTCTCATCTATAATGCCAGTTTGTAAAACAGATATAACGTCACACTTAGAGCTGGGCGATATGGAGAAAATCAAATATCACAATATTTTTGACCAAATATCAATATTGCGGCAATATAGTAGCGTTGACTGTTATACTGCTTTCAGAAAATATTTACACAATGAGATGTTTGATAAACAATCAGTTTGTACTGTTGATATAATAGCTACGTGGGCAAAGGCAAATAACAGAACAGCTAGAACAGTCTGGTAAATTCAGAAAAACACATCACTTTACTGTAATGTAGCATTTATAACCAGGAAAAGAGTAAAACTTGTGTCATATATCCAAATTTTAAGACGATATCTAGCCTCATATATTGATATCGATATAATATCAATATATTGCCCAGCCCTACTCAAACTACGTGGTGCAAGTAGAGAATTGTGAGAATTCAAACCTGGGGATTGTTAACACTGCAAGGCTACTTGCCTGCATGCAATCTCTTACGTTGTGCCAATTGAGACACATCAAATAATATTTTCCTGTACGTCTAGCAAAGGTACGGCTTCTGACCAGTGTGTGCTCTTCAAGTCTCAGCCTGAAAGCTCTCCCACGTTTTGCAAATAAATGGCTCACCTGTGTGTGTTCTCATGTGGGCAAACAAGCCACTATTATATCCTCAATGGTTTTCAAGTGTTTTGCTAAAAGTGACCCGTATCCTCGTAAACGTTCGAGCTACTTACCCTCCTGACTGGTGCAGAGTTCCTCCTGTTCCTCTTTAATCTGTGGAGGCTCTGGCTCCTCTTGGTTCAGACTGGAGCTCCTCTCCTGAATACAGAGCTGCTGCTCAGCGGGAACCTCCTCTTCCTCCTTAGAGATATGTTGCTGTGGGAGCTCTAGAGGGACAGAGAATAATAGGAATAGGAGAACACTGTGATGATAGAAAAACGGACATCTGAGCAAATAAATACACCAAGTAGCTATGTATTTAAACCATTAGATGATATATGAGTAAGATCTTCTTCTGTTAGTGTTTTGTAAGACCATTAATGTTTTACAAACCTATTATCTGTAACTTTATTTCAGGTTTCCGAACGACATCCAGCAGTCTGCGCTGACGACCGATCTCTTCCTCGTACTCGACGATCGTTTTTTTAAAAACTCCGAATATTTCTTCAGCAGCAGCAGTTAGTCGCTCGTTGACAAACTCTCTCAAATAGTCAACCGAGGCCATTGTTGCTTAATTAATCGAGGAGACTCGAAGTTTTACCGATGGACTAACCTCCTAACTCGAATCCATGCGCTAACCATGGATGCAACGTGAATGGCGCCTGTCTTCTGTTTACTTCCGCTTGACGTTACACTGTTAACTTCCGACAGTGAAATGCGTTTTTCTTTTGTTCCGCTTACAAATATTGGCATTTTTACAGGACATGCTTTTAACACCAGCGTCAGTGCTGTAACCAGGCAAAGGCTGAACCGAGTTACCTTAGTATCATTTGTGGCTTATAAATAAACAAGCAATGAATGCGCAAATGTATTTAATGTAGGCTGTTTAAATACTGTTGAGTTAGTTTCCAATATTCTCGCTTTGCGACCTTGGAGGATTACATTTGCCCCCTCACTATGATTATATCAAATATTCTCCATAACTAAATAGTCAAATAAATTAATTTAACAGGTCAAATATTTGTAGGAACTATGAACTCACTGTGCTACAAAGATTTGGGAGATTACAATTGTTTTAGAGCTAACAGAAATGAGTGATAAAGTAACATAAAGGGAAGAAAAGCAGGTTAATTTAACAAAACTTGATGACATTGTTGATGATGTACTACTTCATTACAATAAGATATGGTGACCTCTTCTTTATAAGAAATGTTTTATATACAATTACAGAGATGTTGCTATTACAAAAGTGTTCTATGATAAATTTTACTGAATCTTCCCACAGATCTTGCAAAGGTACAGCTTCCCATCTGAGTGAGTTCACATGTGGAGTGTCAAGCAACAACTCCCTGTAAAACCTTTCCTACATGTTTTGCAAGAATATGGCTACTCACCTGTATGGATTCATTGATGTGAATTGAATGCTGACGTCCAACTGAATCTTTTGTGCTGCAAGAAAATGGCTTCAGCAGTGGTATCATCAGGTGTCTCTTCAAATCTGACTTATACCTAAAATATTTTCAAAGTATCACATTTTAAATAACTTTTTGCTGTGTGCATATTACTGTGAATTTCTGACATGTTACAGTTGTTTACATTGTTACTGTGACTTCTGCTTTTGTGATGTCTTTTTTTGGTTTTGGCTCTGCATTTAGTTGATCCTGATCCGTCATGCTCGCCTCCTTTCTGATTTTGGCTCTCTACATGAGAGCTGTGAGAGAGGAGCTGGTGGTCACTGTTTGGTTCTGAATATGACACATTAACCAACAGGTTATTACATCTAATCGAAATTACCTATACTTCCCTTAATATTAATAGTTTTAAACTGACTATTCAATCCATAAATCAACATACATGGTGTTTTATTTGTCGTTGGGAAGTAAACATAGGCTACATCATGTCCCTGCACGGAGCAGATGAAGGCGGTCGGTCTGTTCAGCATGCGGCACTGCAACACTCTGCTCCGTTGTTTGTCGATCCTCTGCTGACAGAAGCTCACCGGATTCCGGTAAAACTCCAGCGACTTGTCGCCATTGACATAAAAGCCATGGATGTATTAAGAGAACAAGCTTGTCGCCAAACACCGACACACCAGCATTTCCTGGTAGTTTATACATTCAGGTCCGACGTTGGAGACGCACTTTCAATAATAAAATAAATTAGCGATAGCGACTCTCCGCTCAAACGAAAGGGACTCTAAACTTTAGGCTACTAAAACTCGGACCAGGTTCAGAGTAAATCCCGCTTTCATAGCCGATTAATAATTTTAATCCGCGTGGCTCTAACATTACCTGTGTGACAAATGGCTGCTATCTCGTTGTTGTCACTCATAGATATGGTTGTCACATGGATTTATTAAAAAATTGTCTATGGGTTGATTACTACCGAACGTATGACGCGTTTAGCTGGTGTCCGTAATTTAGAGCTTCCTGATACTGATGCGTTACTGATGTCTGTTTTGTTTCATTACATGTGCTAGGGGAGAACCGGGGCGAAAGTAACACGGGACGAAAGTAACAAAGTGATTTTCTCTGAGCCCTGACCACATTTGCATTTCAAGCTATGACAGCACTTTCAGCACGCAGCCAGTGACGGAGCCGCAAAATATCACGTGATTTCATCATTGTTTCCCGCTGTTATGTCCTGAAAGCTGTTTTCGAGTACGGTAAGTAAATTACTGAAGCGGTACTTTTTTTCTATTTACAAGTTGTGTTTCTCGTTTCATGTGTCACAGTAATTATCAATCTACAGGTTATTTAGTGCTGTAACACATATGATCAAGTTTGTCTTGTCAGAGTTTTTCAGTATACAAGTAATTCGGGTTTAAATGTCAGGAGTTCCAGTCGGGACGAAAGTAAGTGTTACTTTCGTCCCGCTGCTAATAAGGTGATTTTCTCTGTGTTGCAGAGTTTATTAAAACATGTTTATGTCATATTATACCAACAGAATATGCCAAGAGTGAGGGGCAGAAAGACAGACAGAGGTCTGATTCAGCCAGATGTGTATGAGAGGGCGTTTCTGGACATATCTGTAAGACACATTAGTCTTAGGGCAGCTGCAAAGTCGCATGGCATATGCCATGTCACTTTGCTCCGATACTGCAGGAGGGCAGAGAACAGCAGGGAGAAGACTAGACCACCAGGGTACAGGTCACACACCAAAGTCTTCTCTGTGGACCAAGAGAGGAAGCTGGAGGCTTATATTAAGAGGGCAGCTGATATTTATTTTGGCCTGTCTCCTAAGGAGGTTAGTGTAGTAACGTTACAGTAAAAACATTCAAAATGCAGCTCACTTACACACTGCTCTTACTATAACCAGTTTAAATGCTTATCAAAATGTGAGATTTGTATATTCTTTAAATAGATTTTTCATTTTTATTCAAATTTTTATTGACATTACATTTGATTTCTCCACTGTCTGCAAAGCTGTTTCTAGGTTTCACTAGAGGAACATTGAGGAACAGCTGATTTCGGTAGGTCACCCTCACATTTTATCCCTCACATTTAGGTTAGCCATACCTTAGCTTTTCCACCTCCACCTCCACCTATGCATTTTTTGTGTTTCCATCCAGATGTTTTTATGCACATTTTGAATTTACACATAAAAACATGACTACTGATAGATTATTTTGAGATTTTATGCTAATTTAGTTTAATTTTCATATTCTTCATACTGTTGAATGTTTTATAAAATGGATTGACATTGCCAATAAAAAAATATTATAAACAAATCAAGGTTTTACTGTCTTATATTTATGCAACGTGAAAAAAACTTTTTTGCACACCTCTTTTGTCGGGCAGGTGCGTAGGATATGATCAAAGGCAACAGATCAAAAATAGTAGAGAGAAAATCCCGCACACTGACCATTACGCAAGCAATAATTTATTAGAAAAATACAACGTTTCGGTCTCAGACCTGATGAAGGTCTGAGACAGCAACTTTTTTTTTTCTAATAAATTATTGCTTGCAGCAATAGTGCGAATTTTTCTCTACTGTCTTAATTGAAACATTTGATGAAACTGAAATTTTAAATGAAAATGTAATTTAATATATTTTTTTGCAAAGATAAAGGACAAAATATGTTTGCAGTTACATATTAACAAAGTTATAGTCAGATATATTTAATGAAAACAAGAGTAATAAAAAAATCTAGCTTGTATTGTTGTGTTACTTTTGACCCACCTGTGTGTTACTTTCGTCCCTACTGATGGGGTCGAAAGTAACAATGTGCAACTTATGTTCAAAGTGAAATTATACTGAAGTCATTCGACATTTGTACAAAATACCACCTGGTATTGATAGACCACACTTGTGAGTTATTGACCACAGCAAAAATATATCTCTGTCTAAAACAATATTTTTTTAAAATATGTTTTTCTGAAAAATGGTACTTTCGCCCCTGCTCTCCCCTACTAACAGAGGTGTCAAAAGTATTCACATTCATTTCTCAAGTAGAAGTATAGATACTAGGGTTTGAAAAGACTTCTGTAGAAGTTGAAGTATCAACTCAAGCTTTTTACTCAAGTAAAAGTGTATAAGAACTGGTTAAGTAATGTAAGGGGAAATGCCATTAAGGACAAAAGCTTAGCCCGCCCCGCAGGGGCCTATAGTGCATACCCACCTCCACAAAAAAAACATTTTTCTAAAGGCCATAATGACTATCATACGTGCAAACTCAGAAGGGCTGAAAAGGGTGACACATATCTGTGTTTTTTCAGACAATGGCGGCTACAGTCTGGTGTCAGCATTTTAACTGTGTTTACTCCAGCTGCTAGCTACCTGCTGTCGAGTGGTCGAGTGTATAAGTTAAGTAAAGTTTGAAAAATTAAGCAAACTGGACTATATAATAACATGCATATGAGATCATCTTATTTGATGCATGTCAAGTAAAGCATACAGAATATGCTTCATGTTTTCCTATAATTTATATATTTGGTCTCACACCTAATCGAAATGGATAGTCTGTTTTGTAATCCTGTTTAGGACCGACATCCATTGATGCAGGATACTACATTGACATACACATTGATATCAGCATATCATATATCATAGATTTTTGTTGGTGGACGTAATTTAGTTCATCTAAATGTCAGTAATATTTGAGAATTTATCATTTATCAGGTAAAAGTCATTTGAAAAAATCTGCAGGAAAGTCTAGTCATGGTTGCAGCCGTGCCACAACTTAGATATTATTATTGTACAGCATAGCACGTTTATTCATTCATTTATTTTATAAAGCTGCCATACTGGTTCTTTATATAATAATGAATAACAGGATTATTAAATTTGGTAATATCCCAATTAAAAAAGTCCTTGATTAAAAAGAAATTAAGTATCAAATTAAAAGTACTCATTATACACAATGGTCCCATATATATTGTATAATGCTATAACAGCTTTGATTTTTGTATTTGTTTAATTCTATTAGGGTGCACATACAGTAGGGGAGACTTGGTGAACATGGACACTGCAAATATTGTATAGAATGTTATATTTTGAAACTGGTGTATAAAACTCTCAAATGTAAATAGAAATTTGTTTGAATGTTATTGTCAAAGTCACTTTCTCACAATAAAATCATAATATCGGAGAAAGGGAGCTCTAGACGGTAAACTGGTTAGGTTAAAATGAATTTAGTAATGCAACTGAGTATTGTAATCATATCTTATCTTAAAAGCTAACCTTATTCTAGCTACTAACTATTTTTGGTCATGACCATAACTTTGATGACAGAACAGTTGGTTTTCACATGAAAAAAACACTTGCAAAAGACCACGTTGTTTTTTTTGTATTTTCTTCACAAACATTTGACCTGGGTGAAACTCAATCGGCAGAACTTCTGCACAAGTTGAATATTTACAGCAAATGATAAGAGCGAGAAGCAGATTTTTATTTTTAAAATTGTGTTGTTTATTGTTAAACATGAAACCAAGCTGTAGGGAGATATTAAAAATGCCCAATTACTGCATGGTTTAAAGGAAAGTGGGAAGAAACCGGAGCACCCGGAGTAAAACCCACGCAAGCCAATCACTGGTCTGCGTCCTACAGAGGCCATTCACTGGTCTCCGTCCTACAGAGGCCAATCACTGGTCTCCGTCCTACAGAGGCCAATCACTGGTCTCCGTCCTACAGATGCCAATCACTGGTCTCCGTCCTACAGAGGCCAAACACTGCTCTCCGTCCTACATAGGACATCCTCACAACACACAATCACTGCCATAGTCCAAACAATAATGAGTCTCTGGCCAAACTTTGGAATGGAGGAGAAGACTCTTTTGATGGCACTTTGCTTCCTTGGTTTCATCAGATGATCTTTGAAGAAGGAGACAATACATTTGTCAACTGCTGGTTCGTCTAGATTCATTGAAACCAGCACGTCCTGTGCACAGCCCCACTTCTTGCACATGTCCTTTAAAATGGCCTTGCTGAGGTGTTTATATTTTTTTTTTTTTTTTAAAATTTTTTTCCTCCCCTTCAGCCTATTTCCTATCTTTTCAAACAGTCGCTCAGTGATGGTTTTTGAATTTCCAATTGTTGTGTTCACCTTCGCTTTGTTAAAGGTCCGCAAAACCAACTTCTGCACAAGTAGCCTGACAGAACATTTATTTTTCTCTGCCTGTGCTGTTGAATTCTGCACAAGTCTGGCAGCTGCCTCCTCAGATACAGCGACTGTAGGTTTTGGCGTAGGTGTAGACTTGGGCGTAGCCGAATGCGTAGGTGTAGGTTTGGGTGTATGCGTAGGTGTATGTTTGGGTGTATGCGTAGGTGTAGGTTTAGGTGTATGCGTAGGTGTAGGTTTGGGTGTATGCGTAGGTGTAGGTTTAGGTGTATGCGTAGGTGTAGGTTTAGTTGTGTGCGTAGGTGTAGGTTTGGGTGTATGCGTAGGTGTAGGTTTAGGTGTATGCGTAGGTGTAGGTTTAGGTGTATGCGTAGGTGTAGGTTTAGGTGTATGCGTAGGTGTATGTTTGGGTGTATGCGTAGGTGTAGGTTTAGGTGTATGCGTAGGTGTAGGTTTAGGTGTATGCGTAGGTGTAGGTTTGGGCATATGCGTAAGTGTAGGTTTGGGTGTAGGTGTGGGTGTGGGTGAGGGTGTCGGTGTAGCGGTGGGTGACAGTGACTCAGTATTCTTGAAAGCCTTTTTCATCTTGTTACTGTGGATTCCAGCCTGTGTGCACAGCCACCACTTCATCAGTCCGAGGTAACGCCACACTTTACAATGTATTTCACAATACACTGTATCACGGGATGGGGAAGCAGACAGTGTCCTTTCATTTGATCCTGGGACAGTCTCTGGAATCCTCCCCTCAGAGACGTAACTGTAGAGGAGACCAGTAAGCTCTTCTTTGAACACCTGGTCTTTACCGTTGGAAATATCCCGCAATTTACTATAAACAACCTCACTTCCAACTTGTTGTTTTACACCATCTTTTGAAAACAGAGAGTCAACATCAGTCACAAAGGACTGCACTGACTTTTCACTTTTAACTCTGGAGTCAGGGTGGAATTGGTTGTCTAGTTGAGTGGCCATGCGATGTATTGACAGTTTGGCAAACTGCATGGCAAAAAAGATTTTTATCTTGCTCCCCACTCCTTTTAAGGACAGTTTCTCTCTGGATTCCGGGCTGATACATGTCCCTCTGGCTTCTGGGGTGAAGCGCATCCCTATGGCTTCTGGGCTGATACGCGTCTCTGTGGGTTCTGGGCTGGTACTTGTCTCTGTCGGTTCTGGGCTAATATTTGCATCATCTTGCTCTTCCAGACTGTTAACCTCCTGAACAATTAAGTGAGTAATGTCATCTGCAATAATTTGAATCTCCCGTGAGGTGTCAGATTGCAGCTGATCATACTCCAAGTCAGTCATTTCATCCAGTAGAGGTTCTGTGAGTCCACTAACCTCATTTGTAATTATTTCCCTCACAGCTGTGGTTGTTGCACTCACAAAGTGCTCTGATGCTCTGGAGACCTTGTCTGGGGTTTTTGATTCCACAGATCTGGCTGCTGACTGGCAGCAATCAGTATCTGCCTCCTCTTGATCTTCCATCTCTTGTTGTCCACCAGGGGCCTTCTGTATGGAGATGTCCTGTCTTGTTTGACGTGGTTGACATGAGCACAAAACATCTTTCATCTTGCCCATGAATGCTTTCAACATATTAAAGGCATGTCGTACCATCGCATTAAGTCTGTGAGGGGGAGTCACACGCTCACTAAATACAGGTTCCAAAGTGTCCGCACTATTGCTAATAGCAGAGTAAATGCTTTGTGTAACCTCTGTAACAAACATGTTGTTTAATGTATTTGAGCTGTCACAGTGGACAGGGTCCTTTACTTGCAGAACCTCAGCAAAAGTGAGAGGAAGTGTGTCGCCCAGACTGGACCGAACACGCTCCTCAGAGATTATTTGGCTGTATTTATTCTGCAGAGTTGCCAAAATGGATTTAGACACTAGTGATATTAGGTCCAAAATCATCTCTGCCATCAATGTTGATGTGGCATCATCAGGTGCACCTTGCTTCAATGATCTCTGCTGTTCCAATGTCATACTTTTGAAAAAGGACTCAACCACTGGACGAACATCTTCCACTCTGATCTTCGATATCTCCTCTGTCTGGGAACTTTCCATTTCAGCCATGGTGATTGTATTAGATAGGCTGTGTTTTCTGAATGTCTTGTCTTCTTTTACAGGTACTGGTTTGTCAGAAGCTTTTTGAGCAGATATAAGTAAACCGATGTAGAGTAAACCATAGTATAGAATGATTTTCCCTAATGTCTGAATCTGTCTTATAGGCAAAATGTCATGATGTCATTCATGAAAGGCACAGATAAAGGATGAAAGGCATTATAGAACCTGATGTCAGATCAAAGGACGTTCGAGCTAAGCTCCGCCCCCCAACATGGAATGCAGCTTAGCAACCGTTGCTAGGCACCAGTCGCACTCTCTGGCCGCTGGAGGAATTCGAGTCTGTTTAAGTTCTCAAATAATGTTTTTTTCATTTTATGTAAAACTGAAGGCTATGTAATGCCATTTAGGTATTGAGTATTGTAATCATATCTTATCTTAACAGCCCTAACCCTATTCTATCTACTAACTATTTTTGGTCATGAGTCTGATACCACAGAGCTTATAACTGGTAAAATAACAATACACTCCCTCTCAGCTGCATTCTCAGTTAAATCATGATTCAAGTACAGAGTCTGATCTTCACTAACTTTCCAAGTAGGAATCAACCATGGATGTATTAAGAGAAGGGAGTCAACCATTGACATATATATTAAGGAGTCAACTGCTCAGCACAAGCTCCTGCTTCAGCACAAGCTGCTCTCCGTCCTGATTGGTGCAGAGTTCCTTCTGTTCCTCTTTATTCTGTCTCTGGCTCCTCTTGGTCCAGACTGTTCACCACTAACCTAATATATATTATTTAAAAAAAAAAAAGAAAAAAAAAAAAGCAACACTTGATCTATTGGCATGAGAGTCGGAACCATAGATCTATGGTCGGAACAGTTTTACAACAGCTTCCGGGGGGGAAGCATAACAAGACGGCATTGCTTCCAGTAGTAGCTAGATATTTAGCGTATTGTGTTTTGCCGGTGTAGATGGATTAGAAAAGAAAATAATGAAAATAAATGATTGGTTTTAGCTCAGAGCTTGCGTCAATTCAGCTTTAGCATATTTTAGTGTTTTACACACTGTCTAAATGGGTGCATATTACTGTGCTATATGTAGGCAAACAACGTTCACTGGAAAGGGACACATCTTCGGAAAAAATCACCAAAGCAGACTTAGAGTGGTTCTCCTTAAATTTTTAGAAAAGGTACGTAGGTTAATGTCAATTGATTCTTACTGATGTATAATATGTTGAGTATTTTTGCTAAGATTTTCTTCCACCTTGCTGAATTTGACTTACTAACGTTAGCCCGGATGCTAACGTTAGCTGCGAACCGTCGTCACAATCAGAATGTTTATATTGTGTCAATGTCACTGATTTCAGCGCTTTGTTATGATTAATAGCGTGTGCTATTTAACAACACGTTTTAAGGTATCATCAGTTTTAATTAGTGTAACTTGTGTGTCCCTGTGTTTGTTTTATCCACTGTCCTCTAGGTGAAAGAAGCTCGCCGAACACTTAAAAAACCCCAAGTAGAAAAGTTTGATTACACCCAGCACAAGCAGACATTCTGGTGCTACTGCTGTGGGCTTGAAATTGAAAGAAATGTTACAGACGGCAACATGACTGTGCTGTACGGAGGCTTGTTGGAACACATGGCCACGTAAGTTTTGTTTGATTCACTTTTATTTAACTTGTTTTGTTTTCACTGACGCCCTGCTTCACACCCACCCAGTAGAACCACAGGATGCTCGACACAGAGCACCCTAGGGTTTAAACAGTATCCGGCAAACTAAACTTAAAATTGCTTTAAGTATTTGTAAAACCACACAATCCACAACGTAATTGGCAGTTGAAATGTATCGTTTGCAAATCCCTCACAGCACACACATTTCAGCAGTTTGGGGGTTCCCTGCCTTGCGCAAGGGCACATCTGCAGTGCCCAGGAGGCGCACCTCTCCAGCTGCCACTCCACACTCCATATTTGGCCCATACGGGGACTTGAACCCCCAACTTGTGTTTGACGTAGTGACTGCAGACAGTATCAAAATAACCAGTTACAGTGCCTTGCGAAAGTATTCGGCCCCCTTGAACGTTTCGACCTTTTGCCACATTTCAGGCCTCAAACATAAAGATATAAAACTGTAATTTTTTGTGAAGAATCAACAACAAGTGGGTCCCAATTATGAAGTGGAACGAAATTCATTGGCTATTTCAAACTTTTTTAACAAATAAAAAACTGAAAAAGTGGGCGTGCAAAATTATTCAGCCCCTTTACTTTCAGTGCAGCAAACTCCTCCAGAAGTTCAGTGAGGATCTCTGAATGATCCAATGTTGACCTAAATGACTAATGATGATAAATAGAATCCAGCTGTGTGTAATCAAGTCTCCGTATAAATGCACCTGCTCTGTGATAGTCTCAGAGGTCCGTGTAAAGCGCAGAGAGCATCATGAAGAACAAGGAACACACCAGGCAGGTCCGAGATACTGTTGTGGAGAAGTTTAAAGCCGGATTTGGATACAAAAAGATTTCCCAAGCTTTAAACATCCCAAGGAGCACTGTGCAAGCGATAATATTGAAATGGAAGGAGTATCAGACCACTACAAATCTACGAAGACCCGGCCGTCCCTCTAAACTTTCAGCTCATACAATGAGAAGACTGATCAGAGATGCAGCCAAGAGGCCCATGATCACTCTGGATGAACTGCAGAGATCTACAGCTGAGGTGGGAGACTCTGTCCATAGGACAACAATCCGTCGTATACTGCACAAATCTGGCCTTTATGGAAGAGTGGCAAGAAGAAAGCCATTTCTTAAAGATATCCATAAAAAGTGTCGTTTAAAGTTTGCCAAAAGCCACCTGGGAGACACACCAAACATGTGGAAGAAGGTGCTGTGGTCAGATGAAACCAAAATCGAACTTTTTGGCAACAATGCAAAACGTTTTGTTTGGCGTAAAAGCAACACAGCTCATCACCCTGAACACACCATCCCCACTGTCAAACATGGTGGTGGCAGCATCATGGTTTGGGCCTGCTTTTCTTCAGCAGGGACAGGGAAGATGGTTAAAATTGATGGGAAGATGGATGGAGCCAAATACAGGACCATTCTGGAAGAAAACCTGATGGAGTCTGCAAAAGACCTGAGACTGGGACGGAGATTTGTCTTCCAACAAGACAATGATCCAAAACATAAAGCAAAATCTACAATGGAATGGTTCACAAATAAACATATCCAGGTGTTAGAATGGCCAAGTCAAAGTCCAGACCTGAATCCAATCGAGAATCTGTGGAAAGAACTGAAAACTGCTGTTCACAAACGCTCTCCATCCAACCTCACTGAGCTCGAGCTGTTTTGCAAGGAGGAATGGGCAAAAATGTCAGTCTCTCGATGTGCAAAACTGATAGAGACATACCCCAAGCCACTTACAGCTGTAATCGCAGCAAAAGGTGGCGCTACAAAGTATTAACTTAAGGGGGCTGAATAATTTTGCACGCCCAATATTTCAGTTTTTTATTTGTTTAAAAGGTTTGAAATATCCAATAAATTTCGTTCCACTTCATGATTGTGTCCCACTTGTTGTTGATTCTTCACAAAAAAATTACAGTTTTATATCTTTATGTTTGAGGCCTGAAATGTGGCAAAAGGTCGAAAAGTTCAAGGGGGCCGAATACTTTCGCAAGGCACTGTATGTGTACATATACGAGGAATTTGACTCTGTTTTTTGCATTGCTCTCAATGAACTTACTCTAAAATAGACGCATAGGCTAAAAACAACAACAAAGCTGGACAAAACAAGGATAAAGAGGACTATTATGTACACAACTATGTAAAAAAGTAAGTATATAGATGTATAAATACTGTATAAAAAGCGCCAATGATGAAGAATAACAATAAAATAAAATTAAAGGTCTTTATACAAGTCAAGTGTTTTGTAAGTTGTATCCTATAAAAGTATATAATCAAAGATCTTTTGATTAATATTCGCATATGCAATATGTTTTGCTTAGTGCTTCATTAAGCTAATGAAAAAGTACTGTAAACCAAGGTGAAAACTCAACAAGACATTTACCAAATTTTTTATTGGCTGCCATATTTGTAAAACAGGTATGACTTGAGACATACAGTTTTCATTAATGCAAACATAATCAATTGGTCCTTATCATTAAATGTTATTAAAAACACCCTAAATGCACCCTTGTTATAAGCAAGCAATGTAACTAGATGAAATAGTTTTGGGATATCATCTGTGTTGTGTGTTCTGCATTAGAAAAGAAAACTTCAGAAGGTTGTTTTTGTCATCTTGACTTGCACATTTTGTGCTCATGCTTTTGTCAAACCTCTGTGGGCTTGACAAAGTTCTCATACCTATGACGTTGTCCCTTTTGAATTGCTGTGATTAACTGCTTTTGTTTTGACATTTTTAAAATGGGTCTGGTTTCAGCTCCGAACACAGGAAGAATACTCACAAGTTCTGGTGGGACAATAAGGCCGACCCCAAGTTTAGAGACAAGGTCATCATCACAGAGGAGGAAACTGAAAGGTAGGCCTGGTGAGCCAAAAGTATATATTATGTAAGTTTGTTTGGAGAGTAAAAGATTCTCACCAAGGCCTCTTTTATTACTTTTTTTTTTTTTTTAGATTTAAAGCTGAGGTGGAAAAAGCATTGGAATCATTTGTGGAGAAGGAGGATGAATTCATAACACAGGTAATGCAAAATCACTCTAAATGAACTTCACATTAACTTTGATAACACCTTAACAACACTAAGAGTCTACAGCCATGCTAGGGGCTCCCACAACATGCTCCCACAGACAATGCTAACATCCTGATGTTAAGGAAGTCACCATCTGAAGGGCTGATGTCATTAGTTTTGGTCATAAACTGAATTATTAGACAATTTGATATTTTGACCTGATGATTACATTTCATCCTGAGAGGGACATGATTGTGTGTTTCAGATTTTATGGTAATCTATCTTGCCAGAGGAAAAGTCAGAGGATTAACGTCATTAAGTCATTAGGATACATCGCATGTGTCAAACTCGAGGCCCATGGGCCGAATCCGGCCCCTTGCAAATTTTTATCCCTCACGCACATCAATTTAGGTTTACAATAAATTTTGGCCCGTCTAGTTGTGTGCCAAACCAAAAAGCAGGAAACTTTGTTTTCAAACTGCAATTCATGGCCCTCAAAGCAGAATTTGGCAGATTTCTGACTTTGAGACTCAGACTTTCCCACAGAACCAGAGATGAAAAATGTCATCTTTGTTTTGCTTGTTTTGCTAAATTCTATGAGGGCTAAGGAACTTTTTTGCTCACTGTTTTAGGGCTTTATGTCGACCATCTGTAAGTGAAAAGACTATATGAGACATGCAATAAACCAGTCAAAGATATTTGACTTTTTCGATTAAATAAAATGTCAATAAACTATACATGTCTGGCCCTTTATGTGATTCTAATTTTCCAGTGTAGGTCTTAGTGAAGTTGAGTTTGACATCCCTGGGATGCATCATCGGGGCACATGGGTATATGTAGCGGCAGCTGCCAAAGCCGGGCGGTTAGAATTCAGAACGGTGGCACCACAGAGCAAATATTGCGTGGGTATCATCGCTCATAGTAATCTGTTTTTTTCTTCTTGTTTTTTTATTTATATGACTGCAGCAAGCTGATCACATCCGGGCGCAGGAGAAGCATCGTCAAGAGGTCCTTCAGTCTCTTTTAGAGGTTTGTTTTCCAAGGATGCAGTGGCAGTATCCATCACTGTGGCCTTGCCTGTTGTTTCTACCTGTACAGTGATATGATTTTGAGTTGCATGTGAGATGGGAAATGCCACCATTCTCCAACTAAATGATTGTAACTGCCACAGGAGGTAACAAATGATCCTCTGGAGATCCCGTTTACCTCTAAATATTGTGGCTGGTGAAATCTTGTACTTGGGGGCTCGGGTGGTTTTAGAGTGAGAGTAATTTTCCTTTTCAGGGTTATAGTCAAAAATTTAAATAAAGCTTTTAGTTCCAAACCGAGATGGGTAAAATGGATTGAAGTTATAAGTGAAAAACAAAGCCGCAATTCGAGAGATGTTTATGTTAGCACTTGGGGAAAAGCAGTGTGTGGGGATTGTGATAATCAAAACGTGAGCTGAAGCCTGAGTAGTGCTCAGACTTCCTCTATGAACCACTGTTGGCTTTTCCTGAATCAATGTCAGCGTGAAGCAGAGCCGGAGTCGTTCAACGGACCCAACGGCACAGACGTGTCTGCTGAGGATGCTGTCAGGTAACACTGTGTCTACCTACAACATTTGATCCTTTTTTGCGTTGTAAACAACAGCACTTGAACATACTTTTGTTTTTTTGGGCTCTTCTCTATGTCTGGGGAACAGCTCTCAATTTGCATCTCAAGGATCAGAGCAGCAGGCGGGGAGCAGCTTTGTCGAGTCAATGGTCCAAGCACCGCGAGCTGCAACAGGACAAGGCCTGACTTTCATTGGCTATCAGGTAGATGGACTGCTCTATTAACAAAAGTGTTTTAAGTTGACTGTTTTTATGTTGTTTCGCAATGCCCTCATTTGATCACTTGTTTTTTTTCTGTTACAGGATTCATCAAACAGTGGAAATGTTCATACAGGTACAGTAAAATAATGTCATGTAATGGTAAAGAAATACCAAGAGTACATTGGAAATATAATAATAATAATAATTTGATAAATAATAAGGGAGTAGTAGATTCCCTTTATAAATAAATATTTGTACAGTGTAGACAAGAAAAGAAATGCACATCAAGTTTTGATCCTGGTGTAATTTATGTTCTCAGTGTTGCTAATGGTTTCATCAATTGCCTCATACATGGCCTTAGCTGTGTGATGTGTGCGATGATTTCAGGTGAAGTGGGGTGAAATTTTAGCCTGGCTCCGCCCTCCTATGTACTTCAGCTCAATTTTCATTTTCCTTCAGTCCATCTGGGTTTACGTTGGGTTTTCTCCAGCCAAATCTCAACCGGTCCAATCAGCGAACAGAGGGAGTGGCTGAGAACGACGACGTTGATGTTGTGCGCTAGTTTGAGTGAGAGTTGTAGTTCCGTAATGGGCAAAAAAATAAAAAATGTAGTTCCGCAATGGTGGTGGAGAAAGATGCGAGCGCAGCCATTCGGTCCGTTGTGGCAACGCTGCCGAATATCCAGAATTTAAAGCCAGAGCAAGAAGAAACTTTGCTGAGTTGTGTTGGTGGCCCTGATGTTGTGGCCCTCCTCCCCACGGGGTTCAGGAAAAGTTAGATTTTCCAGCTCGCTCCGTTAGTGGTAAAGGAGTTAGCTAAGGCGAACGCTTGCGATGCTAAGCTGACGTCACGACCAAACGTTAGCGATTGGTTATGGCAGATCCAATAGTTTTAAACTTCAACAGAGTACCCGCCTTACAAGGAGGTTAACGCTTGTCAGTGGAGAGTGGCCAGACTCTCTGTACAAATGAAATGTACGAGAGAGCTAGTGAAATTTTATGTTTGAGTTAAATTGTAGCCATGTCTAAAGAAATCCTTACTTTGCTAAATTCAACTCTGTTTTAATTTTTGCATGTGTATTAAGGGACGCACATTGGTTTCCTTTAACTTAATAAAAACATTTACTCATTTTGTGTTTCAATGCTTCTTAAAGCTTGTGCACAAACCCAGTGTCTCTAATATGAGCTCAGTTCACCTCTTCACCTCACGCGTGGGATTTGAATAAGCTTTTAGCCTCTCTGTGTGTCCTAGGTGCCGTCCCTCCTTGGCTCCAGGCCGATCCTCTGGAGGGGACCTCTGGAACTGCAGCTCATCTGGAGATCGGCCCATCGCTCCAAGAGTTCCTCAAACAGAGTAGGAATCACACACACACACTTTTTATTTTTATTTTATTTTTTATTTTTTTTTATTATTAAGTTGTGCGTTATGTACATTTGTTGTCAGTTGAGCAGTTTGTTTTCTTAAAGAAATGTTCCAGCATTTATGATAATTTCCAAGAGCAATATATGTTTTTTTATTGCTGTCACATCACTTGGTGCTGTGATTTATATGTCTTGTTTTCTGCTATTTTTATGTCTTCATGTGCTTGAGGACTGGAGTCAATTCTGTTAACTTCCAAAAGCAAGGCAGAACACCGTAACACCAGTTACCACTCTTTCACTTTGTTTTACACCGCTCAAATTGAGTTAAGGTATTATTAAGGTGTTTAGCCGTGCGTCAATATGAAGTTACTGCGTGTTGGCCTGTTGTTATTACGGTGTAGCCCGTTAACTGTCATACATTAGATTTTATACAGGTGTTACTATAATGATTTTGTAAATGGTGATCAGCAACCAAATATTATATTATTATTATAATATAAAGTTACTGCCTTTTGCCTTGGCGTGACTTCTCACTTTTTGCAGACAATACAAAGACAGTATAGAGTACAGTAACTTCCAAATAGAGGTCAAAAGTCCAGTTTTAGCTCACATTTTTTGATGTCGATAAATTTCATTACTATAACATCTAATTGCCAGATTTCCAGTGTCCAACTGTGAATCGTTTTTTGGAATTGAAAATCGATTTTGAATCGAATCTTGAGTCTAAAAATCGATATCAAATCGTGACATTTTCTGAATCGTGCAGCCCTAATCGATACAGAGGTTATATCCATGTACACTTAAGGAAAAATCTAATAACAATCTCACAAATTTTGGAGTATAATTGAAATGGCCTCCATATGTCTTTTGCCAGAGGAGCAAGAGAAGCTGAGGAAGCTTCCACCGAACAGAGTGGGCGCCAACTTTGATCACAGCTCACATACAGACGCCAACTGGCTTCCCTCCTTTGGAAGAGTGTGGAACAGTGGCCGACGCTGGCAGTCCAGGTAAAATCCCAACACTCTTCACTACACCTGAGACCAATATGCAGTTACTACACCCAAGACTCTTCTCACTCCATCCTATGCATTATACACACTTAAATTATGGTTTGATATCCTGTGTTTGTGTACGTGCTGAGATGAGAAAACCTGGAATTCTCAGAATGTAAAATATCTTTGTCTGGTAACTAGCATAAGTGTGCATAGAAACATATTGCAGCAGCATGGGATATGATAGTTCATTCCAATGATTTCTTTTTTTGGAATGGTTTTGCCTTTTTAAGTGACACTCCAGTTTTTCTACTTTATAACTGGAAATATTTAAATACATATGCAACACCACATTATTCATTCATATAGCTGCAAGCTGCATTCTCTGAGTAATATGTTTATATAAAAACTACTACTTTTTATCTACAAGGCGCTGTTGGCTGATGGCCTTGAGTTATATTCCAGCTAACTGAGACCTTTTGAAAGCAAAATGATCTGTGCATGACAGTCACCTGCCGATTTAGAAATACCTGACAACCAATCGAAAACATCCTACCTTTATTTTAATGGCTAGAGGTGACTTCCATACTAATGTGATTTTATTACTGGTCATCATGGAAGCAGCGTGATAATTGGCATTTTGTTTTGGTATTTTAAGAGTATTTTAAGAGTTGCTAATGAAAGCTGCCAAGATTTAAATAATAAACCACTTTTCATTAAATGCATTTGATCATATGTCATTAGTATATGAGGTAGAGTTTTATATGTTGTCTCTGACCAAACATTAAAAAGGCACATCATATTTCATTATCAGCTCAGTAGATTAACTTTATTGGTCTCTGAATGCGAATGTGACTTCTTTTTTGACAGGCACCAATTCAGACAAGAGGAAGGGCAGACCAACAGACAGAAGAGGAAGAGGGAGCACGGTGCAGACGGGTCAAAGAAAGCAAAAACAACTGTACAGCTGACAAATTCTGACAACACTTAAAACGGAGTATGGTGTGTGAGAAGTTATGAGTGAAGGGATGTATATAGTTTGCAGGATGTGAATGACTTTATACTATATTTCTGAGTAGTTATGCTTGGGCTGACTAGACACCCTAGTGTGTGTGTGTGTGTGTGTGTGTGTGTGTGTGTGTGTGTGTGTGTGTGTGTGTGTGTGTGTGTGTGTGTGTGTGTGTGTGTGTGTGTGTGTGTGTGTGTGTGTGTGTGTGTGTGTGTGTGTGTGTGTGTGTGTGTGTGTGTGTGAAATTATAACAGTTTGTAAAGTTTGCAGTATAGACATTAACTTAGTATATAAGGCAGTGCCTCTTGGATTACTGTTAGAAAGTTACCTTTGATTATTGTGTTTTGTATAAAAACTGTATGGTCCAACATTACAATACTATTTCAAATTTTTTTTTTTTATCAATTTAATTGTGTACACTTACTTAATAACACCCTGCTGCACACTCAAAGATTTAAACCAAATTGGTGCTGCCACTCAGTTGGTCACTGACCTGCTCCATTTAATCAGCTGAAATCAGTGGCTTCAATCAAAGGCAACCAAGAGAAAAGCCTTTATTACGTTTTTTGTTTTTTTTCAAGATACTGGTTAGACTACAGCTCTTTGAGAGGACAGCATGACAACTGCTCTGGGAAGTAAACAGCAGGGGGCGCCAGCCATGTAACGAACAAAAGCCCCTGCTGTGTGATTGAGAAGATTTTATGTTTTTATTAGAGCTAAGTGATTTGTCTCTGTCTAAAATTCTGACCATTT
The DNA here is from genome assembly GCF_010015445.1 of Perca fluviatilis. NCBI lineage: Eukaryota > Metazoa > Chordata > Actinopteri > Perciformes > Percidae > Perca > Perca fluviatilis. The sequence continues at coordinate 27,874,243 of NC_053117.1, forward strand.
TATATATTTTGCAAGCAACCTTTAATGGCAATACACGAATGAAAGCAGCAGTTGTCAGTGTTTCTAAGATCATCTCTTTTTTTTTTTTTTGCAGTGAACCTGTACAACCAAATGAGCTTTCATTTCCCTTTTCAGATCATGTTACGTGATGAATTACTGGAAAAGGCTTAAAGGCTACCTATGCAAATGTTTTTCGTTTTGAAATCAGATGTGATAATATTGGAAGTATTGGAAAAAAAGTGTATCCTATATCTTTTGTTTCAATCAAATCAACCTTTTAAATTTATTGCTCTCTAAAACGAGAATGATCCACCTGTTTTCTTATCCTTTATTATAGAAAGAAGGAATTTAGGTTCTAAAAGTAAAGCTTTTAGTGTTTGTTTTTTTCAGAAGCTGAATTAAACATGGTTGGGTAACGACTTAAAAGTATACTGGTAACGGGACGTCTCAAACTAATGGACACCAGGTGGGAGGACATTACCAATAGTCAGTCACAAGTGACAGCTGTTGTGCACTTGAGCATAACTTGTAGAGGTGAATGAAAACTTGATGTGCCACTTGAATAGGCATATTTTGCACATATAGGGCTGGGGCCCTAAAAGCCTTAAAATCCAACTTTTTGTCTACTGCTGCTCTCTTAAGTACATCCATGATAAGTGATTGTTTTGATATTTCAGAATTGTGTGGTGCATAAAATGATATATCACTTGATAACTGGTTTTGTGGTAGGTATAATGATTTGGTTCTATTTTCCTGCAATACATAATGCTGCATCTAGGATAAGAACAAATACAGAGAGGTGATTTTGCAATGACCATTACTGTGTGAAATATTCAGTAATTCAGACAAAGGGGAGCATCAGCATAGAGATGGATGAAGGGCCAAGAGCCTTACAACATCCTTTGTTCCACTCCCTGAGTTCACAGTCGGCCTTCTTTTTATCTGTACAGGCCTCCTCCTCTCCATGACAAGGTATAATCAGGCCCCAGTGTGTACTGGGTAGATAGGCGTGGAGCTCAGTGCAGCTGCAATGCAATATGGGAATAAAACGTGTAGCTGATCTATTCTTAGCTGAGTGACAACATGGCTATGGCTGATTCACTACAAACTGAAGAAAATGGGGTTGCCTTGAACATTTGACTACGAATTTAAATGTTGCCATAAACCGTAAATTATTTTGACTACATGTTGATATCAGTGTTGTATAACTATTACGTTTTTGCTTTCAGCTATCAGATGATGATTTGCTGTAGGTTTCTGTTAAATAATGAGACGAGCTTGCAGAGCTCCAGCACAACCATAGTTTGCATTAAAGAATGGGAGGGGAGAAAAAGCACGTGTACTGGGCGTTTCTTAAAATAATCCATAGTCCAATCACGGAGTGGGAGTTGTGAATAAATCTGCATGTTTCTAAGAGGGCGTAATCCCTGAGTGCTGATTTGTTAAAAGGAATAGAAGCGGCCAATCGCTTAAATGACAGGGGCTCAGCTGGCCGTGAAGCCCCACCTCCTTGCGAACCCCGGAAACGTCGCTTAAAGGGACAGAGGAGGGATTTCAGGCAAAAGGTTGAAACAACGAAAACAGCTGCGAGCACAGAAAAGACAGGCACGGAGAGGAAGGGACGTAGTCAGCCAACAGCCGAGCTATGTGGCAAGGCAGAGTGGGAGGACGAGACTGAATCTGTCCGATCATTTTACCCATTTGACATCCAGCTAAGGTTGCTAACGGCTTTTTGCTTCGAAGTCGATTTTCGCCCTACAACGTTAGCTACCTGGAATGCGACAACGCGGCAGAGAGATAACAAACAGGCCAAACTATCAGACGACAGGGACGTTCAGTTAAAGCTGCCAGGCTGTGGTTTTCCTCCTGAGTCCACCTCTTTTTGTTAGGTAAGTAACTGCTCCGAAATCTTGAAATTTGGCTAGCTAGCTACCTCTGAATCTTCTGCATTGTGTGAACTTTAATGATAGATGGAAATTGAACAAAGGTACTGGCTATTTTGTAATTCCTGAATGCTTGCAGTTCAAGGTTTGCACTCTGAACATGCAGGTCGTCACAGTCATAATTTTCTCAATAATAATCTGAGCAAAGAATGATTGGAATTCAACCTAAACCATCCGATGACCTGACAGTAGCTTGCAGGGGGCGTTCCCCTGCTTTGTCTGCCTTCTTTCTTTATGTGTGTGTGTGTGTGTGTGTGTGTGTGTGTGTGTGTGTGTGTGTGTGTGTGTGTGTGTGTGTGTGTGTGTGTGTGCGTACGTACGTGCATACAGTCTGCGGTGGTTAGGGACAAAGTAATAGAAATCCCAATGTATTAATCACCATCATGAGTGTGTGTGTGTGTGTGTGTGTAATCATAATGCATGTTTTAAATATTTGATTTTGTTAGCTAGATAGCTGCACACTCATGCTCTCCTGGCATTGTGCATAATATGGGCTGTGCAGGAAGGAGGGGTCAACCTGCACTAGTATATTGTGTATGTGTGTGTGTGTGTGTGTATATATATATGTATATATATATATATATATATATATATATATATATATATATATATATATATATATATATATATATATATATACACACACACACACACACACACACACACACACACACACAATATACTAGTGCAGGTTGACCCCTCCTATATATATATATATATATATATCTGTGAGATTATGACTATAACTATGACGGGTGGAGTGATGATGATCAGTGGATATCACTGAGTGCTGTGGGTGTATTATTCCCTTGGATTGCATTTGGGAGTTGCATTGCATCATGCAGTGAATGGAGCATTGATGTTGGAACTAAAGCCTTGTTACAGTAAATATAAAATCTATAAAGTTTTAGAGTAGAGTCAGTTATTACAGGGTTATTATGCTGAGCTGCAATGCATTGCCTCCCGTTGTCCTGACAAGCAGGGCAGGATGACATTGACATGTACACATTAGGCACAAGTGTGTGAGGTCACACTGACTCCACATCACCCATACAGCACACGTGCATATCAGCCGCCTCACATGTATGTAAATAGAAGATTTCTACACACACACACACACACACACACACACACACACATTGCTGCAGCAAATCCATCTGCACAGCCACCCCCCACCTCTGTCTGGGAGAAACCAGTAGGCTTTGTCCTCAGCTGAGTGTGACGTCATGTGCAGATCTTTGGTGTAACCAACCCTGAAGGCGAGGTGCATGTTGTTCCGTAGGCCTGGGTCCTTGGTCTGGGCTTGTCCCGTGTACTGTCACTCTTTGACTTAAGTTCCTAAAGGCTAAAACACACTGGGAATAATAAAAGAGAAGAAATGAATTCAGTCTATTTAGGTGAGACAAAGAAACTTAGAAAATAATCTCACATCAAAGGAAAAGGAAGGAAGGAAGGAAGGGAGGGAGCAATTTAAAAACTAGCATGGAAAAAAACCCAATAACGCCAGGAATCCTGAGTGATGACTGACTAAAACCTAGTGTATGCTTATATGCTTACTGTCCAGCCAAGTAAGCAGTGTGGTCATGAGTAGTCATGTATTTTCTCATGGTAAAATATGGAGCCATCAGTACCTAGTTAGGCTATTTTAGAAGAGTACGTTCAACATGACACTAACTTAAGGCTTATACTACTGAAAGAGCCAGTCTATTCTGTCTGAATAGATTAGGCCCAGACTAACAATGTTACAGCCTCTGTCAAACATTGGCATGCAAGTGGCTCTTCTTACCTTGCCTGTAGTTCAACTAACAGTATAGAGTTTATTTGGTTCATCTGATAATCTGTGACATTACGGATTCCAAGTTAAGGGCACAGTCAACCTGTGGTCCTCCGTGCACCCAAACTAAAAACAAAATGGAATATGCCATTTGTACCTCTTATGGAGTGTTAATGGTTGCAGTTTTTCCTTTTTAGCGTTCTGCACCTGGAAGCACCTGGCAGAGGTGATGATGTCATGTTTTTTCTAACACACATAACGCACATAATTGTGTATTTCCTGCAGACCTAAAAGCATTAGTACGTTTCATGTCCTCCCAAAGAGTTGAAAGCTGGGGTGTCCACCTTCTGTGTGTGTGTGTGTGTGTGTGTGTGTGTGTGTGTGTGTGTGTGTGTGTGTGTGTGTGTGTGTGTGTGTGTGTGTGTGTGTGTGTGTGTGTGTGTGTGTGTGTGTGTGTGTGTGTGTGTGTGTGTGTGTGTTGAAAGTGGGGGTGGCTATTAAATGCTTTGAGCTGATCAAGGCTTGTTGTCAGTCCTCTAATGTGTCACTGCAGGATTTGATGTCAGAGATTACAGATGATTATGTAGGTTAAATCCAGTTCTCAACACTTCCCTTGGCTATATTGATCTCTGTGTGTGTGTGTGCATACATATGTAATATATTTGCATCTTTTAAAGAGCTAAATTACATGTTAAATAGAGAGCTATTTAGCAATTAAGTGTTAGATTTAAGGGTAAGAAAACCCATTACATATAACAAATACAATTGTACAAGTGTTTGTCATGGTGAATACATGTTTCTTAATACATAGCCTTAAGCCATCACCAAGAACCAGTGCTGACTGGTAGACTAACACAGAACAATGTCTCTCTTTTCCTAAAATAAAATAATAAAATTTTATGAAATACCTTGTTCAGCCCAGGGACAGGCAGGTTAAGATTAAAGGTACAATTAACAAGAGGACAGGTCAGAGACAACATAAACTGTGTTTGCTTGTATTTTCAACCTAATGAGTCCAAATGTCCCCACACTAAAGACACATACGAGACAACCTCCAGAGTGAAGACATTTTTCCAGCTGTCACTTTTGCAAAAAGCTGTTGTAAGTACGTAAAGTCATAGTCATATTTCCTAATAACATCCTTTTCCCAAAATAGCACCTGGGCAGCTTTGACTGGTAACCTTGACACCCTCACCTCGGGTCTTTACACATTCACACCAACTAAACCTAGCTTCAGGCTTACCATTAAAGGTCAGTTAGTCCACTTAACAGTCTGTCTATAAGAGGAACTGCGTAGTCCTCTTACAAACCTTCAGGTTCCATATGTTTGCAACTGTGTTCTCCTAGCTCCTGGCTTACTGTGGTTGATACATTTACTAAGTTATAGGGCACTGAAGGGAATGTCCATACATTCAAGGATGCTTGGAATAAGTAAGCATCAGGAGACTGTTTTAAATGTGGTGGAGGGTCTAAGTGTATTGACAATTACACCCAACACAGCAATGATATGGATAATGGAATGAAAACTCAAAATAATGAAGTAGTCACCTAAGCAGTATTTTTAAGGATTGATTAATTTGAGGAATTTAGTGTGTTCCTTCTAAAAGTCCAATCTAAGTGGTTCAAACCGCCCACTTCAGCCATTGATTGAATGGCATTTTAATGATATGTCTGATTAACCTTGCAAAGGGTAAATACTGCTTGTTACATGCTGGAGTGCCTAAATATTGGGACAGAAAACAATGAATGAAAAAGTAAAAAGAGAGCCACAAACTCATTATTTGATGAAATATTTATTTAGAAATGTTTCACGCACACGTGTTTCAGTGTATCTATCTATCTATCTATCTATCTATCTATCTATCTATCTATCTATCTATCTATCTATCTATCTATCTATCTATCTATCTATCTCACCCCATTGAGGATCAGTGGGCAGAAGTACAATTGAGAATTAACTAAAAGCTAATTGCTAAACACTATCTAGTACTATTTTATGTATCATGTTTCATTAATGGTAGAAAACCAGCATCACACCTTTGAGAGCCACTTTGGAACTTTGTCTCCTGTCAAGTGCTCCATATTTGTTTTGGGTGTTTGGTGGCTCCGTCTATAGTAGCAGCCTGCTCAACTTTATTCCAAAACGGCTGACAAGAGAGAGAGAGGAGGATGGCATGGCGACAGTACCAGCCGCTGAATAAATCAACATGGTTTGACATTACACCCTGAGAGACAGAGCGCTGTAAAATCCAGTCCTGTACTGTGTGGGGAATGTGAGCTGTTGCAACAAAGATGAAAGATGTCTAAAGTCTAGTGCTTGTAAGTAAGTGGGTTGAGTTTCATACTTAATCCTAATGAATGACTTTGTATACACATACAAAGGCTAAATATAATTCTACGTAGCCTGTGAGCTATTTATTCTGTTAATGTGGCTTCCATACGAGCCCTAGAATCAATGAGTAGATGTTGGAAGGCAGATGTCTCTCTTTGCATTATATAGGTCAACACAGAGCTTATCAAGCTAAGACCTTTTCACTCTCTGGCCCTCTCCCTCTCGTCCTTGTCTTGTTCTCTCTGTCCATTACTCTCCAGTATGTTGCCGTTTGTCCTGTTCCCCTCGCCTCGTATCAAAGCCCTCTCGTCTGTCTGTGTTTCTTGTATCCCCATCTCTCCATCTTGCAGAGGCTGAGTATGTGTGACAGGCTTGGGCGTTTGCATGCATCATGTGTCACTAAAATGGACTTTTATACAGAATTAACAAAAAACGTTTTCCTTTTGGATAGCTGTGATACCCACTCTCGGAAATTAAATTAATATTATTTAACATACTGTATTTGTATGTTTCGATTTAATAAAAACAACAACCATAATGACCTTCAGGTAATGATCCAAACTGTATAGAGAGCTTTTTCGCGTTGATGCTCGCAGTGTGTACACCTGAACTGAAGTATGTTGGGTTCAGTCAGTTGCCCGGTCATGTTTTTTTTCTAACACACATAACGCACATAATTGTGTATTTCCTGCAGACCTAAACCTAGTACGTTTCATATCCTCCCAAAGAGAGGTGTGTGTGTGTGTGTGTGTGTGTGTGTGTGTGTGTGTGTGTGTGTGTGTGTGTGTGTGTGTGTGTGTGTGTGTGTGTGTGTGTGTGTGTGTGTGTGTGTGTGTGTGTGTGTGTGTGTGTGTGTGTGTGTGTGTGTGTGTGTGTGTGTGTGTGTGTGTGTGTGTGTGTGTGTGTGTGTGTGTGTGTGTGTGTGTGTGTGTGTGTGTTTTTTTTTGTCCACAGAGAAGTGAGGGCTAATCACACAGTATGCCTTCAGAAAATAGCAGAGCCCTGCTGAAGCCTTTTGTTTATCATCGGGGCATATCTGTGTCTCTATTTGTATACTCACCGTTGTGGTGCATTAGTGTAGTGTAAATGTTTTTGTGTGTGCCTGGCCGGTCTTGTGCGTCTTATCAGTGCCAGGGAACGGTTGAGCCGGAGCATTTTTGTCCTAACTGCACTGGTCTGAGTCCTTGGCAGGATCCCTTTTTTTGTCTGTGGCCCGATGTAACAAGCAGAGGACACCGTCAGTGTTATGACATAGTTGGGAAGCAGTCAACAGATTGGATAAAGAAAATCACCCTTTACACAGTGTCATATTATGATCAATATACTGTATGGTAGAGTGTACATTGGCACGCTATCTCAGAAGATTGTTCTCCCAGTGTGGTATACCAAGGGAGCCAGTTATCACCAATGAATAGTAGTTTTATGTGCTGCTTTGGTGTGTACTAATTCAAAGAGTCAGTATAATTCTTTCATGCAGAGATGCATGTCTACATTTAACTGAAAGGTTTTTGCATGTAATTTGATACATTTGTGGCTTTCTACAAATAAATATTGTCAAGACACTTTTCATAAAGAGCAGGTCTAGACCATGTCCACCTTATTTAGGTTGCTTGTGTTTTTTTTTTGTTTTTTTTAAATTTATTTATTTATTTTTTTATAGTTGCCTATTTAGATAATATTTGGATGTGAGTGTGTATATGTCCAGACCTGCCATAGGGCTCAACAACAGAGTAGCAACTCTTGTAGTACCAGAGCTTGTCAGTATTAACCGCTGCTTAACAAGCACACACATTTGTGTGTTTATGTTGGACTGATCTCAGGATTAAACCTAGCCAGACCTCTCTCTGCCCTTCACCCCATAATGCCCTGCAGACCAAAATGGATGAGCTGCTCTCTGCGTATGTGTGTGTCTAGAAACATGCATGTGTGCAAGCTTCACTGGTATTTTAACACTTGTCCTTAAGGTCATTGTAAAGTTGTGCATTGTTTTCTCCACTTATTCTGCTGTTGTAAAATGATCACACACCTACAAATACACTGATCTCTAACTGCTCGTTCGACCGTAATATTCTCCACCATGCACTATGCCTAGTAAACATTTATCAGGTCAGTTGATGAAATAGTAAAAATATGCCCTGGTTAGGTATTAGTGAGCTACGTAGTAAAGCAAGTGATGTTCTTTATTTCCATTTCAATGCCCAGATGGCAGGCCGGACTACATTCCGCCACTACCAGTCTGAGTGGTGCAACAGCACCATGCTGTGCGAGTTTCCCAAGCATGAAAGTAAAAAAAAAAATGAATTGATTTAAACTGAAGGAAGATGAACAGAAAAGAATACCCAAAGGCCAGGAGAATTGGGGAGAGCAAGAAACAAACATAATGAGGTGAAGAAACAGAGAAAGCGGTAAAAGACAGGCAGCTGAATTCAAGGTGGAGGGAGAGGGAAGGGAGAAGAGGTGGAGAAAGAGAGAGGGCTTTATTTCCTGTCCTCCATGAATAGGCAACATATTTCTCTGGAACATTCCATCCTCTGAGCTGGCCCGGCCTGTCACCAAGACTCAGTGTGCCACACTCCTCCCCATCTTTGCATTTCTTCCCATTGCACTGTCTCTTTCCTTTCTCTTCGTACATATCAACCATTACATGATTGTGTCCTTCTCTTGCCTTTCATTGTCATCTTCCCTCAGCTAAAGTGAGCTAACTATAAAATCCTTTTTGTCGAAATGTTTCTGACCAGACACTGAAATGCATCACAGAGTAAACTTCTCCTGTGAGTGGAAGGATTAGATATATGTGGGCTAGGTGGCGATCAAATATTAGAAATTAATATTTGATTATTCCTGATGGATTCGTGTTAAAAGGAAAACTGGATTGAACTTGATTTCATTGAACTTTAATCATCTCTGTGAGGAAATTCACTTAAAGCAATCGATTTACAGAATACACAACAGAAAAGTTTCCACACTTTCAGAATCTTGTCATGAATGGTGGAAATGATTGCAGAAGTGGATGGAGAGGCATATTTGGTAACGGAAAAACAAACAGAAATTATTTCAGGAACGATTTATTTGGACAGTCCTATGTCCCATGTCTATTTGCTGCATCTGCCTGATTTAAACCTAATCCCAAAATGTATCAACAGGCAGCTGGTCAAACATTCCCCATCCAGAAAGAGTTCATCATCTAGTTCATCTGGCTATCTGATGATGGTAGAGTTTTGGTTGTGGGATTTTGGGTGGGGTTATAGCAGTCAAAGCGCCAGGTAAACATCTTATTCAGAGGTCCTGTTCTACTGTAAAAATCCAGTTGCCTGCGGAAACAAATAACTGCTGAAATGTTGAAAATAGAAAGCCGTTAATGTTATTACCATGTGGTGACTAACTGAGTCTGCTAAAAATAGAAAGTGAAGACTAAGACAAAAAGCATGTGCTGTGAGAAAGTCAGCACTGACAACGGGAAGGTTTTTTTTTTTTTTTTTTTTTGGAAAAATGTTTTAAAATGTCTTTAATTTATGATGACAGGCCAAAGGGGGCCAACAAGTTAATTTCACACACTGGTGGTTGTTATTGTAAACATTGGCATTCCTACAATATGTCTACTTTATTACAGGATACTAATTAACTTAAATATTACAGTAAGACCAACCATCAGTGCTTTTTATATCCTTGTAGATATTAGCTGTAAAACCTGCTTCTGCACACACTGGAGCTTTGTCGTTGTCCATTGTTTGGCTGCTGCTGGCTCTCATCACTCTCTAATGAGTTGCAAACCTCTTTTAACACGTCTCCATGTGTGAACTATGTACGTACACTTTTGTAGATGCCAATAGAAACAGACACCAACACACAAAAGGTTCCATGCCTCTTTAAACAGTTTCATTTGAGTGTGATACTAAAGAGCCCCCCTCTTACACACACGGACACATGCACACTTTCCTTTCCCACCCTTCCTCCACCTCCCCTCTTCCTCTCCTCCTTTTGTTGTCTCCCTCCCAAAGAAGCAGGGTGAATTGGAACTTGTTTTCGATACTTTAAACAGGTTATTTAACACTGACTAAATGATTTAGTCAAGGGAGTTTTAGGCTGGTTGAGTCCGATCGAAGCTCTTCAGTCTTTGAAGGCTGTGACCGTTTAGTGCTGGTGGGTAACCCCCCCGAGGACACAGCTGGTGTCACTTTGAGAGGCCCAGAAAAACAAGTAATGTGTGTGTGTGTGTGTGTGTGTGTGTGTCTATGTGTGCAACGCAGCATTTTACGTGCAATGCAAATCCAACCCTAATGTCATGATATAGTTTAAAACAAACACTGCCATGCTCTCAAGTCAGGATTGTAATCCATGTGTTTCAAGAAGGCGCAGACCTCTCCAGTCACCTCTCTGTCAGCTCTGCAAAATTCATGCTGAATTGTCAAATTTACAAATATAAGTTGTACTTTATGTGGTTGACGTTGGACAATGATGGCATGTGGCTATGAGTTGCTCATCAGGATTGAGAAATCAACTTGCCAGTCTCCTGCCGACTCTGCCAACCTAGACTAGCTAGCCAGCTGCCTCAAGTTTTCAAATGTAAACATCAGAGGAGGTGAGAAGATTAGCTCAAGCTAGCAAGACCATCTCCGCGGCCATCTCATGACTACGAGTCGCTCATCAGGATAGAGAAATCAACGCCTCTAGCCTGGCCGGTCAGAGTTTTCAGAAGTAAACGGAGTAAAAACTGAAGATGGCTATCTGCTACAATCGATGACTCCCACTACATGGACAAGCAAGACCATCTCTGCGTCCATCTCTAAATCAGAGGGGCTACCGACGCAAGCGTAGGAATGGAACACCGACTACGACTTCTCTGTTGTGCTTCCTGCTAGCCAGTGTGCAGGCGTTGGACGGTGAGCAGGGGCGTTATTATGGATCCAACTGCAGATGGGGGGCAAGACCAGCACTTCAATAGCATTCGCACGCTGCGATTGGCCAGGCGTCCATGCTCGCGGGAGGTAATGGAACCCCTGACCAATCGGCTATCCTAACCTTAACTACTTGAGGTCAATGCCAATCGGGCGGCTTCGTAGGGTGGGTCTTGCCCAGAACTGCAGTCAGATCCCTAATTATGCTGAGCTGGGTGTGCCTCTGTGCCTCAGTTGGTTTCCAATGAGATGTCAGGAGCTGTGGTGTCCTATTGCCGAGACTTGGCTCGATCCTGGAGTGCTGATGGTATTCAACTGGCGGCCACATTCGGCTTCATGATGAATTACATGTCACTGGAGTTGTACCTTGTACGGTTTGGTGTGACAAATACAATTTTTGTGTGTGTGTGTGTGTGTGTGTGTGTGTGTGTGTGTGTGTGTGTGTGTGTGTGTGTGTGTGTGTGTGTGTGTGTGTGTGTGTGTGTGTGTGTACTAGCATTTCTATACCGATGGGGACCTTGACCTGAATACACACTCACAAGGTGGGGAACTCGGTCACCGTGGGGACCAAAATCAGGGTCCCCCCCCCCGGCAGACCCTCTCAAAGCATAGAAAACAGCTTCCTGATATGCCCAGTATCAATATCTCCAATGTCCCCTTGGGGGGTTTTCATGAGAAAAAGTGTTGTGTGTGTAAGGCGGCTGGCGTCCCTACTGGCAAACGGTGGTATTGCAAGTGTGTGAACTTTTCTGTGAACATCGCCCCTCCTGGTAATAAATGGTATTGCAGCATAATGAAAATTTAACTCAGTCAATGATGCACCCCTCCTGGTGGGAGATGGTATTACAGCATAATACAATTTGAACTTTCTGTTAGCCCAGCCATAGTAACTCAAACTCAGAATACTTAAAATTAAAGTCCTACAATTTGATCAATATCTACTGGTTTAACATAAAATTCAAAATTCAATTCCACTTAAAAAGCTATCTCTGCTTAAACATGTCCTAGAATGTGCTTTTCTTTTTGTTTAATTTGCAATTATAACTAAAATGAGGCTATTTATTGTCTAACATAAGAGAATTATGAACAAATCTTGTTGCCTTAGTTAAGTTAAATGTTACATTTTACGTAACTTTATATTGCAGATAGCTAGTTTATCTTTGTGTCATAATACTAAAACTGTTTTTTTTGCCAGTTACCTGTTTATAGACCTAAATTATCAAGATAGGATTACTGATTTTCAAAAATGTTTTTATCCTGATGATCCATCAAATATACTAGTGAATTAGTGAATCTATTTACAAATGGTTATGAAACTGTAAAAAAACACCTCACTATAGGCCTATTGGCCCTTCAGATCAATAGATAAATCTTCTTGCTCAGTTATTTCTTCATAGTTTTGTTTCATAACATTAGAAACTTGGTAATATAGGCTACTAACCATGCATGCAACATCTTCATCATGTCAAACGCCTTTCCCTAATATCTTCATTACCTCATTCATCTAATATAACTATATAACCAGACCTAGTAACCTTGCAAAGGTTCGATTTGTGTGATTACAGCTCTAAAGGTAAAGGTAAAGGTATCTTTATTTGTCACATACACACATTACATGTAGCGAAATTCATTCTCTGCATTTAACCCATCCCTCAAGGGAGCAGTGGGCAGCCAATGACAGCCCGGGGACCAACTCCAGATCTGACCCAGTGCCTTGATCAAGGGCACTGACTGGAGAACCTAGTACATGTTTTTGATGGTGGGGAAACCGGGCACCCGGAGGAAACCCACGCAAACATGGGGAGAACATGCAAACTCCACACAAAAAGGCCCGGAACGACTTGGGTTCCGAACACAGAACCTTCTTGCTGTGGGGCCACAGTGCTAACCACTGGACCACCATGCTACTATTACATTACATGTCATTTAGCGGGCGCTTTTTCCAAAGTGACTTCCAATTGTTACATATGTCAGGGGTTGCCGCCTCTGGAGCAACTAGGGTTAAGTGTCTTGCTCAGGGACACATTGGTTGATGTATCGCAGTGGGAATTTAACCCAAAACCGTTATGCTGGAGATGGGGTTTCCCATCTGGCCACATATTTCCAAAATACGAATAGGAAACATCATTTGAGGCTCAGAAAGCACACATCTCACTGACCATGTCTCGGCACTGGAGCCCTACAGTGCAGTTTGCTCTCTTTGTGCTCTGTACACTACTGACTGGCCCTCCAGGACCCCCTGTAAAGCTTATATGCAACAATGATGTGTCAGCTTACAGACATGATGTCCAAGCAGCTGGCATCCTGGTGCAGCCACAACAACCTGTAACTAAATGCTCAGAAGACATTGGAGATGATTGTGGACTTCAGGAAGAGCCCCCCTGAGCACCCTCCATCTGCCCTTAAAGATGATAGGCAAAGGTTCGAAGATAATAACCCCATTCAACAAGTATCACACGTTCCACATTCCAGCACTCTTTCAATTTTCAGGGGTAACCTTCTAATACAGTAGCTTCCGTGGCAAAAGTTTGAGCTTAAAGTTCCAAAGCGCTATGGCACAAAAAGTCTAATGCCTCTACTGATGGGGGATCTGCAACATACAAAACCTTTGCCTAAATAGCGACCTTTTCTACAATACTGCTGGTTCTGTGGTGTTGGCCTTAAAATCTGATGCCGTGCAGCCATGGAAGCATCAAATGAGGCAGGTCAAAAGAACTGCGTCAATTATCGCTTTCAGTACGTTTGGGCCTTGATTTACAGCATACAACATATTTTTCTTTGATAGAGAGCAAAATAAAAGGTAGGCTTTAATATATATAGCCTATTTCATAATTATAACTTCTGTAATATATTTAAGTTTCGAAAAGTTGGGACCTTTACCTATCATCTTTAACATTCTTGGCTCAGTAGTCACCACTGGGACACACATTTAAGAATACACAATATCCCAGGATCTGAAGTGGGATGCAAAATCATACCAATGCAAAAGGCTGAAAGAGCATACTTCCTGCTTCTGGTAAGGTTAAACAGGACTCAGGACTTGGCCAGACTCAGCTGCATTATCCAGTTTGCTAAATTGATCATTGGTTGAAAGCTACCATATCTATGTTTCCCCCCTCATTAACAAATAACTGTATGTGTATATATGACAGCCTTCTGCCACAAACCCCTTATAACCCTCACGCCCTGCTATTGCTATTGCTTACAAAGAAATCTGTATATTCTGTTTGATAAGATCATTACTTACCCTAGCCCAGATTTCCTTTTTTTTACACTCAGCCCAACCTAGTTTGATAAAAAATGTAATATGTTTCACATGGATTAATCATGGTGCTGCATCTGTATCCTTCATAACTTGGGCTGTTTAGGTTTAAACAAACAAGCACGTTTCTAACTGTGTGTTCAGGTGTGCCTGGATATTACAGAACTATGGGTCTTCATGTTGAGGTAAATTTCACAAAACAGAAAAGTCAAATCCATAATTTAAAGTGTGTTTTCAGTCATCCAGGTCAGAGGATGCCTTGAATTACTCAGCAAGAGCAAAATTGTCTTAAAATAACTGCAAAGAAAATCAGCAGTCGTCCATTTTAGTAAAAACATGACCAGTCAGGGTCAGTAAAATTGCAATTTCCATATTCCCTTGAATGCAGCAGTAGTGCAGGTGCAGATTGCAGTCCTCCCTCCCCCACCCAATATGTCTCAACTGACCTGGTTGTGACCTCTGAAGCAGAGAGGCCCAGAGGAACAGACAGTTTGGCATGAATTCAGTTATTTCCAAACAAAACCTCACGTTATTTTATGCTATACATGTTCAATAAAGACTAATGTATTAAATATGTATTCATTATAATTATATTTATAGTTATTTAAGAGATGATTAAGATATTTTGATACTTAAGTAATAGCTTACAACAGGCCATAGTATGTTGTGATAAAGGCACAACATATAGCAGGGCAGATAATGTTAGCCTAGCACAGACTTTTGCGACAGACTATTTCTTTTACATAAAGCTAATGAAAAGGCGCACAATAACAAAACTAACTTCAACAATCGAGACAAGAACTAGACAAGCAACTAACTACTGGCGGCAGTGGTAGAAGAGCAACTCCTGTTTTCTGCTAGATTAAAATTGCTGTGTTTATCAATGAAGAAGGCTTTTAAAGAGAGCATAGACAACAACTTCAATTCCTTTTAGTAAAGGGCTGTCTGATGGCAAAATAAAGCGAAAAAAATTCTAAATATATACAGTATATAGATACTTAGCCAACCAACTCTGTTTCATGAGCGGTAGTGTTGTGCAGGTGAACAGCTTTTGTCCGGCGTTGCACCAGCTACATTTTGTGTAATGTTGTATCTCAAACTTGGAGTGATACTTGTTGTTCAAAGGAATTTCTAATTATAGCTTTTGTATGTGGTTGTTATTATATCACTGTTATGAACCAGAACAAATCAGTTTGCTTGATTTGAGCAACCTTTTTATATTATGGTTTTGATAGTTTAGTTATGCCATCTCATTGCTGGACTACCATACCTGATATTCAAGCTCATTTGAAGGTTTGGTGCAGTTCAGCTTTATTGCTGCCATCCATTCTCCTTTTTTCCCCACCATGGATACTTCTGATGTTGCTTCAGATCTGCATCTTATCCCTACATTTCATTTACATATAGATAATATAGTATAAGCTAACAATGATGAATACATTGTTACTTTTGTAATTAACTTTAAAAAGCTGTAAGGCCTAAAGAGAACTATGAATACAATTCTGGAAAACTTTAAGCTCATGTATTAATAACAATACTCCAAACCATATAATTTCTATGGTTCAGACTGCTTAAAGCTGCTTACACATAAAAGCCGGCAAAATCGGCTCTGCGGAGCCAATCCATTGAGAGCAGTGCCGCCCAAGTAGGGCACTGCGCCACCTTCTGGCATCATGCACCTCTCAGAATTGCCGAATTGCTCGCTTGCTCTCAGCACAATTATATTTTTTCACTCAAATTCTAAATCAAACAGGACATCTTAAAGGCCCCTTTCAGTGTATTTTGACATATTTATGGTATTTCATATTTTTGGAGTCATTTTCATGACAATTTTGAGTAACAAGTGAGAGGCAGTTTCTGTGTTGTTCTAATAATTGTCTCATTTGTGGTCTGATAAACACTGACTTTATCAAATTGGAAGTTTCTAATATATTATAGAAGAGTTTAGACCAAAGATTGGCGTACAGACACAACTGTTTTAGAACATTGCAAGTTTCGCAGTCTAAACTGGCTCATCTCAGCTGGACACAAACCAGCTAATGGTGTTGCTGCGAATCAGCTGGTCAAGTCTCCAGAGGCTGGTTTTAAACGTTAGAGACGTCTTCTGTTTCAACAGAAGTCAGCTGGTTGAGTGAGCTTACAAACTATAGAAATAAAATGATCCATAATGCATTTATTTCTGTTACAAACTCTCAGCTGGTGGAAATGGCAGTTTTAGACAGTGGCTCAACGAGCTGCAACCCGGGGTTTGTGGTGGAGCGAGTTAGAGAGAGAGATTGAAGAGAGGGAGCTGCGTTAGAACAAAGTTGAGAATCAGAGAACTACAATATATGAAATATATTTTGATGAATGTTATGAACATGTAAGATAAAAATATGTATATTTATTATTAATTAATTTTGTATTGATGGGGAGAAAAATTTATTAATTTAGTATAAAAACAACCTAATAATAATGAAGAAATTAATTTCAAATAATGCCAAATATTTGTCTGCTTATATGCTAAAACTTTCAGTGTTTGTAGCGTATGGTTTAAATTGTAGTCTTAAATTGAGCTAATGTTACCACATTTAAAAAAAAACACTGTTACACACAATCTGTCATGTTCAAGTCCCCATCCTGACCAGCCCACCCCCACTCTGGCCATGCCTTTACCATGTGGCAAACATGAGGTGTGTTGGCCTGCGTGTCCAGGCCCTCCCTTACATTAGGTGAGTTTGGCGTGGTGTGAACTCAAATATCAACTGAACGGATAAGAGCACGCTCGACATGCACAAGCATCTATACCAGGGGTGGCCAACCAGTTCAGAATAAAGAGCCACAATAAAACAGCACCAGCAGCAAAAGCCACACAACACATGCAGGTCCACATTACAACAGCAACCATGACTTCCATATCTAATGAAAGTCATAATACATAACAGTTTTTCATAGTTTTTTTTCTTACTTAGATGGACTCAGTGGGAAACCTGACAGTCTTTGTTACCCACAATCCTTTTTAGAGTTCTGATTGTACTCGGTTGTGGCCACTCTTTCCTCATTTGTCACTAGAGGGGGCTTTCAAACAATCTGACTCAGCAGTGAAAGGGTTAATATTGAGGAAGGTGATCTGGGGCTGCTTTGTTTTCCTCAGGCTGCAGAATCTGTCCATAAAAAACTCTGCTGCGTTATTTTTTATTTTAAAATAATTGTCAGATGCATTCAAGTGCTTTTTAACCAATCTGAAATGTTTCAAAAGTTTAAAAAAAAAAATCCACCAATACACAGCCACACAGTAAGAGCCTCAAGGGGAAGGCAAGAGGGCGCATACGGCTCAAAGAGCCACAGGTTGCCACCCCTGATCTATACAGTATGAAGTGTTATGAACATGTAAGATAAAATATTTATTATAATTATTATTAATTTTTTCCTAATGAGGAAAAATGTATCCATTAAGTATGTACACTTGTCATTGGCTTAATTTTTGAGGAAAAAAACTAACTAATAATAAATTAAAAATTAAAAATAATTATTTTTATTTCAAGTTAAGCCAAAAGCATTCGTCTGCTTATATGCTGAAAGGTTTCAGGGTTCGTTTGGTTTGATCGTTTTCTCAAATTGAGCTACTGGCACCGTTTAAAAGAAAACACTGTTACACTGCGTTATGTCATGTTCAGGTCCCCATCCCGACCACGCCCATCCCCCTCTGGCCATGTGGCCAGTGTGTATACCTGAGGATCCCCCATGGTGTCCAGCCCTCCCCTCCACGTAGCTGTGAACTCACGTCAGATCTTCACTGCATGGACGAGAGCAGGCTGGAGTCATGGATCAGGGAGATGGTGAGTCTAAATTTTTTACTTCACACCTATTAGCCGTTTACAATTCTGTTTAAATAGATTTGTACTGTTTTCCACATGTGCAAACTCTTATAGATACATTTTGAAAATAAAATTAGAAGGCTAACTTATATCTTGTCAGCTAAATAAGTTAACTATAGCTAGTTTACTGGCAGCTAACATTACAGTTTATAAACCAAACACCATCTTAGTTTACAGTAAAATGTTTTGCCGTGTAGGTATCAAATGGAAACAGCAACATGTAACTGTCCGAAGTATAACAA